>NC_060185.1:85408337-85485837 GCF_021184085.1 Oncorhynchus gorbuscha
ACTTGTCCATGGAGTAAGAATAGGGATATGGAGCGAATGACTTGTCCATGGAGTAAGGATAGGGATATGGAGGGAATGACTTGTCCATGGAGTAAGGATAGGGATATGGAGCGAATGACTTGTCCATGGAGTAAGGATAGGGATATGGAGGGAATGACTTGTCCATGGAGTAAGGATAGGGATATGGAGCGAATGACTTGTCCATGGAGTAAGAATAGGGATATGGAGCGAATGACTTGTCCATGGAGTAAGGATAGGGATATGGAGGGAATTACTTGTTTACGGAGTAAGGATAGGGATATGGAGGGAATGACTTGTCCACAGAGTAAGGATAGGGATATAGAGGGAATTACTTGTTTACAGAGTAAGGATAGGGATATGGAGGGAATTACTTGTTTACGGAGTAAGGATAGGGATATGGAGGGAATTACTTGTTTACGGAGTAAGGATAGGGATATGGAGCGAATGACTTGTCCACGGAGTAAGGATGTTATGTAAGGATGTTATGGTCTGAAAGGTAATGAGTGAAACGTAATGGATGTTCTCCATTCACATCAAGTCAGGAAATGAACTGTAATGCTCTGAGCTGTCTGTGTGACAGACTTCCATCTCAGAGATTAACACTGAGAAGGGGGACAGGGAGAGGGAGAGAGACATGTAGAGGGAGGGATGGAGGGAGGGAGGGAGTAGAGCATTGTAGAGAGAGGGGGTGGAGAAAGAGATAAGAGTGAGCTAAATTAAGAGGGAGAGACAGGGCAGGAGGAGGAGAGAGAGAAACAATGGAGAGACGGGGGTTAAAATGATGCTCAGAACACAGTGTCACCCAGGCACTCTGGGAAGAAGAAGAAACCAAGTGAGGAAACTGAGTATAACAGAGGAGAGGAAATGAGAGAACTATTTAAAGAGGCAAATATATTGGGAGACATGGACTTGCATTACCTGAGTGACTGATGTGAATAGGATGCACTCTTCTGTCTCCTCTCAGGACATTAGGTAGAACTGAGCTGTCTAGGGAGAGAGATGAGATCTGAAGTAGGTGCTAAGGAGAATGAAGAAGAGAGAGAGAGAACATTAGGTGGAGAACATTAGGGTAGTGAAAGCTGAAGAGTGTACTAGTCAGCAATGTTGCTCAAGATCCACTTCGAAATCCAACATCCAGGTACCCAGGATGTTGGGAGATGCCTTCAAAACCGGCCACTAGGGGCAACAGTGAGTGCTATTGCCATCAAGTAGGCTTCTGTTGTGGTAGGGCGTTGTGGATGGTTTGGGATAGTTAAAAAAAAAAAAAAAATCCAATAATAAAATTGAAAGGAATAATCGACCCAAAACCACTAATTACTATGATCTACACAGTTGAATATCTCTAATATGTGAGAACAGCATTTTTTGTGAACAAATGTTTAATTTCGTCGTTATAATGAGATTGGGGGCAACATGTGAAAATCGTTGTGGAAATCTGTTGCAGCTAAAGTGGACTACAAAACCCACAATGCAGTGCTCTCAGTCTGGTCGTTACACACAATAATACCAAAGTCAATATCAGCATGTGACGTCGCTAACTCGCTGTAAAATAGCAGAACCAAACTGCTATCAATTTAGGAGTTCTAAGTTGACATATGGAACTGTTTGAAGATGTTTTAAGATAGCATAAATAGTATTTGTTTCCTTTCGAAGGTCATACTATGGATCATTTAGCTATTTGATTTAGAATTTTAGGACGCCTTTAGGTATAAAAAAAAATCCCACGAAAATATTTGATCAAATATTGAATTTGGCCTTTACTACTATAGCCCATAAAACACATTGAATAACACATTTATAAATGGCAAAACAGACAGTCAAAAGGTAAATCATAAGGAACAAGGTTTTGAAGTGTCTGTCCTATATAGATACAAGAAAGCTCAAAATACATGTCCGGATATCGGATACCTACATTCTCCCAGTGTCGGTTACCTTAATTCTCCCAGTATCAGATACCTACTTTCTCCCAGTATCAGATACCTTCATTCTCCCAGTATCAGATACCTCCATTCTCCCAGTATCAGATAACTCCATTCTCCCAGCATCAGATACCTTCATTCTCCCAGTATCAGATACCTTCATTCTCCCAGTATCAGATACCTTCATTCTCCCAGTATCAGATACCTTCTTTCTCCCAGTATCAGATACCTTCATTCTCCCAGTATCAGTTACCTTCATTCTCCCAGTATCGGTTACCACCATACTCCCGGTGTTGGTTACTGGGAAGTATCGGTTACCACCATACTCCCGTTGTCGGTTACTGGGAAGTACCGGTTACCACCATACTCCTGGTGTCGGTTACTGGGAGGTATCGGTTACCACCATACTCCTGGTGTTGGTTACTGGGAAGTATCGGTTACCACTATATTCCTGGTGTCGGTTACTGGGAGGTATCGGTTACCACCATACTCCTGGTGTTGGTTACTGGGAAGTATCGGTTACCACCATACTCCTGGTGTCGGTTACTGGGAGGTATCGGTTACCACCATACTCCTGGTGTTGGTTACTGGGAAGTATCGGTTACCACCATACTCCCGGTGTCGGTTACTGGGAGTTATCGGTTACCACCATACTCCCGGTGTCGGTTACTGGGAGGTATCAGTTACCACCATACCCCCGGTGTCGGTTACTGGGAAGTATCGGTTACCACCATACTCCCGGTGTCGGTTACTGGGAGTTATCGGTTACCACCATACTCCCGGTGTCGGTTACTGGGAGGTATCAGTTACCACCATACTCCCGGTGTCGGTTACCACCATACTCCCGGTGTCGGTTACCACCATACTCCCGGTGTCGGTTACCACCATACTCCCGGTATCGGTTACCACCATACTCCCGGTGTCGGTTACCACCATACTCCCGGTGTCGGTTATCACCATACTCCCGGTGTCGGTTACTGGGAGGTATCGGTTACCACCATACTCCCGGTGTCGGTTACTGGGAGGTATCGGTTACCACCATACTCCTGGTGTCGTTTACCACCATACTCCCGGTGTCGGTTACCACCATACTCCCAGTATCGGTTACCATCATACTCCCGGTATCGGTTACCACCATACTCCCGGTGTCGGTTACCACCATACTCCCGGTTTCGGTTACTGGGAGGTATCGGTTACCACCATACTCCCGGGATCGGTCACCACCATACTCCCAGTATCGGTCACCACCATACTCCCGGTATCGGTCACCACCATACTCCCGGTGTCGGTCACCACCATACTCCCAGTGTCAGTTACCACCATACTCCCGGTGTCGGTTACTGGGAGGTATCGGTTACCAACATAGTCACGGTATCGGTTACCACCATACTCCCGGTGTCGGTTACTGGGAAGTATCGGTTACCACCATACTCCCGGTGTCGGTTACTGGGAGGTATCGGTTTCCAACATACTGACGGTATCAATTACCACCATACTCCCGGCATCGGTTACCTTCATACAAGTCCTGTGATACTTGTGGGGGTGATAGACCCAACTGTCGGGTCACATTAGTGGATACGTGAGAATCTCCCCTTTCCACTGTTGGGTCACATTAGTTCCACGCTACAGACGTTTTCGTGAGATGACCGCTTTTTGGGATGTCTCCTTCCCTTCCCTTCCATTCCATCCAAGGCGGCCATTGGTGGATTGAGGTGGATTGAGATGCAGAAGGCGGTCATTAGCGCAGGGTGCAGCACAGGGTGCAGCTGCAGCAGGAGGAGCAACACAGGGTGCAGCTGCAGTAGGAGGAGCAGCACAGGGTGCAGCTGCAGCAGGAGGAGCAACCTGGGGTGCAGCTGCAGCAGGAGGAGCAACACAGGGTGCAGCTGCAGCAGGAGGAGCAACCTGGGGTGCAGCTGCAGCAGGAGGAGCACCCCGGTATGCAGCTGCAGCAAGAGGAGCAACACAGGGTGCAGCTGCAGCAGGAGGAGCACCCCGGTATGCAGCTGCAGCAAGAGGAGCAACACAGGGTGCAGCTGCAGCAGGAGGAGCAACCCGGGGGGCAGCTGCAGCAGGAGGAGCCACAGGGGCTGTTTAAAACACCTCAGAATTTGACATTTGGAGCACCTAAATGTGATGTTTGGAATACAAGAAGTAAATCTGAGAGATGTTGTTCATTAGATGTTTATTTTATTTAACAAGTCAGTTAGTTATGAACAAATTATTATTTACGGTGACATTCTACCCCGGCGATACTGGGCCAATTGTGAGCCGCCCTATGCGATTCCCCCAATCACAGCTGGATGTGATTCAGTCTGGATTCAAACCAGGGACTGTAGTGACGCCTCTTGCAATGAGATGCAGTGTCTTAGACCACTGCGCCACTCGGGAGCCCATATTGTGGAGAGCAGAGGAGAGACATTAGAATGTAATGACACACACAAATTGAGACATTAGGGTAGTGTATGAGTGTATCCATTTGTTAGAACAGGAGGCCACTGGCTGTTTGTTCTGAGACTAAGTGCAGACTAATGAGATCATACTAACATGACCTCTCCTGCTCCATCCCAACTGTCAGAGAAAGACAGAACGAGAGAGAGTGACAGAGACAGAGAGAGAGAGAGAGAGAGAGAGAGAGAGAGAGAGAGAGAGAGAGAGAGAGAGAGAGAGAGAGAGAGAGAGAGAGAGAGAGAGAGAGAGAGAGAGAGAGAGAGAGAGAGATCGAAGGGGAAAGGATTGATGAAAGAGAAAAATAGAGGGTGGAGAGAATGAGAGAGAGGGTGCGAAAGAGAGTGAAATTGTGAGCTCAGCCGAGAAAGAAGGAAAGAGAGAGAGAGAGAAGCGAGAGAGAGAGAGAGAGAGAGAGAGAGAGAGAGAGAGAGAGAGAAAGAGACAGACACAGAGCAGAGTCATTACACATCACTCCCACATCCAGATAACTCAGGAGGAGAGAAAATTTTAAAAAGTAAGAATGGAGAAGAAGGCTACTATACCGCTACATCTATACACAACATTATATGCTCGACCCAGATCCCTCAACACAAGAAAAGAGAGGGAGGAGGAGGAGGAGGAGGACTCCATTATACAGCAGTTGGATGAGAGGGGATGAGGGGATGAGAGGGGTAGGAGAGGGAGTGAGAGCGTATAAGAGGGGGTGGGAGAGTGGATGAGAGAGGAAGGGGGGATGAGAGGGGTAGGAGAGAGAATGGTGGAAGGTGACATGTAAAGAGAAGTTGAGTAAATCAAGAGGAGGAGAGGAAAATAAAGAGGACAGGGAAGAGGAGGGCAGAGAAGGAGGGAGGAGGGGAGAGAGGAAGGAGGGGAGTAGAGGGAGGGAGAAGGGGAGAGGGGAGAGAGGGAGGATGGGAGAGAGGAAGAAGGGGAGAGAGGAAGGAGGGGAGTAGAGGGAGGGAGAAGGGGAGAGGGGAGTGAGGGAGGATGGGAGAGAGGAAGAAGGGGAGAGAGGAAGAAGGGGAGAGAGGGAGGAGTGGAGAGGAAGGAGGGGAGAGAGGGAGGAGGAGAGAGAAGAGTAGGTTAGAGAGGGAAAAGGAGGGGAGAGGGAAGAGGAGGGAAGAGGAAGGGAGAGAGGGAGGAGGGGAGAGAGGGAGGAGAGGAGAGAGAAGAGTAGGTTAGAGAGGGAAAAAGAAGGGAGAGGGAAGAGGAGGTGAGAGAGAGAAAGGAGGGGAGAGAGGGAAAGTAGGGGACAGAGGGAGGTGGGAGGAGGAGATAGTTGGGAGAGTGGGAGGGAGGGAAGAAGGAAGAGGAGGGGAGAGTGGGAGGAGGAGGGGAGATGGAGAGGAGGAGAGATTGGGAGGAAACGAGAGAGGGAGGAGGGAAGAGGGGAGAGGGGAGAGGAGGGGAGAGTGGGAGAAGAGAGCAGGAGAGAGTGGGAGGGAAGAAGGGAATAAGGAAGAGGAGGGAAGAGGGGGTGTCCTCGGATGGGGCCACAGTGTCTCCTGACCCCTCCTGTCTCAGCCTCCAGTATTTATGCTGCAGTAGTTTATGTGTCGGGGGGCTAGGGTCAGTTTGTTTATCTGGAGTACTTCTCCTGTCCTATTCCGTGTCCTGTGTAAATCTAAGTGTGCGTTCTCTAATTCTCTCCTTCTCTCTTTCTTTCTCTCTCTCGGAGGACCTGAGCCCTAGAACCATGCCCCAGGACTACCTGACATGATGACTCCTTGCTGTCCCCAGTCCACCTGGCCATGCTGCTGCTCCAGTTTCAACTGGCCTGGGCCCTAGGACCATGTCCCAGGACTACCTGACATGAGGACTCCTTGCTGTCCCCAGTCCACCTGGCCATGCTCCTGCTCCAGTTTCAACTGTTCTGCCTTACTATTATTCAACCATGCTGGTCATTTATGAACATTTGAACATCTTGGCCACGTTCTGTTATAATCTCCACCCGGCACAGCCGGAAGAGGACTGGCCACCCCACATATGCTCTCTCTAATTCTCTCTTTCTTTCTCTCTCTCGGAGGACCTGAGCCCTAGGACCGTGCCCCAGGACTACCTGACATGATGGCTCCTTGCTGTCCCCAGTCCACCTGACTGTGCTGCTGCTCCAGTTTCAACTGTTCTGCCTTATTATTATTTGACCATGCTGGTCATTTATGAACATTTGAACATCTTGGTCATGTTCTGTTATAATCTCTACCCGGCACAGCCAGAAGAGGACTGGCCACCCCACATAGCCCGGTTCCTCTCTAGGTTTCTTCCTAGGTTTTGGCCTTTCTAGGGAGTTTTTCCTAGCCACCGTGTTTTTACACCTGCATTGTTTGCTGTTTGGGGTTTTAGGCTGGGTTTCTGTACAGCACTTTGAGATATCAGCTGATGTACGAAGGGCTATATAAATACATTTGATTTGATTTGATTTGATTTGAAGAGGTTGTGAGAGTGGGAGGAGGAAGGGAAACGGAGAGGAGGGGAGATTTGGAGGAAAAGAGAGGAGGAGGGAAAAGGGGAGAGGGAAGAGGAGTGGAGAGTGAAGAGGTGGTGAGAGTGGGAGGAGGAAGGGAAAAGGAGAGGAGGGGAGATTGGGAGGAAAAGAGAGGGAGGAGGGAAAAGGGGAGAGGGAAGAGGAGGGGAGAGTGGAAGAAGGGAGGAGGAGAGAGTGGGGGTAGGGGAGAGTGAGAGGCAGAAGGGAAGAAGGAAGAGGAGGGAAGAGAGAAGAGGTGGTGAGAGTGGGAGGAGGAAGGGAAACGGAGAGGAGGGGAGATTGGGAGGAAAAGAGATGGAGGAGGGAAAAGGGGAGAGGGAAGAGGAGGGGAGAGTGGAAGAAGGGAGGAGGAGAGAGTGGGGGTAGGGGAGAGTGGGAGGAAGAAGGGAAGAAGGAAGAGGAGGGAAGAGAGAAGAGGTGGTGAGAGTGGGAGGAGGAATGGAAACAGAGAGGAGGGGAGATTGGGAGGAAAAGAGAGGGAGGAGGGAAAAGGGGAGAGGGAAGACGAGGGGAGAGTGAAGAGGTGGTGAGAGTGGGAGGAGGAAGGGAAACGGAGAGGAGGGGAGATTGGGAGGAAAAGAGAGGGAGGAGGGAAAAGGGGAGAGGGAAGAGGAGGGGAGAGTGGAAGAAGGGAGGAGGAGAGAGTGGGGGTAGGGGAGAGTGGGAGGCAGAAGGGAAGAAGGAAGAGGAGGGAAGAGAGAAGAGGTGGTGAGAGTTGGAGGAGGAAGGGAGACGGAGAGGAGGGGAGATTGGGAGGAAAAGAGAGAGGGAGGAGGGAAGAGGGGAGAGGGAAGAGGAGGGGAGAGTGGGAGGAGGAAGGGATATGGAGAGGAGGGGAGATTGGGAGGAAAAGAGAGAGGGAGGAGGGAAGAGGGGAGAGGGATGAGGAGGGGAGAGTGGGAGGAGGAAGGGAGATGGAGAGGAGGGGAGATTGGGGGAAAAGAGAGAGGGAGGAGGGAAGAGGGTAGAGGGAAGAGGAGGGGAGCGTGGGAGGAGGAAGGGAGATGGAGAGGAGGGGAGATTGGGAGGAAAAGAGAGAGGGAGGAGGGAAGAGGGGAGAGGGAAGATGAGGGGAGAGTGGGAGGAGCATCTCTTTAACAGGATATTTATGCTACTTTACATCCTGAGGCTTTTGGAGATCTCTGTATCTTTCCTTGCAATGAGTGATACAGTATAGCAAAGAAATGCACACAAAACTATCTTTGAACGATTCTGGAATATTCAGTGTTGCAGTCCTCTATTCTCCAACCTAGATCTGTCCAATGTTGTAATCATTGTCAGAACGTTCCTTCAGAAAACATTCCAGGAAGAGTCAATAAATGTTACCAGAGCTCCAGGGGAACCGTCTTTTGAACGTTGAATTATGACAAGAGGAGACTGTTCTCCACTGACGTAGTCAGAACGTTTTTGGATCGTCATGCTTGACAAGGATAAAAACATTCTGACAATATTTAGAAAACATCCCGGTAACATTTTCTATAAAATGACCCTGTTATGCTCACAGTCAGTGTCATAATGTATTATTAAGTGTGTTATAAAGCATTATAATGAGTAGCGACCATTGGAGGGAAGGGAAGGGAAGGGGATGGAAGGGAAGGGAAGGGAAGGGAAGGAGATGGAAGGGAAGGGAAGGGAAGGGAAGGGAAGGGAAGGGAAGGGAAGGAAGGGAATGGAATGGAATGGAAGGGAAGGGAATGGAAGGGAAGGGAAGGGAAGGACATGGAAGGGAATGGAAGGGGATGGAAGGGGATGGAAGGGAATGGAAGGGAAGGGAAGGCAAGGGAAGGGAAGGAGATGGAAGGGAATGGAAGGGAATGGAAGGGAAGGGACAGGAAGGGAAGGGAAGGGAAGGGAAGGGAAGGGAAGGGAAGGGAACGGAACGGAAGGGGATGGAAGGGAATGGAAGGCAAAGGAAGGGAAGGGAAGGGAAGGGAATGAGATGGAAGGGAACGGTAGGGGATGGAAGGGAAGGCAAGGCAAGGCAAGGCAAGGCAAGGGAAGGGAAGGGAAGGGAAGGGAAGGAAAGAGAGGTAGATGGAAGGGAACAGAAGGGGATGGAAGGGAAGGGAAGGGACGGGAAGGAGAGGGAAGGGACTGAAGGGGATGGAAGGGAAGGGAAGGGAAGGGAAGGAGATGGAAGGGAATGGAAGGGAAGGGAAGGAGATGGAAGGGAATGGAATGGAATTGAATGGAAGGGAAGGGAAGGGAAGGGAGGGAAGGAGATGGAAGGGAATGGAATGGAATTGAATGGAAGGGAAGGGAAGGGAAGGGAAGGGAAGGGAAGGGAAGGGAAGGAAGGGAAGGGAAGGGAAGGGAAGGAGATGGAAGGGAATGGAAGGGAAGGGACAGGAAGGGAAGGCAAGGGAAGGGAAGGGAAGGAAAGGGAAGGGAACAGAAGGGGATGGAAGGGAATGGAAGGGAAGGCAAAGGAAGGGAAGGGAAGGGAATGGAAGGGAAGGGAAGGGAATGGAATGGAAGGGAAGGCAAGGCAAGGCAAGGGAAGGGAAGGGAAGGGAAGGGAAGGGATGGGAAGGGAAGGGAATGGAAGGGAAGGGAAGGGAAGGGAATGGAAGGGAAGGCAAGGCAAGGCAAGGGAAGGAGATGGAAGGGAATGGAAGGGAAGGGACAGGAAGGGAAGGGAAGGGAAGGGAATGGAAGGGAAGGGAAGGGAAGGGAAGGGAAGGGAATGGAAGGAAGGCAAGGCAAGGCAAGGGAAGGAGATGGAAGGGAATGGAAGGGAAGGGACAGGAAGGGAAGGGAAGGGAAGGGAAGGGAAGGAAGGGAATGGAAGGAAGGGAAGGGAAGGGAAGGGAAGGAAGGAATGGAAGGGAAGGCAAGGCAAGGCAAGGGAAGGAGATGGAAGGGAATGGAAGGGAAGGGACAGGAAGGGAAGGGAAGGGAAGGAAAGGAAGGGAACGGAAGGGGATGGAAGGGAATGGAAGGGAAGGCAAAGGAAGGGAAGGGAAGGGAAGGGAAGGGAAGGGAATGAGATGGAAGGGAACGGTAGGGGATGGAAGGGAAGGCAAGGCAAGGGAAGGGAAGGGAAGGGAAGGGAAGGGAAGGGACGGGAAGGGAAGGGAAGGGAATGGAAGGGAAGGGAAGGGAAGGGAGGGAAGGAGATGGAAGGGAATGGAATGGAATTGAATGGAAGGGAAGGGAAGGGAAGGGAATGGAAGGGAAGGGAAGGGAAGGGAATGGAAGGGAAGGGAAGGGAATGAGATGGAAGGGAACGGTAGGGGATGGAAGGGAAGGCAAGGCAAGGGAAGGGAAGGGAAGGGAAGTGAAGGGAAGGGAAGGGAAGGGAAGGGAAGGAAATAGAGGTAGATGGAAGGGAACAGAAGGGGATGGAAGGGAAGGGAAGGGACGGGAAGGAGAGGGAAGGGACTGAAGGGGATGGAAGGGAAGGGAAGGGAAGGGAAGGGAAGGGGATGGAAGGGAATGGAAGGGAAGGGAAGGAGATGGAAGGGAATGGAATGGAATTGAATGGAAGGGAAGGGAAGGGAAGGGAGGGAAGGAGATGGAAGGGAATGGAATGGAATTGAATGGAAGGGAAGGGAAGGGAAGGGAAGGGAATGGAATGGAAGGGAAGGGAAGGAGATGGAAGGGAATGGAAGGGGATGGAAGGGGATGGAAGGGAATGGAAGGGAAGTGAAGGGACGGGAAGGAGATGGAAGGGAATGGAAGGGGAGGGAAGGGAATGGAAGGGAAGGGAATGGAAGGGAATGGAAGGGAAGGGAAGGGAAGGCAAGGCAAGGCAAGGGAAGGGAAGGAGATGGAAGGGAATGGAAGGGAAGGGACAGGAAGGGAAGGGAAGGGAAGGGAAGGAAAGGGAAGGGAACGGAAGGGGATGGAAGGGAATGGAAGGGAAGGCAAAGGAAGGGAAGGGAAGGGAAGGGAAGGAGATGGAGGGAACGGTAGGGGATGGAAGGGAATGGAAGGGAAGGAGATGGAAGGGAACGGAAGGGGATGGAAGGGAATGGAAGGGAAGGAGATGGAAGGGAATGGAAGGGAAGGGACGGGAAGGAGATGGAAGGGAAGGGAAGGGAAGGAGATGGAAGGGAAGGAAGGGAAGGAGATGGAAGGGAATGGAAGGGGATGGAAGGGAATGGAAGGGAAGTGAAGGGACGGGAAGGAGATGGAAGGGAACGGAAGGGGATGGAAGGGAAGGGAAGGGAAGGGAAGGGAAGGGAAGGGAAGGGAAGGGAAGGGAAGGGAAGGGAAGGGAAGGGAAGGGGATGGAAGGGAACGGTAGGGGATGGAAGGGAACGTAAGGGAAGGCAAGGGAAGGGAAGGGAAGGGAAGGGAAGGGAAGGGAAGAGAGGCAGATGGAAGGGAACAGAAGGGGATGGAAGGGAAGGGAAGGGACGGGAAGGAGAGAGAAGGGACTGAAGGGGATGGAAGGGAATGGAGATGAAGGCAAGGCAAGGCAAGGGAAGGGAAGGAGATGGAAGGGAATGGAAGGGAAGGGAAGGGAAGGGAAGGAAAGGGAAGGGAATGGAAGGGGATGGAAGGGAATGGAAGGGAAGGGAAGGCAAGGCAAGGGAAGGGAAGGGAAGGGAAGGGAAGGGAAGGGAAGGTGAAGGGAAGGGAAGGAGATGGAATGGAACGGAAGGGGATGGAAGGAAAGGAGATGGAAGGGAACGGAAGGGGATGGAAGGGAAGGGAACGGAAGGGAAGGAGATGGATGGGAAGGAAGGGAAGGAGATGGAAGGGGATGGAAGGGAATGGAAGGGAAGGGACGGGAAGGAGACGGAAGGGAAGGGAAGGGAAGGGAAGGGAAGGGAAGGGAAGGAGATGGATGGGAAGGGAAGGGAAGGAGATGGAAGGGGATGGAAGGGAATGGAAGGGAAGTGAAGGGACGGGAAGGAGATGGAAGGGAACGGAAGGGGATGGAAGGGAAGGGAAGGGAAGGGAAGGCAAGGAAAGGGAAGGGAAAGGAAGGGAAGGGAAGGGAAGGGGGAAGGGAAGGGAAGGGAAGGGAGAGGAAGGGTACGGAAGGGGATGGAAGGGAATGGAAGGGAAGGCAAGGCAAGGGAAGGGAAGGGAAGGGAAGGAGATGGAAGGGAATGGAAGGGAAGGGAAGGGAAGGGAACTGAAGGGAATGGAAGGGAAGGGAAGGGAAGGGAAGGGAAGGGAAGGGAAGGGAAGGGAAGGGAAGGGAAGGTGAAGGGAAGGGAAGGGAACGGAAGGGGGTGGAAGGGAAGGGAAGGGAAGGGAAGGAGATGGAAGGGAACGGAAGGGAAGGCAAGGCAAGGGAAGGGAAGGAGATGGAAGGAAGGGAAGGGAAGGGAAGGGAAGGGAAGGGAAGGGAAGGGAAGGGAAGGGGATGGAAGGGAAGGGAAGGGAAGGGAAGGCAAGGCAAGGGAAGGGAAGGAGATGGAAGGGAATGCAAGGGAAGGGAAGGCAAGGGAAGGCAAGGGAAGGGAAGGGAAGGGAAGGGAAGGGAAGGGAAGGTGAAGGGAAGGGAAGGGAACGGAAGGGGGTGGAAGGGAAGGGAAGGGAAGGGAAGGGAAGGGAAGGGAAGGGAAGGGAAGGGAAGGGAAGGGAAGGGAAGGGAAGGGAAGGGAAGGGAAGGAGATGGAAGGGAACGGAAGGGGTTGGAAGGGAATGGAAGGGAATGGAATGGAATGGAATGGAAGGGAAGGGGTTTGACCTCTGCAAAACTAGCCCGTTGCACTGTCTGGGTGGGCATATTACAGGGCATGAGGTGGACTGGAAACACACGATGGTACTCCATGAAGAGAAATAGAATTTCAAAAAGCACTTTATTGGGTCAAGACCCTACACGTTTGTGCATCACATCAACATTCAGACCTCAGATCTCATGCTCATGTGTACCAGCCTGTAGTTCCAGATTGTATGAAAACAAGGTAAAAAGGATTTACATCTCCAGATCCCCCTCATCATTAACACAGCATAACGCCCCCTGAAGGCCTCATGTACTGACGAAGCTTCCCCACCAGCAAAATGAAGGCAGTTTCTAAAATGTCCAAAACGTTACAATATATTCACAGATTTCACAACACACCGTGTGCCCTCAGGCCCCTAATCCACCACCACCATATATCTACAGTACAAAATAAAATAAAATAAAATTGTATTCGTCACATGCGCCGGATACAACCTTAAGTGAAATGCTCACTTTCGAGCCAGCAACCAACAATGCAGAATATATATTTTTAAATAAACATGAATAAGAAGCAAAAGAAACAAGCAATTAAAGAGCATCAGTACAAAATCAACGGTGAGACTACAGGGGGTATCGGTACAGAGTCAATGTGCAGGGGCACCGGTTAGATGAGGTAATATGTACATGAAGGTAGCGTTATTAAAGTTACTATGCAAATATATTTTTTAAAGACAGTAGCAATGGTGTAAAAGAGGGGGGCAATGCAAATAGTCTGGGAAGCCATTTGATTGGAAGTTCAGGAGTCTTATGGCTTGTGGGACAGAAGCTGTTTAGAAGCCTCTTGGGCCTAGACTTGGCGGCCCGGTACCGCTTGCAGTGCGGTAACAGAGAGAACAGTCTATGACTTAGTTGGGCCTTCCTCTGACACTGCCTGGTTTAGAGGTTCTGGATGGCAGGAAGCTTGGCCCCAGTGATGTACTGGGCCGTACGCACTACCCTCAGTAGTGCCTTGCGGTCGGAGGCCAAGCAATTGCCGTACTAGGCAGTGACACAACTAGTCAGGATGCTCTCGATGGTGCAGCTGTAGAACATTTTGAGGATCTGAGGACCCATGCCAAATCATTTCAGTCTCCTGAGGGGGAATAGGTTTTGTTGTGCCCTCTTCACGACTGTCTTGGTGTGCTTGGACCATGTTAGTTTGTTGGTGACTTGAACTCCAAGGAACTTGAAGCTCTCAACTTGCTGCACTACAGCCCCGTCGATGAAAATGGGTGCGTGCCCGATCCTCTTTTTCCTGTAGTCCACAATCATCTCCTTTGCCTTGATCATGTTTAGTTAAATGTTGTTGTCCTGGCACCACCCAGCCAGGTCTCTGACCTCCTCCCTATAGGCTGTCTCATCGTTGACGGTGATCAGGCCTACCACTGTTGTTTCATCGGCATACTTAATGATGGTGTTGGACTTGTGCCTGGCCATGCAGTCATGAGTGAACAGGGAGTACAGGAGGGGACTGAGCAGCCAACCCTGAGGGGCCCCGGTGTTGAAGATCAGCGTGGCAGATGTGGTGTTACCTACCCTTACCACCTGGGGGGCGGCCCATCAGGAAGTCCAGGATTCAGTTGCAGAGGGAGGTGTTTTGTCCCAGGGTCCTTAGCTTATTGATGAGCTTTGGGGGCACTATGGTGTGAACGCTGAGCTGTAGTCAATTAATAGCATTCTCATATAGGTGTTCCTTTTGTCCAGATGAGAAAGGGCAGTGTGGAGTGCAATTGCATCAATTGCAAATAGTAGATTGTGTGGTCTACGGCGTACCATGATATACTCTACCTCAGGTGAGCAAAACCTTGAGACTTCCTTAGATATAGTGCACCAGCTGTTATTTACAAAAATACATAGTCCGCCGCCCCTTGTCTTACCTGTTCCCGGGAAAGCAGTATTTCATTCACATCGGGCTCGTCGGACTCGTTAAAGGAAAAAAAGTATTCTGCCAGTCTGTGGTGAGTTATCACACTTCTGTTGTTTTCAGTCATAAGAGACGGTAGCTGCAACATTATGTAAAAAATAAGTTTAAAAAATACTTACAAACAACGCAAAGTAACTAACAAAAAAACACAATTGGTTAGGAATACATATAACTTCAGCCTTGTTCTCCTGAGTCATCTTTCTAGTCCATCACCCCTTGTCTTACCAGACGCCGCTGATCTATCCACAATTAATGTGTATGTGTGTATATAGTGCATAGTTGATGTGTATGTGTGTGTATAGTGCATAGTTGATGTGTATGTGTGTATATAGTGCATAGTTGATGTGTATGTGTGTATATAGTGCATAGTTGATGTGTATGTGTGTATATAGTGCATAGTTGATGTGTATGTGTGTATATAGTGCATAGTTGATGTGTATGTGTGTATATAGTGCATAGTTGATGTGTATGTGTGTATATAGTGCATAGTTGATGTGTATGTGTGTGTATAGTGCATAGTTGATGTGTATGTGTGTGTATAGTGCATAGTTGATGTGTATGTGTGTATAGTGCATAGTTGATGTGTATGTGTGTGTATAGTGCATAGCTGATGTGTATGTGTGTGTATAGTGCATAGTTGATGTGTATGTGTGTGTATAGTGCATAGTTGATGTGTATGTGTGTATAGTGCATAGTTGATGTGTATTTGTGTGTATAGTGCATAGTTGATGTGTATGTGTGTATAGTGCATAGTTGATGTGTATGTGTGTGTATAGTGCATAGCTGATGTGTATGTGTGTGTATAGTGCATAGTTGATGTGTATGTGTGTGTATAGTGCATAGTTGATGTGTATGTGTGTATAGTGCATAGTTGATGTGTATGTGTGTGTATAGTGCATAGTTGATGTGTATGTGTGTATAGTGCATAGTTGATGTGTATGTGTGTGTATAGTGCATAGTTGATGTGTATGTATGTATAGTGCATAGCTGATGTGTATGTGTGTGTATAGTGCATAGTTGATGTGTATGTGTGTATAGTGCATAGTTGATGTGTATGTGTGTGTATAGTGCATAGTTGATGTGTATGTGTGTGTATAGTGCATAGCTGATGTGTATGTGTGTATAGTGCATAGTTGATGTGTATGTGTGTGTATAGTGCATAGTTGATGTGTATGTGTGTATAGTGCATAGTTGATGTGTATGTGTGTGTATAGTGCATAGCTGATGTGTATGTGTGTGTATAGTGCATAGCTGATGTGTATGTGTGTATAGTGCATAGTTGATGTGTATGTGTGTATAGTGCATAGTTGATGTGTATGTGTGTGTATAGTGCATAGCTGATGTGTATGTGTGTATAGTGCATAGTTGATGTGTATGTGTGTGTATAGTGCATAGCTGATGTGTATGTGTGTATAGTGCATAGTTGATGTGTATGTGTGTATAGTGCATAGTTGATGTGTATGTGTGTGTATAGTGCATAGCTGATGTGTATGTGTGTATAGTGCATAGTTGATGTGTATGTGTGTATAGTGCATAGTTGATGTGTATGTGTGTATAGGGCATAGTTTATGTATGTGTGTATAGTGCATAGCTGATGTGTATGTGTGTATAGTGCATAGTTGATGTGTATGTGTGTATAGTGCATAGTTGATGTGTATGTGTGTATAGTGCATAGCTGATGTGTATGTGTGTATAGTGCATAGTTGATGTGTATGTGTGTATAGTGCATAGTTGATGTGTATGTGTGTGTATAGTGCATAGTTGATGTGTATGTGTGTGTATAGTGCATAGTTGATGTGTATGTGTGTGTATAGTGCATAGTTGATGTGTATGTGTGTGTATAGTGCATAGTTGATGTGTATGTGTGTGTATAGTGCATAGTTGATGTGTATGTGTGTGTATAGTGCATAGTTGATGTGTATGTGTGTGTATAGTGCATAGTTGATGTGTATGTGTGTGTATAGTGCATAGCTGATGTGTATGTGTGTGTATAGTGCATAGTTGATGTGTATGTGTGTGTATAGTGCATAGTTGATGTGTATGTGTGTGTATAGTGCATAGCTGATGTGTATGTGTGTATAGTGCATAGTTGATGTGTATGTGTGTGTATAGTGCATAGTTGATGTGTATGTGTGTGTATAGTGCATAGCTGATGTGTATGTGTGTATAGTGCATAGTTGATGTGTATGTGTGTGTATAGTGCATAGCTGATGTGTATGTGTGTATAGTGCATAGTTGATGTGTATGTGTGTATAGTGCATAGTTGATGTGTATGTGTGTGTATAGTGCATAGTTGATGTGTATGTGTGTATAGTGCATAGTTGATGTGTATGTGTGTATAGTGCATAGTTGATGTGTATGTGTGTATAGTGCATAGTTGATGTGTATGTGTGTATAGTGCATAGTTGATGTGTATGTGTGTATAGTGCATAGCTGATGTGTATGTGTGTATAGTGCATAGTTGATGTGTATGTGTGTATAGTGCATAGTTGATGTGTATGTGTGTATAGTGCATAGCTGATGTGTATGTGTGTATAGTGCATAGTTGATGTGTATGTGTGTATAGTGCATAGTTGATGTGTATGTGTGTGTATAGTGCATAGTTGATGTGTATGTGTGTGTATAGTGCATAGTTGATGTGTATGTGTGTGTATAGTGCATAGTTGATGTGTATGTGTGTGTATAGTGCATAGTTGATGTGTATGTGTGTGTATAGTGCATAGCTGATGTGTATGTGTGTGTATAGTGCATAGTTGATGTGTATGTGTGTGTATAGTGCATAGTTGATGTGTATGTGTGTGTATAGTGCATAGCTGATGTGTATGTGTGTGTATAGTGCATAGTTGATGTGTATGTGTGTGTATAGTGCATAGTTGATGTGTATGTGTGTGTATAGTGCATAGCTGATGTGTATGTGTGTATAGTGCATAGTTGATGTGTATGTGTGTATAGTGCATAGTTGATGTGTATGTGTGTGTATAGTGCATAGTTGATGTGTATGTGTGTGTATAGTGCATAGTTGATGTGTATGTGTGTGTATAGTGCATAGTTGATGTGTATGTGTGTGTATAGTGCATAGTTGATGTGTATGTGTGTGTATAGTGCATAGTTGATGTGTATGTGTGTGTATAGTGCATAGTTGATGTGTATGTGTGTGTATAGTGCATAGCTGATGTGTATGTGTGTATAGTGCATAGTTGATGTGTATGTGTGTGTATAGTGCATAGTTGATGTGTATGTGTGTATAGTGCATAGTTGATGTGTATGTGTGTGTATAGTGCATAGTTGATGTGTATGTGTGTGTATAGTGCATAGCTGATGTGTATGTGTGTATAGTGCATAGTTGATGTGTATGTGTGTGTATAGTGCATAGTTGATGTGTATGTGTGTATAGTGCATAGTTGATGTGTATGTGTGTGTATAGTGCATAGCTGATGTGTATGTGTGTGTATAGTGCATAGTTGATGTGTATGTGTGTGTATAGTGCATAGCTGATGTGTATGTGTGTATAGTGCATAGTTGATGTGTATGTGTGTGTATAGTGCATAGTTGATGTGTATGTGTGTGTATAGTGCATAGTTGATGTGTATGTATGTGTATAGTGCATAGTTGATGTGTATGTGTGTATAGTGCATAGTTGATGTGTATGTGTGTGTATAGTGCATAGCTGATGTGTATGTGTGTATAGTGCATAGTTGATGTGTATGTGTGTGTATAGTGCATAGGTGATGTGTATGTGTGTGTATAGTGCATAGTTGATGTGTATGTGTGTGTATAGTGCATAGTTGATGTGTATGTGTGTGTATAGTGCATAGTTGATGTGTATGTGTGTGTATAGTGCATAGTTGATGTGTATGTATGTGTATAGTGCATAGTTGATGTGTATGTGTGTGTATAGTGCATAGTTGATGTGTATGTGTGTGTATAGTGCATAGTTGATGTGTATGTGTGTGTATAGTGCATAGTTGATGTGTATGTGTGTGTATAGTGCATAGCTGATGTGTATGTGTGTGTATAGTGCATAGTTGATGTGTATGTGTGTGTATAGTGCATAGTTGATGTGTATGTGTGTGTATAGTGCATAGCTGATGTGTATGTGTGTGTATAGTGCATAGTTGATGTGTATGTGTGTGTATAGTGCATAGTTGATGTGTATGTGTGTGTATAGTGCATAGCTGATGTGTACGTGTGTGTATAGTGTGTATGTTCTCGTGTGTGTGTGTCACGACTTTTGCCGAAGTTGGTTCCTTTCCTTGTTTGGGCGGTGTTCGGCGTGCGACGTCACCGGTCTTCTGGCCATCATCGATCTATTTTTCATGTTCCATTTGTTTTGTCTAGTTGTCGCACTCACCTGGTTTCAATTCCCTAATACATGTTGTGTATGTTCCCTCTTTTCCCCCCATGTCCTTGTCGGGAATTGTTTATTGTAAGTACGTGTGGGCCAGGAGAGATTGGCATGCAGGTTGTTTATGTTTGCTCTCTGTGTTCATCCAATGTCCACATTATTTAATTTTAGTTGAGCTTTTGCGTTTAGTGAATGATCTGTCCCAAATACAGTGCTTTCAGTTTTTGAAATATTTAGGACTGACTTATTCCTTGACTCTAATTGGTCGTTGGTAAGCCCTGAAACTGGAGTATTCTGGGTGGTATGGTATTAGACTGGTGTATAATGGGTGGTATGGTATTAGACTGGTGTATGCTGGGTGGTATAGTTAGTTAACTGCAGCTCTTTGTTAGGTTTTGCAGTCATTTCAGTTGCTGTAGTAGCTGACGTGTATAGTGTTGAGTCATCCGCATACATAAACACATGGGCTTTGCTCTAGACAGCTAGACAGCTGCCCTGGGGTATTCTTGATTTTACCTGGATTATGTTGTAGAGACTTCCATTAAAGAACACCCTCGGTGTTCTGTTAGACAGGTAACTCTTCATCCACAATATAGCAGGGGGTGTAAAGCCATAACACATACATTTTTCCAGCAGTAGACTGTAATCGATAATGTCAAAAGCTGCACTAAAGTCTAACAAAACATCCCCCACAATCTTTTTATAGTCAATTTCTCTCAGCCAATCATCAGTCATTTGTGTAAGTGCTGTGCATGTTGAATGTCTTCCCCTATAAAAGTGCACTGAAAGTCTGTTGTCAATTTGCTTACTGTAAAATATCATTGCAGCTGGTCAAACACCATTTTTTCCAAAACTTTACTAGGGATTGGTAACAGGGTGATTGGTTGGCTATTTGAGCCAGTAAAGGGGGCTTTACTTTTCTTAGGAAGAGGAATGACTTGTTCTTCCCTCCATGCCTGAGGGCACACACTTTCTAGTAGGCTTAAATTGAAGATCATTTTTTCACCTCTTCCAGACTCACTTTACAAAATTCAAAATGAGGATTATTGTATTTCATAATCTGGTCAAATATACTCTGATGTGTACAGTAGTGTCAGCATTTGTTGCTGGCATGTCATGCCTAAATGTGCTAAACTTGCCAATGAAACAATCATTAAAGTAGTTGGCAATAACAGTCAGTTTGTAATGAATTAGCCATCTGATTCATTGAATGATGGAGCTGAGTTTGTCTTTTTCTCCCAAAATGTCATTGAAGGTGCTCCAACACTTTTTACTGTCACTCTTTATGTCATTTAACTTTGTTTTATAGTGTGGTTTCTTCTTTTTATTCAGTTTAGTCATATGATTTCTCAATTTGCAGTACGTTTGCCAATCGGTTGTGCAGCCAAACTTATTTGCCATTCCCTTTTCCTCATTTATTAAAGATGTGATCAATACATGTTGATGATTTCATTCCTGTGCTGTTTGTATCTACCCTTAACATTTGTTGACTGATAACCTGCATAGTTTGCCGGCACTGGTTACAGTTTGAAGCTTTTTCTTGAGTGAGCAGCTTGATAAAAGCCAGTCAATATTTAAATCACCCAGAAAATATACTTCTCTGTTGATATCACGTACATTATCAAGCATTTCACACATATTATCCAGATACAAACTGTTAACACTTGCTGGTCTAGAGCAGCTTCCCACAAGAATCGGTTTCAGGTGAGACAGATGAACCTGTAGCCATATTACTTGAACAGTATTTAACAAGAGATCATTTAGGGCAGTTAGAGGGACATAAATTAGGTTACTTACGTTAATTCTACCAATTCCCCTGGTATAATGTACCAGAAGGACAAGGAAATCCTCCTTCTCCCACGCTTTACAGGATGGTGTGGGCCTCCGACAGATGGAGTAGCCCTGCTGGATCTAGATCAGGAAGGAAATAAAGGGGAAGGAGTAGGAGTAGGCAGAGGCCGCAGACACTGTACCCCCAATGACTAAGTTGCAGGAAGATCAGGCTCTAGGATGGCCAAACCATCTGAGCAGTACCCTGAAGACACAATTCAATACCAAGCTCTTACGACCCAACAACTGAACCCTGAAAAGAGTCCCCTAAGTCAGTTGGTGACAGTGGGGGCTGCTGAGGTGAGACCTGTTCATAATAATGCCTGGAACAGAGCGAATAGAATACACCAGTCTAATACCGTACCACCCAGAATACACCAGTCTAATACCATACCACCCAGAATACACCAGTCTAATACCTTACCACCCAGCATACACCAGTCTAATACCATACCACCCAGAATACACCAGTCTAATACCGTACCACCCAGAATACACCAGGCTAATACGTACCACCCAGCATACACCAGTCTAAAACCATACCACCCAGTATACACCAGTCTAATACCGTACCACCCAGCATATACCAGTCTAATACCGTACCACCCAACATACACCAGTCTAATACCATACCACCCAGCATATACCAGTCTAACACCGTACCACCCAACATATACCAGTCTAATACCGTACCACCTAGAATACACCAGTCTAATACCGTACCACCCAGCATACACCAGTCTAAAACCATACCACCCAGCATACACCAGTCTAATACCGTACCACCCAGCATATACCAGTCTAATACCGTACCACCCAACATACACCAGTCTAAAACCATACCACCCAACATACACTAGTCTAATACCGTACCACCCAGCATATATCAGTCTAATACCGTACCACCCAGCATACACCAGTCTTATACCGTACCACCCAGCATATACCAATCTAATACCGTACCACCCAGCATACACCAGTCTAATACCGTACCACCCAACATATACCAGTCTAATACCGTACCACCCAACATACACCAGTCTAATACCGTACCACCCAACATATACTCATCTAATACTGTACCACCCAGCATACACCAGTCTAATACCGTACCATCCAACATACACCAGTCTAATACTGTACCACCCGACATACACCAGTCTAATATCGTACTACCCAACATACAGCAGTCTAATATCATACCATCCATTATCCACCAGTCTAATACTGTACCACCCAACATACACCAGTCTAATACAGTACCACCAAACATACAGCAGTCTAATAGAGAGAGTTGGGTAGAGAAAAGGAGAGAGAGGAGAGTTGGGTAGAGAAAATGAGAGAGAGAGAGTTGGGTAGAGAAAAGGAGAGAGAGGGGAGAGTTGGGTAGAGAAAAAGAGAGAGAGGAGAGTTGGGTAGAGAAAGGGAGAGAGGGGAGAGTTGGGTAGAGAAAAGGAGAGAGGAGAGTTGGGTAGAGAAAGGGAGAGAGAGGGGAGAGTTTGGCAGAGAAAGGGAGAGAGGGGGAGAGTTGGGTAGAGAAAAGGAGAGAGAGGAGAGTTGGATAGAGAAAGGGAGAGAGAGGGGATAGTTTGGCAGAGAAAAAGAGAGAGAGAGACATTTTTGTTGTTTATTTCACTTTAGTTTATTATCTACTTCCCATGCTTTGGCAACGTTAACATAATATGGGAAATTGTGTTTCCCATGCCAATAAAGGCCTTAAATTGAATAGAGAGAGTGGGAGGGGTGGGTGGGGGGGGGGGCTTAGTGGGTTCTGAGTTTTTACGCTAAAAAGTTTTTACGCTAATTTGCATCCTGACAGAATGTTGCACCTGTTTCACACATTCCACCTCTATCGGCAACATTCTAGACTCCTAGCTGTTGTAGTAGGTGATTAGTATAATTAGACCGTCCTACTGCAGGTAATGTAGAGATGTCATCTAAGACCATATGGAGACTCTCTCTCTGTTCAGAATATCTCCTGACCTGTGACCTTATTTTACTGTAGCCATGGCAACACGCTGTGTTATCAGGTAACCAAAGTTAATTGGAGTATTATCATGCAGTGGAAGTGCTTACAGTTTGGACTTGAACTGTTATGTTATGTTAGATATTTAGCTAGTGTTACCAAGGTATTTTAAAAGAGAAATTTAGTAATTTAGGTGATAATCCAATTAGTGTATATGTTGAACAATATATTCCTATTAATCTGTCGTATTATACAGATGTCTTTATGTATTTGCATTGTTCTCAGAAAACAATGACTGTTGGCCTTGTGCTTATTTACGGGCTAGGGCTGCAGAGTGAGAGAGTGGTATTATATCCCTGGCTAGGGCTGCAGAGTGAGAGAGTGGTATTATATCCCTGTCTAGGGCTGCAGAGTGAGAGAGTGGTATTATATCCTGGCTAGGGTTGCAGAGTGAGAGAGTGGTATTATATCCTGGCTAGGGTTGCAGAGTGAGAGAGTGGTATTATATCCCTGGCTAGGGCTGCAGAGTGAGAGAGTGGTATTATATCCCTGTCTAGGGCTGCAGAGTGAGAGAGTGGTATTATATCCCTGTCTAGGGCTGCAGAGTGAGAGAGTGGTATTATATCCCTGTCTAGGGCTGCAGAGTGAGAGAGTGGTATTATATCCTGGCTAGGGCTGCAGAGTGAGAGAGTGGTATTATATCCCTGACTAGGGCTGCAGAGTGAGAGAGTGGTATTATATCCCTGTCTAGGGCTGCAGAGTGAGAGAGTGGTATTATATCCTGGCTAGGGCTGCAGAGTGAGAGAGTGGTATTATATCCTGGCTAGGGCTGCAGAGTGAGAGAGTGGTATTATATCCCTGGCTAGGTTTTTATTTATTTATTTTATTTCACCTTTATTTAACCAGGTAGGCAAGTTGAGAACAAGTTCTCATTTACAATTGCGACCTGGCCAAGATAAAGCAAAGCAGTTCGACACATACAACAACATAGAGTTACACATGGAGTAAAACAAACAATACAGTCAATAATACCGTATAAACAAGTCTATATACAATGTGAGCAAATGAGGTGAGAAGGGAGGTAAAGGCAAAAAAGGCCATGGTGGCAAAGTAAATACAATATTGCAAGTAAAACACTGGAATGGTAGTTTTGCCATGGAAGAATGTGCAAAGTAGAAATAAAAATAATGGGGTGCAAAGGAGCAAAATAAATAAATTAATTAAATACAGTTGGGAAAGAGGTAGTTGTTTGGGCTAAATTATAGGTGGGCTATGTACAGGTGCAGTAATCTGTAAGATGCTCTGACAGTTGGTGCTTAAAGCTAGTGAGGGAGATAAGTGTTTCCAGTTTCAGAGATTTTTGCAGTTCGTTCCAGTCACTGGCAGCAGAGAACTGGAAGGAGAGGCGGCCAAAGAAAGAATTGGTTTTGGGGGTGACCAGAGAGATATACCTGCTGGAGCGTGTGCTACAGGTGGGAGATGCTATGGTGACCAGCGAGCTGAGATAAGGGGGGACTTTACCTAGCAGGGTCTTGTAGATGACATGGAGCCAGTGGGTTTGGCGACGAGTATGAAGCGAGGGCCAGACAACGAGAGCGTACAGGTCACAATGGTGGGTAGTATATGGGGCTTTGGTGACAAAACGGATTGCACTGTGATAGACTGCATCCAATTTGTTGAGTAGGGTATTGGATGATATTTTGTAAATGACATCGCCAAAGTCGAGGATTGGTAGGATGGTCAGTTTTACAAGGGTATGTTTGGCAGCATGAGTGAAGGATGCTTTGTTGCGAAATAGGAAGCCAATTCTAGATTTAACTTTGGATTGGAGATGTTTGATATGGGTCTGGAAGGAGAGTTTACAGTCTAACCAGACACCTAAGTATTTGTAGTTGTCCACGTATTCTAAGTCAGAGCCGTCCAGAGTAGTGATGTTGGACAGGCGGGTAGGTGCAGGTAGCGATCGGTTGAAGAGCATGGAATTAGTTTTACTTGTATTTAAGAGCAATTGGAGGCCACGGAAGGAGAGTTATAATATAATAATAATAATAATAATAATAATAATAATAATATATAATAATAATAATAATAATAATAAATGCCATTTAGCAGACGCTTTTATCCAAAGCGACTTACAGTCATGTGTGCATACATTCTACGTATGGGTGGTCCCAGGGATCGAACCCACTACCCTGGCGTTACAAGCGCCATGCTCTACCAACTGAGCCACAGAAGGACCAGAAGTGGTATGAGTGAGAGTTGTATGAGTGAGAGAGTGGTATTATATCCTGGCTAGGGCTGCAGAGTGAGAGAGTGGTATTATATCCTGGCTAGGGCTGCAGAGTGAGAGAGTGGTATTATATCCTGGCTAGGGCTGCAGAGTGAGAGAGTGGTATTATATCCCTGGCTAGGGCTGCAGAGTGAGAGAGTGGTATTATATCCCTGTCTAGGGCTGCAGAGTGAGAGAGTGGTATTATATCCCTGGCTAGGGCTGCAGAGTGAGAGAGTGGTATTATATCCTGGCTAGGGCTGCAGAGTGAGAGAGTGGTATTATATCCCTGGCTAGGGCTGCAGAGTGAGAGAGTGGTATTATATCCCTGTCTAGGGCTGCAGAGTGAGAGAGTGGTATTATATCCTGGCTAGGGCTGCAGAGTGAGAGAGTGGTATTATATCCCTGGCTAGGGCTGCAGAGTGAGAGAGTGGTATTATATCCTGGCTAGGGCTGCAGAGTGAGAGAGTGGTTTTATATCCCTGGCTAGGGTTGCAGAGTGAGAGAGTGGTATTATATCCTGGCTAGGGCTGCAGAGTGAGAGAGTGGTATTATATCCCTGGCTAGGGCTGCAGAGTGAGAGAGTGGTATTATATCCCTGTCTAGGGCTGCAGAGTGAGAGAGTGGTATTATATCCTGGCTAGGGTTGCAGAGTGAGAGAGTGGTATTATATCCTGGCTAGGGCTGCAGAGTGAGAGAGTGGTATTATATCCTGGCTAGGGTTGCAGAGTGAGAGAGTGGTATAATATCCTGGCTAGGGCTGCAGAGTGAGAGAGTGGTATTATATCCTGGCTAGGGCTGCAGAGTGAGAGAGTGGTATTATATCCTGGCTAGGGCTGCAGAGTGAGAGAGTGGTATTATATCCTGGCTAGGGCTGCAGAGTGAGAGAGTGGTATTATATCCTGGCTAGGGCTGCAGAGTGAGAGAGTGGTATTATATCCCTGGCTAGGGCTGCAGAGTGAGAGAGTGGTATTATATCCCTGTCTAGGGCTGCAGAGTGAGAGAGTGGTATTATATCCCTGGCTAGGGCTGCAGAGTGAGAGAGTGGTATTATATCCTGGCTAGGGCTGCAGAGTGAGAGAGTGGTATTATATCCCTGGCTAGGGCTGCAGAGTGAGAGAGTGGTATTATATCCCTGGCTAGGGCTGCAGAGTGAGAGAGTGGTATTATATCCTGGCTA
Source organism: Oncorhynchus gorbuscha (assembly GCF_021184085.1). Taxonomy (NCBI): domain Eukaryota; kingdom Metazoa; phylum Chordata; class Actinopteri; order Salmoniformes; family Salmonidae; genus Oncorhynchus; species Oncorhynchus gorbuscha. Next base: position 85,434,396 of record NC_060185.1, read on the forward strand.
GGGCTGCAGAGTGAGAGAGTGGTTTTATATCCCTGGCTAGGGTTGCAGAGTGAGAGAGTGGTATTATATCCCTGTCTAGGGCTGCAGAGTGAGAGAGTGGTATTATATCCTGGCTAGGGTTGCAGAGTGAGAGAGTGGTATTATATCCTGGCTAGGGCTGCAGAGTGAGAGAGTGGTATTATATCCTGGCTAGGGTTGCAGAGTGAGAGAGTGGTATAATATCCTGGCTAGGGCTGCAGAGTGAGAGAGCGGTATTATATCCTGGCTAGGGCTGCAGAGTGAGAGAGTGGTATTATATCCTGGCTAGGGCTGCAGAGTGAGAGAGTGGTATTATATCCTGGCTAGGGCTGCAGTGTGAGAGAGTGGTTTTATATCCCTGGCTAGGGTTGCAGAGTGAGAGAGTGGTATTATATCCTGGCTAGGGCTGCAGAGTGAGAGAGTGGTATTATATCCCTGGCTAGGGCTGCAGAGTGAGAGAGTGGTATTATATCCCTGTCTAGGGCTGCAGAGTGAGAGAGTGGTATTATATCCTGGCTAGGGTTGCAGAGTGAGAGAGTGGTATTATATCCTGGCTAGGGCTGCAGAGTGAGAGAGTGGTATTATATCCTGGCTAGGGTTGCAGAGTGAGAGAGTGGTATAATATCCTGGCTAGGGCTGCAGAGTGAGAGAGTGGTATTATATCCTGGCTAGGGCTGCAGAGTGAGAGAGTGGTATTATATCCTGGCTAGGGCTGCAGAGTGAGAGAGTGGTATTATATCCTGGCTAGGGCTGCAGAGTGAGAGAGTGGTATTATATCCTGGCTAGGGCTGCAGAGTGAGAGAGTGGTATTATATCCCTGGCTAGGGCTGCAGAGTGAGAGAGTGGTATTATATCCTGGCTAGGGCTGCAGAGTGAGAGAGTGGTATTATATCCTGGCTAGGGCTGCAGAGTGAGAGAGTGGTATTATATCCCTGGCTAGGGCTGCAGAGTGAGAGAGTAGTATTATATCCTGGCTAGGGTTGCAGAGTGAGAGAGTGGTATTATATCCTGGCTAGGGTTGCAGAGTGAGAGAGTGGTATTATATCCTGGCTAGGGCTGCAGAGTGAGAGAGTGGTATTATATCCTGGCTAGGGTTGCAGAGTGAGAGAGTGGTATTATATCCTGGCTAGGGTTGCAGAGTGAGAGAGTAGTATTATATCCTGGCTAGGGCTGCAGAGTGAGAGAGTGGTATTATATCCTGGCTAGGGTTGCAGAGTGAGAGAGTGGTATTATATCCTGGCTAGGGTTGCAGAGTGAGAGAGTAGTATTATATCCTGGCTAGGGTTGCAGAGTGAGAGAGTGGTATTATATCCTGGCTAGGGTTGCAGAGTGAGAGAGTAGTATTATATCCTGGCTAGGGCTGCAGAGTGAGAGTGGTAGCTAGGTGAGAAGTTGAAAGCGGTATCACACTGTTCTGCTGAGAGAAGTGCTTTTCAGAGCTGAGTGTTTGAGACCCTTGATTATTTCATGCTGACACCCACATACACATCCCCCCCCCCCAGAGTGTTTCAGCAGACATGTGTGGGAGAACTAGATAGCAGTGTTGAGGGAGGGGTCCATGTTTGATCCAGGGAGGGGGTACATTAAAACCACAGGAGGCTGCTGAGGGGAGGACGTGTCATAATAATAACTGGAATGGAGTCAATGGAATGGCACCTGGAAACCATGTGTTGGATGTGTTCCATACCATTCCATTCATTCCCTTCCAGCCATTACTGCTCCCAATTAAGGTGCCACCGGCCACCTGTAGTTGAAAAAAAAACATTCCTTCTCTGACTCAGCCAAGCCAACAAGGAACTTCAGGAGAGTAATTCCATCGTTTTCAACTTCTCAATAGACTGCTGTGAACATCCCATGTGACCTTCTGCTTGAAACCATGTCTTACACACTGAAATAAAAACCCATTCTGTTTTTTTCTGCCTTTCGTTCCCTAACTTTCTGGTGCTTTTCAAAGCACTTAGCGAAATTACATATTTTTAAAGGTTGAAATAGATTGGTTGGCGCTAGGCAAAGGCGTCACAGGGACAGTGTTCTAAATCTGCTTCTATACCGGAAACATGAGAAAAGGAGAGAGAACCCCAATTATTGGATTTAACACGATAAGAGAGAGAGATATCTCAGACTACTGGACATAACAACATGATGCTTTGGTAATGTTAACATATGTTTCCCATGCCAATAAAGGCCTTAAATTGAAAATGTAATTGAGAGAGAGATAACCCAGATTACTGGACTTTACAACACAATGAGAGAGAGATATATCCCAGATTACTGGACTTTACAACACAATGAAAGAGAGATATTTAACAACACAGAGCGAGAGAGAGAGATAACCCAGATTACTGGATTAACAACACAATGAGAGAGAGATATATCCCAGATTACTGGACTTTACAACACAATGAGAGAGAGATATTTAACAACACAGAGCGAGAGAGAGAGATAACCCTGATTACTGGACTGAACAACACACATGAGAGAGAGCGAGAGAGAGAGAGAGAGAGAGAGAGAGAGAGAGAGAGAGAGAGAGAGAGAGAGAGAGAGAGAGAGAGAGAGAGAGAACCCTGATTACTGGACTGAACAACACACATGAGAGAGAGCGAGAGAGAGAGAGAGAGAGAGAGAGAGAGAGAGAGAGAGAGAGAGAGAGAGAGAGAGAGAGAGAGAGAGAGAGAACCCTGATTACTGGATTTACAAAACAATGGGAGAGATAACAATAAAGCTGATTACTGTGTGTATCATGAGGCCAATGGTGACTTTAAAATAGTTACAGAGTTGAATGGCTGTGATAGGAGAAAACTGAGGATGGCTCAACAACATTGTAATTACTCCACAATACTAACATAATTGACAGTGAAAAGAAGGAAACCTGTACAGAATAAAAGTATCCCTAAATGGTCATCCTGTTTGCAACGATGCACTAAGGTAATACAGCATTTGGCAAGCAATTTACTTTGTGTCCTAAATACAAAGTGTTATGTTTGGCAGGGCTCAGGCAGGGCTTCACTTCCTTTCTCCTCCACATCTCCTTTTACCACTGAGTCCACACCTTTAAAATGAACATAACGTTTTACCACTGAGTCTACACCTTAAAAATGAACATAACATTTTACCACTGAGTCTACACCTTTAAAATGAACATAACATTTTACCACTGAGTCTACACCTTAAAAATGAACATAACATTTTACCACTGAGTCTACACCTTTAAAATGAACATAACATTTTACCACTGAGTCTACACCTTAAAAATGAACATAACGTTTTACCACTGAGTCTACACCTTTAAAATGAACATAACCTTTTACCACTGAGTCTACACCTTTAAAATGAACATAACATTTTACCACTGAGTCTACACCTTTAAAATGAACATAACATTTTACCACTGAGTCTACACCTTAAAAATGAACATAACATTTTACCACTGAGTCTACACCTTTAAAATGAACATAACATTTTACCACTGAGTCTACACCTTTAAAATGAACATAACATTTTACCACTGAGTCTACACCTTTAAAATGAACATAACATTTTACCACTGAGTCTACACCTTTAAAATGAACATAACATTTTACCACTGAGTCTACACCTTAAAAATGAACATAACCTTTTACCACTGAGTCTACACCTTTAAAATGAACATAACCTTTTACCACTGAGTCTACACCTTAAAAATGAACATAACATTTTACCACTGAGTCTACACCTTTAAAATGAACATAACATTTTACCACTGAGTCTAAACCTTTAAAATGAACATATCATTTTACCACTGAGTCTACACCTTTAAAATGAACATAACATTTTACCACTGAGTCTACACCTTTAAAATGAACATTGTCACGTTCTGACCTTTATTTCCTTGGTTTTGTCATTATTTAGTATGGTCAGGGCGTGAGTTGGGGTGGGCAGTCTATGTTTGTTTTTCTATGATTTGGGTATTTCTATGCTTCACGCCCAGTAGGGTTCTCAATCAGAGGCAGGTGTCATTAGTTGTCTCTGATTGAGAATCATACTTAGGTAGCCTGGGTTTCACTGTGTGTTTGTGGGTGTTTGTTTCTGTGTCTGTGTTTTTCACCACACGGTACTGTTTTGGGTTTCGTTCAGTTGTTCATGTGTACTATTTCCTATTAAAAGAACCATGGACACTTACCATATTGGTCCTCCGATCCTTTTCGCCTCTCCTCTTCGGAAGAAGAGGAGGAAATCCCTAACAAACATAACATTTGACCACTGAGTCCACACCTTTAAAATTAACATAACATTTGACCACTGAGTCCACACCTTTAAAATGAACATAACATTTTACCACTGAGTCTACACCTTTAAAATTAACATAACATTTTACCACTGAGTGTACACCTTTAAAATTAACATAATCTTTCTATTTCTCTATATGCTGCATCTGACCATCTGTCTCTATTTACCTGTCTATAATTTTGTCTCTTCCTCTTTCTATCTGTCTGTATTTACCCGGCTATCATTCTGTCCCTTCCTCTGTCTGTATTTACCCGTCTGTCATTCTGTCTCTTCCTCTGTCTGTATTTACCCATCTATCATTCTGTCAGTTCCTGTCTGTATTTACATGTCTATCATTCTGTCTCTTCCTCTGTCTGTATTTACCTGTCTATCATTCTGTCTCTTCCTCTTTCTATCTGTCTGTATTTTTCCGTCTATCATTCTGTCTCTTCTACTGTCTGTATTTACCCGTCTATCATTCTGTCTCTTCCTCTTTCTATCTGTCTGTATTTACCCGTCTATCATTCTGTCTCTTCCTCTGTCTGTATTTACCTGTCTATCATTCTGTCTCTTCCTCTGTCTGTATTTACCCGTCAATCATTCTGTCTCTTCCTCTGTCTGTATTTACCTGTCTATCATTCTGTCTCTTCCTCTTTCTATCTGTCTGTATTTACCTGTCTATCATTCTGTCTCTTCCTCTGTCTGTATTTACCCGTCTATCATTCTGTCTCTTCCTCTTTCTATCTGTCTGTATTTACCTGTCTATCATTCTGTCTCTTCCTCTGTCTGTATTTACCTGTCTATCATTCTGTCTCTTCCTCTGTCTGTATTTACCTGTCTATCATTCTGTCTCTTCCTCTGTCTGTATTTACCCGTCTATCATTCTGTCTCTTCCTCTGTCTGTATTTACCTGTCTATCATTCTGTCTCTTCCTCTGTCTGTATTTACCCGTCTATCATTCTGTCTCTTCCTCTGTCTGTATTTACCCGTCTATCATTCTGTCTCTTCCTCTGTCTGTATTTACCCGTCTATCATTCTGTCTCTTCCTCTGTCTGTATTTACCCGTCTATCATTCTGTCTCTTCCTCTGTCTGTATTTACCCGTCTATCATTATGTCTCTTCCTCTGTCTGTATTTACCTGTCTATCATTCTGTCTCTTCCTCTGTCTGTATTTACCCGTCTATCATTATGTCTCTTCCTCTTTCTATCTGTCTGTATTTACCCGTCTATCATTCTGTCTCTTCCTCTGTCTGTATTTACCCGTCTATCATTATGTCTCTTCCTCTTTCTATCTGTCTGTATTTACCCGTCTATCATTCTGTCTCTTCCTCTTTCTATATGTCTGTATTTTTCCGTCTATCATTCTGTCTCTTCTTCTGTCTTTATTTACCTGTCTGTCATTCTGTCTCTTCCTCTGTCAGTATTTACCCGTCTATCATTCTGTCTCTTCCTCTGTCTGTATTTACCTGTCTATCATTCTGTCTCTTCCTCTGTCTGTATTTACCCGTCTATCATTCTGTCTCTTCCTCTTTCTATCTGTCTGTATTTTCCCATCTATCATTCTGTCTCTTCCTCTGTCTGTATTTACCCGTCTATCATTCTGTCTCTTCCTCTGTCTGTATTTACCCGTCTATCATTCTGTCTCTTCCTCTTTCTATCTGTCTGTATTTTCCCATCTATCATTCTGTCTCTTCCTCTGTCTGTATTTACCCGTCTATCATTCTGTCTCTTCCTCTGTCTGTATTTACCTGTCTATCGTTCTGTCTCTTCCTCTGTCTGTATTCACCCGTCTATCATTCTGTCTCTTCCTCTTTCTATCTGTCTGTATTTACCTGTCTATCATTCTGTCTCTTCCTCATTCTATCTGTCTGTATTTACCCGTCTATCATTCTGTCTCTTCCTCTGTCTGTATTTACCCGTCTATCATTCTGTCTCTTCCTCTTTCTATCTGTCTGTATTTACCCGTCAATCATTCTGTCTCTTCCTCTGTCTGTATTTATCTGTCTATCATTCTGTCTCTTCCTCTTTCTATCTGTCTGTATTTACCTGTCTATCATTCTGTCTCTTCCTCATTCTATCTGTCTGTATATTCACGTCTATCATTCTGTCTCTTCCTCTGTCTGTATTTACCTGTCTATCATTCTGTCTCTTCCTCTGTCTGTATTTACCCGTCTATCATTCTGTCTCTTCCTCTTTCTATCTGTCTGTATTTACCCGTCTATCATTCTGTCTCTTCCTCTGTCTGTATTTACCTGTCTATCATTCTGTCTCTTCCTCTGTCTGTATTTACCTGTCTATCATTCTGTCTCTTCCTCTGTCTGTATTTACCCGTCTATCATTCTGTCTCTTCCTCTGTCTGTATTTACCCATCTATCATTCTGTCTCTTCCTCTGTCTGTATTTACCCGTCTATCATTCTGTCTCTTCCTCTTTCTATCTGTCTGTATTTACCCGTCAATCATTCTGTCTCTTCCTCTGTCTGTATTTATCTGTCTATCATTCTGTCTCTTCCTCTTTCTATCTGTCTGTATTTACCTGTCTATCATTCTGTCTCTTCCTCATTCTATCTGTCTGTATATTCACGTCTATCATTCTGTCTCTTCCTCTGTCTGTATTTACCTGTCTATCATTCTGTCTCTTCCTCTTTCTATCTGTCTGTATTTACCCGTCTATCATTCTGTCTCTTCCTCTGTCTGTATTTACCTGTCTATCATTCTGTCTCTTCCTCTGTCTGTATTTACCTGTCTATCATTCTGTCTCTTCCTCTGTCTGTATTTACCCGTCTATCATTCTGTCTCTTCCTCTGTCTGTATTTACCCGTCTATCATTCTGTCTCTTCCTCTGTCTGTATTTACCCGTCTATCATTCTGTCTCTTCCTCTTTCTATCTGTCTGTATTTACCCGTCAATCATTCTGTCTCTTCCTCTGTCTGTATTTATCTGTCTATCATTCTGTCTCTTCCTCTTTCTGTCTGTCTGTATTTACCTGTCTATCATTCTGTCTCTTCCTCATTCTATCTGTCTGTATATTCACGTCTATCATTCTGTCTCTTCCTCTGTCTGTATTTACCTGTCTATCATTCTGTCTCTTCCTCTGTCTGTATTTACCCGTCTATCATTCTGTCTCTTCCTCTTTCTATCTGTCTGTATTTACCCGTCTATCATTCTGTCTCTTCCTCTATCTGTATTTACCTGTCTATCATTCTGTCTCTTCCTCTGTCTGTATTTACCTGTCTATCGTTCTGTCTCTTCCTCTGTCTGTATTTACCCGTCTATCATTCTGTCTCTTCCTCTGTCTGTATTTACCCGTCTATCATTCTGTCTCTTCCTCTGTCTGTATTTACCCGTCTATCATTCTGTCTCTTCCTCTTTCTATCTGTCTGTATTTACCCGTCTATCATTCTGTCTCTTCCTCTGTCTGTATTTACCCGTCTATCATTCTGTCTCTTCTTCTGTCTTTATTTACCTGTCTATCATTCTGTCTCTTCCTCTGTCAGTATTTACCCGTCTATCATTCTGTCTCTTCCTCTGTCTGTATTTACCTGTCTATCATTCTGTCTCTTCCTCTGTCTGTATTTACCCGTCTATCATTCTGTCTCTTCCTCTGTCTGTATTTACCCGTCTATCATTCTGTCTCTTCCTCTTTCTATCTGTCTGTATTTTCCCATCTATCATTCTGTCTCTTCCTCTGTCTGTATTTACCCGTCTATCATTCTGTCTCTTCCTTTGTCTGTATTTACCTGTCTATCGTTCTGTCTCTTCCTCTGTCTGTATTCACCCGTCTATCATTCTGTCTCTTCCTCTGTCTGTATTTACCTGTCTATCATTCTGTCTCTTCCTCTGTCTGTATTTACCTGTCTATCATTCTGTCTCTTCCTCATTCTATCTGTCTGTATTTACCCGTCTATCATTCTGTCTCTTCCTCTTTCTATCTGTCTGTATTTACCCGTCTATCATTCTGTCTCTTCCTCTGTCTGTATTTACCTGTCTATCATTCTGTCTCTTCCTCTTTCTATCTGTCTGTATTTACCTGTCTATCATTCTGTCTCTTCCTCATTCTATCTGTCTGTATATTCACGTCTATCATTCTGTCTCTTCCTCTGTCTGTATTTACCTGTCTATCATTCTGTCTCTTCCTCTGTCTGTATTTACCCGTCTATCATTCTGTCTCTTCCTCTTTCTATCTGTCTGTATTTACCCGTCTATCATTCTGTCTCTTCCTCTGTCTGTATTTACCTGTCTATCATTCTCTCTCTTCCTCTGTCTGTATTTACCTGTGTATCATTCTGTCTCTTCCTCTGTCTGTATTTACCCGTCTATCATTCTGTCTCTTCCTCTGTCTGTATTTACCCGTCTATCATTCTGTCTCTTCCTCTGTCTGTATTTACCCGTCTATCATTCTGTCTCTTCCTCTTTCTATCTGTCTGTATTTTTCCATCTATCATTCTGTCTCTTCTTCTGTCTGTATTTACCCGTCTATCATTCTGTCTCTTCCTCTTTCTATCTGTCTGTATTTACCCGTCTATCATTCTGTCTCTTCCTCTGTCTGTATTTACCTGTCTATCATTCTGTCTCTTCCTCTGTCTGTATTTACTCGTCAATCATTCTGTCTCTTCCTCTGTCTGTATTTACCTGTGTATCATTCTGTCTCTTCCTCTTTCTATCTGTCTGTATTTACCTGTCTATCATTCTGTCTCTTCCTCATTCTATCTGTCTGTATATTCACGTCTATCATTCTGTCTCTTCCTATGTCTGTATTTACCCGTCTATCATTCTGTCTCTTCCTCTGTCTGTATTTACCTGTCTATCATTCTGTCTCTTCCTCTGTCTGTATTTACCTGTCTATCATTCTGTCTCTTCCTCTGTCTGTATTTACCCGTCTATCATTCTGTCTCTTCCTCTGTCTGTATTTACCCGTCTATCATTCTGTCTCTTCCTCTGTCTGTATTTACCCGTCTATCATTCTGTCTCTTCCTCTTTCTATCTGTCTGTATTTACCCGTCTATCATTCTGTCTCTTCCTCTGTCTGTATTTACCTCTTCTGTCTTTCCTCTGTCTGTCATTTACCTGTCTATCTTCTGTCCTCTGTCTGTATTTACCCGTCTATCATTCTGTCTCTTCCTCTGTCTGTATTTACCCGTCCTATCATTCTGTCTCTTCCTCTGTCTGTATTTACCCGTCTATCATTCTGTCTCTTCCTCTGTCTGTATTTACCCGTCTATCATTATGTCTCTTCCTCTTTCTATCTGTCTGTATTTACCCGTCTATCATTCTGTTTCTTCCTCTTTCTATATGTCTGTATTTTTCCGTCTATCATTCTGTCTCTTCTTCTGTCTTTATTTACCTGTCTATCATTCTGTCTCTTCCTCTGTCAGTATTTACCCGTCTATCATTCTGTCTCTTCCTCTGTCTGTATTTACCTGTCTATCATTCTGTCTCTTCCTCTGTCTGTATTTACCCGTCTATCATTCTGTCTCTTCCTCTGTCTGTATTTACCCATCTATCATTCTGTCTCTTCCTCTTTCTATCTGTCTGTATTTTCCCATCTATCATTCTGTCTCTTCCTCTGTCTGTATTTACCCGTCTATCATTCTGTCTCTTCCTCTGTCTGTATTTACCTGTCTATCGTTCTGTCTTCCTCTGTCTGTATTCACCCGTCTATCATTCTGTCTCTTCCTCTGTCTGTATTTACCTGTCTATCATTCTGTCTCTTCCTCTGTCTGTATTTACCTGTCTATCATTCTGTCTCTTCCTCATTCTATCTGTCTGTATTTACCCGTCTATCATTCTGTCTCTTCCTCTTTCTATCTGTCTGTATTTACCCGTCTATCATTCTGTCTCTTCCTCTGTCTGTATTTACCTGTCTATCATTCTGTCTCTTCCTCTTTCTATCTGTCTGTATTTACCTGTCTATCATTCTGTCTCTTCCTCATTCTATCTGTCTGTATATTCACGTCTATCATTCTGTCTCTTCCTCTGTCTGTATTTACCTGTCTATCATTCTGTCTCTTCCTCTGTCTGTATTTACCCATCTATCATTCTGTCTCTTCCTCTTTCTATCTGTCTGTATTTACCCGTCTATCATTCTGTCTCTTCCTCTGTCTGTATTTACCTGTCTATCATTCTGTCTCTTCCTCTGTCTGTATTTACCTGTCTATCATTCTGTCTCTTCCTCTGTCTGTATTTACCTGTCTATCATTCTGTCTCTTCCTCTATCTGTATTTACCTGTCTATCATTCTGTTCTGTCTCTTATTTACCCTGTCTCTTCCTCTGTCTGTATTTACCTGTCTATCATTCTGTCTCTTCCTCTGTCTGTATTTACCCGTCTATCATTCTGTCTCTTCCTCTGTCTGTATTTACCCGTCTATCATTCTGTCTCTTCCTCTGTCTGTATTTACCCGTCTATCATTCTGTCTCTTCCTCTTTCTATCTGTCTGTTTTTACCCGTCTATCATTCTGTCTCTTCCTCTTTCTATCTGTCTGTATTTACCCATCTATCATTCTGTCTCTTCCTCTGTCTGTATTTACCTGTCTATCATTCTGTCTCTTCCTCTGTCTGTATTTACCCATCTATCATTCTGTCTCTTCCTCTTTCTATCTGTCTGTATTTACCCGTCTATCATTCTGTCTCTTCCTCTGTCTGTATTTACCCGTCTATCATTCTGTCACTTCCTCTTTCTATCTGTCTGTATTTACCCATCTATCATTCTGTCTCTTCCTCTGTCTGTATTTACCTGTCTATCATCCTGTCTCTTCCTCATTCTATCTGTCTCTATATTCCCGTCTATCATTCTGTCTCTTCCTCTGTCTGTATTTACCCGTCTATCATTCTGTCTCTTCCTCTGTCTATCTGTCTGTATTATCCCGTCTATCATTCTGTCTCTTCCTCTGTCTGTATTTACCCATCTATCATTCTGTCTCTTCCTCTGTCTGTATTTACCTGTCTATCATTCTGTCTCTTCCTCTATCTGTATTTACCTGTCTATCATTCTGTCTCTTCCTCTGTCTGTATTTACCCGTCTATCATTCTGTCTCTTCCTCTGTCTGTATTTACCCGTCTATCATTCTGTCTCTTCCTCTGTCTGTATTTACCCATCTATCATTCTGTCTCTTCCTCTGTCTGTATTTACCCGTCTATCATTCTGTCTCTTCCTCTTTCTATCTGTCTGTATTTACCCGTCTATCATTCTGTCTCTTCTTCTGTCTGTATTTACCTGTCTATCATTCTGTCTCTTCCTCTGTCTGTATTTACCCGTCTATCATTCTGTCTCTTCCTCTTTCTATCTGTCTGTATTTACCCGTCTATCATTCTGTCTCTTCCTCTGTCTGTATTTACCCGTCTATCATTCTGTCTCTTCCTCTGTCTGTATTTACCCGTCTATCATTCTGTCTCTTCCTCTGTCTGTATTTACCCGTCTATCATTCTGTCTCTTCCTCTGTCTGTATTTACCCGTCTATCATTCTGTCTCTTCCTCTGTCTGTATTTACCCGTCTATCATTCTGTCTCTTCCTCTGTCTGTATTTACCCATCTATCATTCTGTCTCTTCCTCTGTCTGTATTTACCCGTCTATCATTCTGTCTCTTCCTCTTTCTATCTGTATGTATTTAGCCGTCTATCATTCTGTCTCTTCCTCTGTCTGTATTTACCCGTCTATCATTCTGTCTCTTCCTCTCTCTGTATGTACCTGTCTATCATTCTGTCTCTTCCTCTCTCTGTATTTACCTGTCTATCATTCTGTCTCTTCCTCTGTCTGTATTTTCCCATCTATCATGCTGTTTCTTCCTCTGTCTGTATTTACCCGTCTATCATTCTGTCTCTTCCTCTTTCTCTCTGTCTGTATTTACCCGTCTATCATTCTGTCTCTTCCTCTGTCTGTATTTACCCGTCTATCATTCTGTCTCTTCCTCTTTCTACCTGTCTGTATTTACCCATCTATTTTTCTGTCTCTTCCTCTGTCTGTATTTACCTGTCTATCATCCTGTCTCTTCCTCATTCTATCTGTCTGTATATTCCCGTCTATCATTCTGTCTCTTCCTCTGTCTGTATTTACCCGTCTATCATTCTGTCTCTTCCTCTTTCTATCTGTCTGTATTATCCCGTCTATCATTCTGTCTCTTCCTCTGTCTTTATTTACCCGTCTATCATTCTGTCTCTTCCTCTTTCTATCTGTCTGTATTTACCCGTCTATCATTCTGTCTCTTCCTCTGTCTGTATTTACCCATCTATCATTCTGTCTCTTCCTCTGTCTGTATTTACCTGTCTATCATTCTGTCTCTTCCTCTATCTGTATTTACCTGTCTATCATTCTGTCTCTTCCTCTGTCTGTATTTACCTGTCTATCATTCTGTCTCTTCCTCTGTCTGTATTTACCCGTCTATCATTCTGTCTCTTCCTCTGTCTGTATTTACCCGTCTATCATTCTGTCTCTTCCTCTGTCTGTATTTACCTGTCTATCATTCTGTCTCTTCCTCTTTCTATCTGTCTGTATTTACCTGTCTATCATTCTGTCTCTTCCTCATTCTATCTGTCTGTATTTTCCCATCTATCATTCTGTCTCTTCCTCTGTCTGTATTTACCCGTCTATCATTCTGTCTCTTCCTTTGTCTGTATTTACCTGTCTATCGTTCTGTCTCTTCCTCTGTCTGTATTCACCCGTCTATCATTCTGTCTCTTCCTCTGTCTGTATTTACCTGTCTATCATTCTGTCTCTTCCTCTGTCTGTATTTACCTGTCTATCATTCTGTCTCTTCCTCATTCTATCTGTCTGTATTTACCCGTCTATCATTCTGTCTCTTCCTCTTTCTATCTGTCTGTATTTACCCGTCTATCATTCTGTCTCTTCCTCATTCTATCTGTCTGTATATTCACGTCTATCATTCTGTCTCTTCCTCTGTCTGTATTTACCTGTCTATCATTCTGTCTCTTCCTCTGTCTGTATTTACCCGTCTATCATTCTGTCTCTTCCTCTTTCTATCTGTCTGTATTTACCCGTCTATCATTCTGTCTCTTCCTCTGTCTGTATTTACCTGTCTATCATTCTCTCTCTTCCTCTGTCTGTATTTACCTGTCTATCATTCTGTCTCTTCCTCTGTCTGTATTTACCCGTCTATCATTCTGTCTCTTCCTCTGTCTGTATTTACCCGTCTATCATTCTGTCTCTTCCTCTGTCTGTATTTACCCGTCTATCATTCTGTCTCTTCCTCTTTCTATCTGTCTGTATTTTTCCATCTATCATTCTGTCTCTTCTTCTGTCTGTATTTACCCGTCTATCATTCTGTCTCTTCCTCTTTCTATCTGTCTGTATTTACCCGTCTATCATTCTGTCTCTTCCTCTGTCTGTATTTACCTGTCTATCATTCTGTCTCTTCCTCTGTCTGTATTTACCTGTCTATCATTCTGTCTCTTCCTCTGTCTGTATTTACCTGTGTATCATTCTGTCTCTTCCTCTTTCTATCTGTCTGTATTTACCTGTCTATCATTCTGTCTCTTCCTCATTCTATCTGTCTGTATATTCACGTCTATCATTCTGTCTCTTCCTCTGTCTGTATTTACCTGTCTATCATTCTGTCTCTTCCTATGTCTGTATTTACCCGTCTATCATTCTGTCTCTTCCTCTTTCTATCTGTCTGTATTTACCCGTCTATCATTCTGTCTCTTCCTCTGTCTGTATTTACCTGTCTATCATTCTGTCTCTTCCTCTGTCTGTATTTACCTGTCTATCATTCTGTCTCTTCCTCTGTCTGTATTTACCCGTCTATCATTCTGTCTCTTCCTCTGTCTGTATTTACCCGTCTATCATTCTGTCTCTTCCTCTGTCTGTATTTACCCGTCTATCATTCTGTCTCTTCCTCTTTCTATCTGTCTGTATTTACCCGTCTATCATTCTGTCTCTTCCTCTGTCTGTATTTACCTGTCTATCATTCTGTCTCTTCCTCTGTCTGTATTTACCTGTCTATCTTTCTGTCTCTTCCTCTGTCTGTATTTACCCGTCTATCATTCTGTCTCTTCCTCTGTCTGTATTTACCCGTCTATCATTCTGTCTCTTCCTCTGTCTGTATTTACCCGTCTATCATTCTGTCTCTTCCTCTGTCTGTATTTACCCGTCTATCATTATGTCTCTTCCTCTTTCTATCTGTCTGTATTTACCCGTCTATCATTCTGTTTCTTCCTCTTTCTATATGTCTGTATTTTTCCGTCTATCATTCTGTCTCTTCTTCTGTCTTTATTTACCTTTTCTGTCTCTTCCTCTGTCTATCATTCTGTCTCTTCCTCTGTCTGTATTTACCTGTCTATCATTCTGTCTCTTCCTCTGTCTGTATTTACCCGTCTATCATTCTGTCTCTTCCTCTGTCTGTATTTACCCATCTATCATTCTGTCTCTTCCTCTTTCTATCTGTCTGTATTTTCCCATCTATCATTCTGTCTCTTCCTCTGTCTGTATTTACCCGTCTATCATTCTGTCTCTTCCTCTGTCTGTATTTACCTGTCTATCGTTCTGTCTTCCTCTGTCTGTATTCACCCGTCTATCATTCTGTCTCTTCCTCTGTCTGTATTTACCTGTCTATCATTCTGTCTCTTCCTCTGTCTGTATTTACCTGTCTATCATTCTGTCTCTTCCTCATTCTATCTGTCTGTATTTACCCGTCTATCATTCTGTCTCTTCCTCTGTCTGTATTTACCCGTCTATCATTCTGTCTCTTCCTCTGTCTGTATTTACCCGTCTATCATTCTGTCTCTTCCTCTGTCTGTATTTACCCGTCTATCATTCTGTCTCTTCCTCTGTCTGTATTTACCCGTCTATCATTCTGTCTCTTCCTCTGTCTGTATTTACCCGTCTATCATTCTGTCTCTTCCTCTTTCTATCTGTATGTATTTAGCCGTCTATCATTCTGTCTCTTCCTCTGTCTGTATTTACCCGTCTATCATTCTGTCTCTTCCTCTCTCTGTATGTACCTGTCTATCATTCTGTCTCTTCCTCTCTCTGTATTTACCTGTCTATCATTCTGTCTCTTCCTCTGTCTGTATTTTCCCATCTATCATGCTGTTTCTTCCTCTGTCTGTATTTACCCGTCTATCATTCTGTCTCTTCCTCTCTCTGTATGTACCTGTCTATCATTCTGTCTCTTCCTCTCTCTGTATTTACCTGTCTATCATTCTGTCTCTTCCTCTGTCTGTATTTTCCCATCTATCATGCTGTTTCTTCCTCTGTCTGTATTTACCCGTCTATCATTCTGTCTCTTCCTCTTTCTCTCTGTCTGTATTTACCCGTCTATCATTCTGTCTCTTCCTCTGTCTGTATTTACCCGTCTATCATTCTGTCTCTTCCTCTTTCTATCTGTCTGTATTTACCCATCTATCATTCTGTCTCTTCCTCTGTCTGTATTTACCTGTCTATCATTCTGTCTCTTCCTCTGTCTGTATTTACCTGTCTATCATTCTGTCTCTTCCTCTGTCTGTATTTACCCGTCTATCATTCTGTCTCTTCCTCTGTCTGTATTTACCCGTCTATCATTCTGTCTCTTCCTCTGTCTGTATTTACCCGTCTATCATTCTGTCTCTTCCTCTGTCTGTATTTACCCGTCTATCATTATGTCTCTTCCTCTTTCTATCTGTCTGTATTTACCCGTCTATCATTCTGTTTCTTCCTCTTTCTATATGTCTGTATTTTTCCGTCTATCATTCTGTCTCTTCTTCTGTCTTTATTTACCTGTCTATCATTCTGTCTCTTCCTCTGTCAGTATTTACCCGTCTATCATTCTGTCTCTTCCTCTGTCTGTATTTACCTGTCTATCATTCTGTCTCTTCCTCTGTCTGTATTTACCCGTCTATCATTCTGTCTCTTCCTCTGTCTGTATTTACCCATCTATCATTCTGTCTCTTCCTCTTTCTATCTGTCTGTATTTTCCCATCTATCATTCTGTCTCTTCCTCTGTCTGTATTTACCCGTCTATCATTCTGTCTCTTCCTCTGTCTGTATTTACCTGTCTATCGTTCTGTCTTCCTCTGTCTGTATTCACCCGTCTATCATTCTGTCTCTTCCTCTGTCTGTATTTACCTGTCTATCATTCTGTCTCTTCCTCTGTCTGTATTTACCTGTCTATCATTCTGTCTCTTCCTCATTCTATCTGTCTGTATTTACCCGTCTATCATTCTGTCTCTTCCTCTTTCTATCTGTCTGTATTTACCCGTCTATCATTCTGTCTCTTCCTCTGTCTGTATTTACCTGTCTATCATTCTGTCTCTTCCTCTTTCTATCTGTCTGTATTTACCTGTCTATCATTCTGTCTCTTCCTCATTCTATCTGTCTGTATATTCACATTCTGTCTATTTATCATTCTGTCTCTTCCTCTGTCTGTATTTACCTGTCTATCATTCTGTCTCTTCCTCTGTCTGTATTTACCCATCTGTATTTACCTGTCTATCATTATGTCTCTTCCTCTGTCTGTATTTACCTGTCTATCATTCTGTCTCTTCCTCTGTCTGTATCTGTCTGTCTTTTCCTATCTGTCTATCATTCTGTCTCTTCCTCTGTCTGTATTTACCTGTCTATCATCCTGTCTCTTCCTCATTCTATCTGTCTCTATATTCCCGTCTATCATTCTGTCTCTTCCTGTCTGTATTTACTGTATCTGTCTGTATTTACCTGTCTATCATTCTGTCTCTTCCTCTTCTCTATCTGTCTGTATTTACCTGTCTATCATTCTGTCTCTTCCTCATTCTATCTGTCTGTATTTACCCGTCTATCATTCTGTCTCTCATTCTGTCTCTTCCTCTGTCTGTATTTACCCGTCTATCATTCTGTCTCTTCCTCTGTCTGTATTTACCCGTCTATCATTCTGTCTCTTCCTCTTCCTCTGTCTGTATTTACCCGTCTATCATTCTGTCTCTTCCTCTGTCTGTATTTACCCGTCTATCATTCTGTCTCTTCCTCTTTCTATCTGTCTGTATTTACCCGTCTATCATTCTGTCTCTTCCTCTGTCTGTATTTACCTGTCTATCATTCTGTCTCTTCCTCTCTGTATTTACCTGTCTATCATTCTGTCTCTTCCTCTGTCTGTATTTACCTGTCTATCATTCTGTCTCTTCCTCTGTCTGTATTTACCCGTCTATCATTCTGTCTCTTCCTCTGTCTGTATTTACCCATCTATCATTCTGTCTCTTCCTCTGTCTGTATTTACCTGTCTATCATTCTGTCTCTTCCTCCTCTGTATTTTCTGTCTCTGTCTATCATTCTGTCTCTTCCTCTGTCTGTATTTACCCATCTATCATTCTGTCTCTTCCTCTGTCTGTATTTACCCGTCTATCATTTCTGTCTCTTCCTCTGTCTGTATTTACCCGTCTATCATTCTGTCTCTTCCTCTGTCTGTATTTACCCGTCTATCATTCTGTCTCTTCCTCTGTCTGTATTTACCCGTCTATCATTCTGTCTCTTCCTCTGTCTGTATTTACCCGTCTATCATTATGTCTCTTCCTCTTTCTATCTGTCTGTATTTACCCGTCTATCATTCTGTCTCTTCCTCTGTCTGTATTTACTATCATTCTGTATTTTGTATTTACCGTCTATCATTCTGTCTCTTCCTCTGTCTGTATTTACCTGTCTATCATTCTGTCTCTTCCTCTGTCTGTATTTACCCGTCTATCATTCTGTCTCTTCCTCTGTCTGTATTTACCTGTCTATCATTCTGTCTCTTCCTCTGTCTGTATTTACCCGTCTATCATTCTGTCTCTTCCTCTGTCTGTATTTACCCGTCTATCATTCTGTCTCTTCCTCTTTCTATCTGTCTGTATTTTCCCATCTATCATTCTGTCTCTTCCTCTGTCTGTATTTACCCGTCTATCATTCTGTCTCTTCCTCTGTCTGTATTTACCTGTCTATCATTCTGTCTCTTCCTCTGTCTGTATTTACCCGTCTATCATTCTGTCTCTTCCTCTGTCTGTATTTACTGTCTGTCTATCATTCTGTCTCTTCCTCTGTCTGTATTTACCTGTCTATCATTCTGTCTCTTCCTCTTCTATCTGTCTGTATTTACCCGTCTATCATTCTGTCTCTTCCTCTCTGTCTGTATTTACCCGTCTATCATTCTGTCTCTTCCTCTGTCTGTATTTACCTGTCTATCATTCTGTCTCTTCCTCTTTCTATCTGTCTGTATTTACCTGTCTATCATTCTGTCTCTTCCTCTTCTATCTGTCTGTATATTCCGTCTATCATTCTGTCTCTTCCTCTGTCTGTATTTACCTGTCTATCATTCTGTCTCTTCCTCTGTCTGTATTTACCCATCTATCATTCTGTCTCTTCCTCTTTCTATCTGTCTGTATTTACCCGTCTATCATTCTGTCTCTTCCTCTGTCTGTATTTACCTGTCTATCATTCTGTCTCTTCCTCTGTCTGTATTTACCTGTCTATCATTCTGTCTCTTCCTCTTTCTATCTGTCTGTATTTACCCGTCTATCATTCTGTCTCTTCCTCTGTCTGTATTTACCTGTCTATCATTCTGTCTCTTCCTCTATCTGTATTTACCTGTCTATCATTCTGTCTCTTCCTCTGTCTGTATTTACCTGTCTATCATTCTGTCTCTTCCTCTGTCTGTATTTACCCGTCTATCATTCTGTCTCTTCCTCTGTCTGTATTTACCCGTCTATCATTCTGTCTCTTCCTCTGTCTGTATTTACCCGTCTATCATTCTGTCTCTTCCTCTGTCTGTATTTACCCGTCTATCATTCTGTCTCTTCCTCTTTCTATCTGTCTGTATTTACCCATCTATCATTCTGTCTCTTCCTCTGTCTGTATTTACCTGTCTATCATTCTGTCTCTTCCTCTGTCTGTATTTACCCATCTATCATTCTGTCTCTTCCTCTTTCTATCTGTCTGTATTTACCTGTCTATCATTCTGTCTCTTCCTCTGTCTGTATTTACCCGTCTATCATTCTGTCTCTTCCTCTTTCTATCTGTCTGTATTTACCCATCTATCATTCTGTCTCTTCCTCTGTCTGTATTTACCTGTCTATCATCCTGTCTCTTCCTCATTCTATCTGTCTGTATATTCCCGTCTATCATTCTGTCTCTTCCTCTGTCTGTATTTACCCGTCTATCATTCTGTCTCTTCCTCTGTCTATCTGTCTGTATTATCCCGTCTATCATTCTGTCTCTTCCTCTGTCTGTATTTACCCATCTATCATTCTGTCTCTTCCTCTGTCTGTATTTACCTGTCTATCATTCTGTCTCTTCCTCTATCTGTATTTACCTGTCTATCATTCTGTCTCTTCCTCTGTCTGTATTTACCCGTCTATCATTCTGTCTCTTCCTCTGTCTGTATTTACCCGTCTATCATTCTGTCTCTTCCTCTGTCTGTATTTACCCGTCTATCATTCTGTCTCTTCCTCTGTCTGTATTTACCCGTCTATCATTCTGTCTCTTCCTCTTTCTATCTGTCTGTATTTACCCGTCTATCATTCTGTCTCTTCCTCTGTCTGTATTTACCTGTCTATCATTCTGTCTCTTCCTCTGTCTGTATTTACCCGTCTATCATTCTGTCTCTTCCTCTTTCTATCTGTCTGTATTTACCCGTCTATCATTCTGTCTCTTCCTCTGTCTGTATTTACCCGTCTATCATTCTGTCTCTTCCTCTGTCTGTATTTACCCGTCTATCATTCTGTCTCTTCCTCTGTCTGTATTTACCCGTCTATCATTCTGTCTCTTCCTCTGTCTGTATTTACCCGTCTATCATTCTGTCTCTTCCTCTGTCTGTATTTACCCGTCTATCATTCTGTCTCTTCCTCTGTCTGTATTTACCCGTCTATCATTCTGTCTCTTCCTCTGTCTGTATTTACCCGTCTATCATTCTGTCTCTTCCTCTGTCTGTATTTACCCGTCTATCATTCTGTCTCTTCCTCCTTCTATCTGTCTGTATTTACCCGTCTATCATTCTGTCTCTTCCTCTGTCTGTATTTACCCGTCTATCATTCTGTCTCTTCCTCTCTCTGTATGTACCTGTCTATCATTCTGTCTCTTCCTCTCTCTGTATTTACCTGTCTATCATTCTGTCTCTTCCTCTGTCTGTATTTTCCCATCTATCATGCTGTTTCTTCCTCTGTCTGTATTTACCCGTCTATCATTCTGTCTCTTCCTCTTTCTCTCTGTCTGTATTTACCCATCTATCATTCTGTCTCTTCCTCTGTCTGTATTTACCTGTCTATCATTCTGTCTCTTCCTCTTTCTATCTGTCTGTATTTACCCATCTATTTTTCTGTCTCTTCCTCTGTCTGTATTTACCTGTCTATCATTCTGTCTCTTCCTCTATCTGTCTGTATATTCCTGTCTATCATTCTGTCTCTTCCTCTGTCTGTATTTACCCGTCTATCATTCTGTCTCTTCCTCTTTCTATCTGTCTGTATTTATCATTCTGTCTCTTCCTCTGTCTGTATTTACCTGTCTATCATTCTGTCTCTTCCTCTTCTCTATCATTCTGTCTGTCTGTATTTACCCGTCTATCATTCTGTCTCTTCCTCTGTCTGTATTTACCCGTCTATCATTCTGTCTCTTCCTCTGTCTGTATTTACCCGTCTATCATTCTGTCTCTTCCTCTGTCTGTATTTACCTGTCTATCATTCTGTCTCTTCCTCTGTCTGTATTTACCCGTCTATCATTCTGTCTCTTCCTCTGTCTGTATTTACCCATCTATCATTCTGTCTCTTCCTCTTTCTATCTGTCTGTATTTACCCATCTATCATTCTGTCTCTTCCTCTGTCTGTATTTACCTGTCTATCATTCTGTCTCTTCCTCTATCTGTATTTACCTGTCTATCATTCTGTCTCTTCCTTTGTCTGTATTTACCTGTCTATCATTCTGTCTCTTCCTCTGTCTGTATTTACCCGTCTATCATTCTGTCTCTTCCTCTGTCTGTATTTACCCGTCTATCATTCTGTCTCTTCCTCTGTCTGTATTTACCCGTCTATCATTCTGTCTCTTCCTCTGTCTGTATTTACCCGTCTATCATTCTGTCTCTTCCTCTTTCTATCTGTCTGTATTTACCCATCTATCATTCTGTCTCTTCCTCTGTCTGTATTTACCTGTCTATCATTCTGTCTCTTCCTCTGTCTGTATTTACCCGTCTATCATTCTGTCTCTTCCTCTGTCTGTATTTACCCGTCTATCATTCTGTCTCTTCCTCTGTCTGTATTTACCCGTCTATCATTCTGTCTCTTCCTCTTTCTATCTGTCTGTATTTACCCGTCTATCATTCTGTCTCTTCCTCTGTCTGTATTTACCCGTCTATCATTCTGTCTCTTCCTGTCTGTATTTACCTGTCTATCATTCTGTCTCTTCCTCTGTCTGTATTTACCTTCGTCTATCATTCTGTCTCTTCCTCTGTCTGTATTTTCCCGTCTTCATTCTGTCTCTTCCTCTGTCTGTATTTACCCGTCTATCATTCTGTCTCTTCCTCTGTCTGTATTTACCCGTCTATCATTCTGTCTCTTCCTCTGTCTGTATTTACCCGTCTATCATTCTGTCTCTTCCTCTTTCTATCTGTCTGTATTTAGCCGTCTATCATTCTGTCTCTTCCTCTGTCTGTATTTACCCGTCTATCATTCTGTCTCTTCCTCTCTCTGTATGTACCTGTCTATCATTCTGTCTCTTCCTCTCTCTGTATTTACCTGTCTATCATTCTGTCTCTTCCTCTGTCTGTATTTACCCGTCTATCATTCTGTCTCTTCCTCTTTCTCTCTGTCTGTATTTACCCATCTATCATTCTGTCTCTTCCTCTGTCTGTATTTATCCGTCTATCATTCTGTCTCTTCCTCTTTCTATCTGTCTGTATTTACCCATCTATTTTTCTGTCTCTTCCTCTGTCTGTATTTACCTGTCTATCATCCTGTCTCTTCCTCATTCTATCTGTCTGTATATTCCCGTCTATCATTCTGTCTCTTCCTCTGTCTGTATTTACCCGTCTATCATTCTGTCTCTTCCTCTTTCTATCTGTCTGTATTATCCCGTCTATCATTCTGTCTCTTCCTCTGTCTTTATTTACCCGTCTATCATTCTGTCTCTTCCTCTTTCTATCTGTCTGTATTTACCCGTCTATCATTCTGTCTCTTCCTCTGTCTGTATTTACCCGTCTATCATTCTGTCTCTTCCTCTGTCTGTATTTACCCGTCTATCATTCTGTCTCTTCCTCTGTCTGTATTTACCTGTCTATCATTCTGTCTCTTCCTCTGTCTGTATTTACCCGTCTATCATTCTGTCTCTTCCTCTGTCTGTATTTACCCATCTATCATTCTGTCTCTTCCTCTTTCTATCTGTCTGTATTTACCCATCTATCATTCTGTCTCTTCCTCTGTCTGTATTTACCTGTCTATCATTCTGTCTCTTCCTCTATCTGTATTTACCTGTCTATCATTCTGTCTCTTCCTCTGTCTGTATTTACCTGTCTATCATTCTGTCTCTTCCTCTGTCTGTATTTACCCGTCTATCATTCTGTCTCTTCCTCTGTCTGTATTTACCCGTCTATCATTCTGTCTCTTCCTCTGTCTGTCTGTATTTACCTCTGTCTATCATTCTGTCTCTTCCTCTGTCTGTATTTACCCGTCTATCATTCTGTCTCTTCCTCTTTCTATCTCTGTATTTACCCGTCTATCATTCTGTCTCTTCCTCTGTCTGTATTTACCCGTCTATCATTCTGTCTCTTCCTCTGTCTGTATTTACCCGTCTATCATTCTGTCTCTTCCTCTGTCTGTATTTACCCGTCTATCATTCTGTCTCTTCCTCTGTCTGTATTTACCCGTCTATCATTCTGTCTCTTCCTCTTTCTATCTGTCTGTATTTACCCGTCTATCATTCTGTCTCTTCCTCTGTCTGTATTTATTCTGTCTATCATTCTGTCTCATTCCTCTTCCTCTCTGTATTTACCTGTCTATCATTCTGTCTCTTCCTCTGTCTGTATTTACCCGTCTCATTCTGTCTCTTCCTCATTCTGTCTCTTCCTCTTTCTCTGTATTTACCCATCTATCATTCTGTCTCTTCCTCTGTCTGTATTTATCCGTCTATCATTCTGTCTCTTCCTCTTTCTATCTGTCTGTATTTACCCATCTATTTTTCTGTCTCTTCCTCTGTCTGTATTTACCTGTCTATCATCCTGTCTCTTCCTCATTCTATCTGTCTGTATATTCCCGTCTATCATTCTGTCTCTTCCTCTGTCTGTATTTACCCGTCTATCATTCTGTCTCTTCCTCTTTCTATCTGTCTGTATTATCCCGTCTATCATTCTGTCTCTTCCTCTGTCTTTATTTACCTGTCTATCATTCTGTCTCTTCCTCTTTCTATCTGTCTGTATTTACCCGTCTATCATTCTGTCTCTTCCTCTGTCTGTATTTACCCGTCTATCATTCTGTCTCTTCCTCTGTCTGTATTTACCCGTCTATCATTCTGTCTCTTCCTCTGTCTGTATTTACCTGTCTATCATTCTGTCTCTTCCTCTGTCTGTATTTACCCGTCTATCATTCTGTCTCTTCCTCTGTCTGTATTTACCCATCTATCATTCTGTCTCTTCCTCTTTCTATCTGTCTGTATTTACCCATCTATCATTCTGTCTCTTCCTCTGTCTGTATTTACCTGTCTATCATTCTGTCTCTTCCTCTTTCTATCTGTCTGTATTTACCTGTCTATCATTCTGTCTCTTCCTCTGTCTGTATTTACCTGTCTATCATTCTGTCTCTTCCTCTGTCTGTATTTACCCGTCTATCATTCTGTCTCTTCCTCTGTCTGTATTTACCCGTCTATCATTCTGTCTCTTCCTCTGTCTGTATTTACCCGTCTATCATTCTGTCTCTTCCTCTGTCTGTATTTACCCATCTATCATTCTGTCTCTTCCTCTGTCTGTATTTACCCATCTATCATTCTGTCTCTTCCTCTGTCTGTATTTACCTGTCTATCATTCTGTCTCTTCCTCTGTCTGTATTTACCCGTCTATCATTCTGTCTCTTCCTCTGTCTGTATTTACCCGTCTATCATTCTGTCTCTTCCTCTGTCTGTATTTACCCGTCTATCATTCTGTCTCTTCTTTTCTATCTGTCTGTATTTACCCGTCTGTCATTCTGTCTCTTCCTCTGTCTGTATTTACCCGTCTATCATTCTGTCAGTTCCTGTCTGTATTTACCTGTCTATCATTCTGTCTCTTCCTCTGTCTGTATTTACCCGTCTATCATTCTGTCTCTTCCTCTTTCTATCTGTCTGTATTTACCCGTCTATCATTCTGTCTCTTCCTCTGTCTGTATTTACCCGTCTATCATTCTGTCTCTTCCTCTTTCTATCTGTCTGTATTTACCCATCTATCATTCTGTCTCTTCCTCTGTCTGTATTTACCTGTCTATCATCCTGTCTCTTCCTCATTCTATCTGTCTGTATATTCCCGTCTATCATTCTGTCTCTTCCTCTGTCTGTATTTACCCGTCTATCATTCTGTCTCTTCCTCTTTCTATCTGTCTGTATTATCCTGTCTATCATTCTGTCTCTTCCTCTATCTGTATTTACCTGTCTATCATTCTGTCTCTTCCTCTGTCTGTATTTACCTGTCTATCATTCTGTCTCTTCCTCTGTCTGTATTTACCCGTCTATCATTCTGTCTCTTCCTCTGTCTGTATTTACCCGTCTATCATTCTGTCTCTTCCTCTGTCTGTATTTACCCGTCTATCATTCTGTCTCTTCCTCTGTCTGTATTTACCCGTCTATCATTCTGTCTCTTCCTCTTTCTATCTGTCTGTATTTACCCATCTATCATTCTGTCTCTTCCTCTGTCTGTATTTACCTGTCTATCATTCTGTCTCTTCCTCTGTCTGTATTTACCCGTCTATCATTCAGTCTCTTCCTCTTTCTATCTGTCTGTATTTACCCGTCTATCATTCTGTCTCTTCCTCTGTCTGTATTTACCCGTCTATCATTCTGTCTCTTCCTGTCTCTTCTATCTGTCTGTATTTACCCATCTATCATTCTGTCTCTTCCTCTGTCTGTATTTACCCGTCTATCATTCTGTCTCTTCCTCTGTCTGTATTATCCCGTCTATCATTCTGTCTCTTCCTCTGTCTGTATTTACCCATCTATCATTCTGTCTCTTCCTCTGTCTGTATTTACCTGTCTATCATTCTGTCTGTTCCTCTTCCTCTGTCTGTATTTACCCATCTATCATTCTGTCTCTTCCTCTGTCTGTATTTACCCGTCTATCATTCTGTCTCTTCCTCTGTCTGTATTTACCCGTCTATCATTCTGTCTCTTCCTCTGTCTGTATTTACCCGTCTATCATTCTGTCTCTTCCTCTGTCTGTATTTACCCGTCTATCATTCTGTCTCTTCCTCTGTCTGTATTTACCCGTCTATCATTCTGTCTCTTCCTCTTTCTATCTGTCTGTATTTACCCGTCTATCATTCTGTCTCTTCCTCTGTCTGTATTTACCTCTCTATCATTCTGTCTCTTCCTCTTTCTATCTGTCTGTATTTACCCATCTATCATTCTGTCTCTTCCTCTGTCTGTATTTACCTGTCTATCATTCTGTCTCTTCCTCTGTCTGTATTTACCCGTCTTCCTGTCTCTTCCTCTGTCTGTATTTACCCGTCTATCATTCTGTCTCTTCCTCTGTCTGTATTTACCCGTCTATCATTCTTCTCTTTCTATCTGTCTGTATTTACCCGTCTATCATTCTGTCTCTTCCTCTGTCTGTATTTACCCGTCTATCATTCTGTCTCTTCCTCTGTCTGTATTTACCCGTCTATCATTCTGTCTCTTCCTCTGTCTGTATTTACCCGTCTATCATTCTGTCTCTTCCTCTTTCTATCTGTCTGTATTTACCCGTCTATCATTCTGTCTCTTCCTCTGTCTGTATTTACCCGTCTATCATTCTGTCTCTTCCTCTTCTGTATTTACCTGTCTATCTTCTGTCTCTTCCTCTGTCTGTATTTACCTGTCTATCATTCTGTCTCTTCCTCTGTCTGTATTTACCCATCTATCATTCTGTCTCTTCCTCTGTCTGTATTTACCCGTCTATCATTCTGTCTCTTCCTCTTTCTATCTGTCTGTATTTACCCGTCTATCATTCTGTCTCTTCCTCTGTCTGTATTTATCCTGTCTATCATTCTGTCTCTTCCTCTTTCTATCTGTCTGTATTTACCTGTCTATCATTCTGTCTCTTCCTCTGTCTGTATTTACCTGTCTATCATTCTGTCTCTTCCTCTGTCTGTATTTACCCGTCTATCATTCTGTCTCTTCCTCTGTCTGTATTTACCCGTCTATCATTCTGTCTCTTCCTCTGTCTGTATTTACCCGTCTATCATTCTGTCTCTTCCTCTGTCTGTATTTACCCGTCTATCATTCTGTCTCTTCCTCTTTCTATCTGTCTGTATTTACCCATCTATCATTCTGTCTCTTCCTCTGTCTGTATTTACCTGTCTATCATTCTGTCTCTTCCTCTGTCTGTATTTACCCGTCTATCATTCAGTCTCTTCCTCTTTCTATCTGTCTGTATTTACCCGTCTATCATTCTGTCTCTTCCTCTGTCTGTATTTACCCGTCTATCATTCTGTCTCTTCCTCTTTCTATCTGTCTGTATTTACCCATCTATCATTCTGTCTCTTCCTCTGTCTGTATTTACCCGTCTATCATTATGTCTCTTCCTCTTTCTATCTGTCTGTATTATCCCGTCTATCATTCTGTCGCTTCCTCTGTCTGTATTTACCCATCTATCATTCTGTCTCTTCCTCTGTCTGTATTTACCTGTCTATCATTCTGTCTCTTCCTCTATCTGTATTTACCTGTCTATCATTCTGTCTCTTCCTCTGTCTGTATTTACCCGTCTATCATTCTGTCTCTTCCTCTGGCTGTATTTACCCGTCTATCATTCTGTCTCTTCCTCTGTCTGTATTTACCCGTCTATCATTCTGTCTCTTCCTCTGTCTGTATTTACCCGTCTATCATTCTGTCTCTTCCTCTGTCTGTATTTACCCGTCTATCATTCTGTCTCTTCCTCTTTCTATCTGTCTGTATTTACCCGTCTATCATTCTGTCTCTTCCTCTGTCTGTATTTACCTCTTTATCATTCTGTCTCTTCCTCTTTCTATCTGTCTGTATTTACCCGTCTATCATTCTGTCTCTTCCTCTGTCTGTATTTATCTGTCTATCATTCTGTCTCTTCCTCTGTCTGTATTTACCCGTCTATCATTCTGTCTCTTCCTCTGTCTGTATTTACCCGTCTATCATTCTGTCTCTTCCTCTGTCTGTATTTACCCGTCTATCATTCTGTCTCTTCCTCTGTCTGTATTTACCCGTCTATCATTCTGTCTCTTCCTCTGTCTGTATTTACCCGTCTATCATTCTGTCTCTTCCTCTGTCTGTATTTACCCGTCTATCATTCTGTCTCTTCCTCTTTCTATCTGTCTGTATTTAGCCGTCTATCATTCTGTCTCTTCCTCTGTCTGTATTTACCCGTCTATCATTCTGTCTCTTCCTCTCTCTGTATTTACCTGTCTATCATTCTGTCTCTTCCTCTCTCTGTATTTACCTGTCTATCATTCTGTCTCTTCCTCTGTCTGTATTTTCCCATCTATCATGCTGTTTCTTCCTCTGTCTGTATTTACCCGTCTATCATTCTGTCTCTTCCTCTTTCTATCTGTCTGTATTTACCCGTCTATCATTCTGTCTCTTCCTCTGTCTGTATTTACCCGTCTATCATTCTGTCTCTTCCTCTTTCTATCTGTCTGTATTTACCCATCTATTTTTCTGTCTCTTCCTCTGTCTGTATTTACCTGTCTATCATCCTGTCTCTTCCTCATTCTATCTGTCTGTATATTCCCGTCTATCATTCTGTCTCTTACTCTGTCTGTATTTACCCGTCTATCATTCTGTCTCTTCCTCTTTCTATCTGTCTGTATTATCCCGTCTATCATTCTGTCTCTTCCTCTGTCTGTATTTATCCGTCTATCATTCTGTCTCTTCCTCTTTCTATCTGTCTGTATTTAGCCGTCTATCATTCTGTCTCTTCCTCTGTCTGTATTTACCTGTCTATCATTCTGTCTCTTCCGCTGTCTGTATTTACCCGTCTATCATTCTGTCTCTTCCTCTGTCTGTATTTACCTGTCTATCATTCTGTCTCTTCCTCTGTCTGTATTTACCTGTCTATCATTCTGTCTCTTCCTCTGTCTGTATTTACCTGTCTATCATTCTGTCTCTTCCTCTGTCTGTATTTACCCGTCTATCATTCTGTCTCTTCCTCTGTCTGTATTTACCTGTCTATCATTCTGTCTCTTCCTCTGTCTGTATTTACCTGTCTATCATTCTGTCTCTTCCTCTGTCTGTATTTACCCGTCTATCATGCTGTCTCTTCCTCTGTCTGTATTGTCCCGTCTATCATTCTGTCTCTTCCTCTGTCTGTATTTAACTGTCTATCATGCTGTCTCTTCCTGTCTCTGTCTGTCTGTATTTAATGTCTATCATTCTGTCTGTTCCTCTCTCTGTCTGTATTTACCTGTCTATCATTCTGTCTCTTCCTCTCTTTGTCTGACTCTCTCGTCTCTCTTCCAATCCACCTGTCTCACTGTGTCTATATTTGTAGTTTTCCCTCGTTCCCTCAGTCTAACACCTTTAATATTTCCCTCTCCCTCTCTTCCACCATTTCTACCCCTCTCTTTTCTCCCTATCCCCATTCTCTCCACCCACCTTTCTCTCTCTCCCTTTCCCTTCCTCCTCTCCTTCATTATAGCTTGGTCTTGGCTGTGTCTGCTTTCTTCCCTTCTGCGGTGCTCAATTACTCTGTCTTCCCGGGCCAAGCGCTGGTGTCAAGCTACCCTAATGACTTTCTGATTATCTGTCTTTAACTGATGAATGAGATGGAAATGCACCATCTCGGCCAAACAGGGACTGGCGCTGTGACAACAGGGTATGGGAGGGAGAAAGGGAGGTAGGAAGGAAGGAAGGAAGGAAGGAAAGGGAGGGAGGGAGAAAGGGAGGTAGGAAGGAAGGAAGGAAGGTAAGGGAGGGAGGGATGAAAGGGAGGTAGGAAGGAAGGAAGGTAAGGGAGGGAGGGAGAAAGGGAGGTAGGAAGAAAGGAAGAAAGGTAAGGGATGGAGGGAGAAAGGGAGGTAGGAAGGAAGGAAGGAAGGAAGGAAGGAAGGAAAGGGAGGGAGGGAGGGAGGGAGGGAGGGAGGGAGGGAGGGAGGGAGGGAGGGAGGGAGGGAGGGAGGGAGGGAGGGAGGGAGGGAGGGAGGGGGAGGGAGAAAGGGAGGTAGGAAGGAAGGAAGGTAAGGGAGGGAGGGAGAAAGGGAGGTAGGAAGGAAGGAAGGTAAGGGAGGGAGGGAGATATTCACAGCACAAATAACATGAATATGCAGAAGGACAAGTATGTTGTTATAGCTCGTATAGAGGAACCTCAGTATAGGATCTATCCCAATGACAGACACTAAGCGTGGAGCGAGACTTTAACCTCTAAGTAACATACAGTATGCACAGTACCAGTCAAAAGTTTGGACACACCTACTCATTCAAGGGTTTTTATTTATGTTTTACTATTTTCTAAATTGTAGGATAATAGGGAAGACATCAAATCTATGAAATAATACATATGCAATCATGTAACAACCAAAAATGTGTATTATGTTCTTCAAAGTAGCCACCCTTTGCCTTGGTGACAGATTTGCACACTCTTGGCATTCTCTTAACCAGCTTAATGAGCAATAATTTTCCAAAGGAGTTCCCACATATGCTGAGCACTTGTTGGCTGCTTTTTCTTCAATCTGTGGTCCAACTCATCCCAAACCAACTCAATTGGGTTTAAGTCAGGTGATTGTGGAGGCTAGGTTGTAAGGCGTCTAGGTGTAGCAGGTAAGGCGGAGTCAGGTGCAGGACACAGAGATGAGTAATTCATATAACTTTACTCAAAACAACAAATATTCCAAGAAGGAAAATAATCAAGCTCACAGATACAGACCAACCTACAACGAACAAACTCGCACAAAACCATGGGGGAAACAGAGGGTTAAATAAAGAACATATAATTATGGGAATGGAAACCAGGTGTGTACAATGAAGACAAAACAAATGGAAAATTAAAAGTGGATTGGTGGCGGCTAGAATACCTGTGACGTCGACCGCCAAAAGCCACCCGAACAAGGGGAGGGACCAACTTTTTGCGGAAGTCGTGACAGGTCAAGTGATGCAGTAGTCTAAAATGTTTTACTGCGAAAACATAGCACATATTTATGTCAAACCACCACCAAAGACACCAGCCAATATACAGCCATTTTGTCTAACAATAGATGCAATCACAAACGCAGGATTAAAAGAAAAATAATTCACTAACCTTTTGAAAATCTTCATCAGATGACAGTAATAGGACATGTTACACAGTACATTTATGTTTTTTTTTTCAATAATATGCAATTTATATCCATAAATCTCTGTTTACATTGACGCCATGTTCAAAAACTGCTACAAAAATGTCCGGAGAATTTTCGATAACGCCAGATAACAGCAATACACATCATAAACTTTGACTAAATATACATGTTCTACATATAGTTAGAAAGATACACTGCTTATTAATGCAATCGCTTTGTCACATTTCTTTTTAACGTTACAGAAATCGTTAATTTTTCAATAATCTGAGACGGCGCTCAGACATAAGCAATATTTCTCCGCTATGTTGGAGTCAACAGAAACACAAAATTACAACATAAATATTCCCTTACCTTTGATGGTCTTTGATTAGAAGTAGTGGAAGGACTCATACTTACCGAAAACAGCGTTTGGTTTCCAGTAGTGTGTCTTTGTGTTATCAAACGCGACAAATTCCGGCTGAAATGCAGCCAAAATTCGAGGGGTTGCGCATCACAACTTCAAAATTACATATTATATGTCGACTAAACTGGTCAAACTAAGTGCAGAATCAAGCTTTAGGATGTTCTAAACGTAGAAAACAATTCTCAACTCGAACAGACAAACTGACATCGTCTTGTGGTTCATGGTCCAAAGGACAATCCGAGCGCAATGCGCGCAAGAAAGTGCATGTGTTTTCTCGCAACACCAAGGTTTTTGCATGCCAAAGGGCCAACGCCCGCAGGATATTCACAATGACACACTCTATTGAAAGAAGACATCTCGCCGAAGACCTAGAAACTGATCCCAGACCCATAGCTGGTTGGGAAGGGTGGGGGCGATGACGTCAAAGTTGGCCCAACTTTCCTGATGAGAGAAATAGTTTGGAAATTTGGCTGCCCTGTGAGTTCTGCTATACTTACAGACATAATTGAAACGGTTTTAGAAGCTTTAGAGTGTTTTCTATCCAATAATAATTAGTATATGCATATATTAGCAATTTCGGACAGATTTGTTTTCGGTTTACTATGGGCACGCAATTGCTCCAAAGGGGGCAGTATTCTGCCTAGCTCTAACTGGTTTTAACCTCTGCAGCAGAGGTAATTCTGGGTATTCCTTTCCTGTGGTGGTCCTCATGAGAGCTAGTTTCATCATAGCGCTTGATGGTTTTTGCATCTGCACTTGAAGAAACTTGATGAAACTTTCAAGTTCTTGACATTTTCTGGATTGACTGACCTTCACGTTTTACAGTAATTTCTCTTAGCTTTTTTAGCTGTTATTGCCATAATATGGACTTGGTCTTCTACTAAATCATCTTCTGTATACCACCCCTACCTTGTCAAAACCCAACTGATTGGCTCAAATGCATTAAGAAGGAAACAAATTCCGTAAATTAACTTTTAACAAGACACGCCTGTTAATAATTGAAACCTGGAATATATTCCAGGTGACTACCTCATGAAGCTGGTTGAGAGCTACTTTGAAGAATATATCAAATATAAAATATATTTTGATTTGTTAAACACTTTCCTGGTTACTATATGATTCCATATGTGTTATTTCATAGTTTTGATGTCTTCAACATTATTCTACAATGTAAAAAATAGTAAAAATAAAGAAAAACCCTGGAATGAGAAGGTGTGTACAAACTTTTGACTGGTACTGTATGTATAGATCCTAGAGGACAGTTTTATGTACAGAGACGTACACTACATGACCAAAAGTATTTAAACACCTGCTCGTCGAACATGTGGTCCTTCTGTAGCTCAGTTGGTAGAGCATGGCGCTTGTAACGCCAGTGTAGTTTGTTCGATCCCCGGGACCACCCATACGTAGAATGTATGCACACATGACTGTAAGTCATCAAAGATAATTGTGTAGTCTAGAGCGATTTTCTAGGTTCGCTAGCCATCTATTGTCGTTCTTTTAACGCAACGTAACGTAAACAACACTGCTAGCTAGCCTGCTAGCCCCCGAATAGCAACACTGCAGAAACTATTACACTCAACGGAACGACTTGATTAGTGTAGTGTCAACAACGTACCCACTGCCAGCTGGCCTACTTCAGCAGTACTGTATCATTTTAATCATTTTAGTCAATAAGATTCTTGCTACGTAGCTTAACTTTCTGAACATTCGAGACGTGTAGTCCACTTGTCATTCCAATCTCCTTTGCATTAGCGTAGCCTCTTCTGTAGCCTGTCAACTATGTGTCTGTTTATCCCTGTTCTCTCCTCTCTGCACAGACCATACAAACGCTCCTCACCGCGTGGCCGCGGCCACCCTACTCTGGTGGTCCCAGCGCGCACGACCCACGTGGAGTTCCAGGTCTCCGGTAGCCTCTGGAACTGCCAATCTGCGGTCAACAAGGCAGAGTTCATCTCAGCCTATGCCTCCCTCCAGTCCCTCGACTTCTTGGCACTGACGGAAACATGGATCACCACAGACAACACTGCTACTCCTACTGCTCTCTCTTCGTCCGCCCACGTGTTCTCGCACACCCCGAGAGCGTCTGGTCAGCGGGGTGGTGGCACCGGGATCCTCATCTCTCCCAAGTGGTCATTCTCTCTTTCTCCCCTTACCCATCTGTCTATCGCCTCCTTTGAATTCCATGCTGTCACAGTTACTAGCCCTTTCAAGCTTAACATCCTTATCATTTATCGCCCTCCAGGTTCCCTCGGAGAGTTCATCAATGAGCTTGATGCCTTGATAAGCTCCTTTCCTGAGGACGGCTCACCTCTCACAGTTCTGGGTGACTTTAACCTCCCCACGTCTACCTTTGACTCTTTCCTCTCTGCCTCCTTCTTTCCACTCCTCTCCTCTTTTGACCTCACCCTCTCACCTTCCCCCCTACTCACAAGGCAGGCAATACGCTCGACCTCATCTTTACTAGATGCTGTTCTTCCACTAACCTCATTGCAACTCCCCTCCAAGTCTCCGACCACTGCCTTGTATCCTTTTCCCTCTCGCTCTCATCCAACACCTCCCACACTGCCCCTACTCGGATGGTATCGCGCCGTCCCAACCTTCGCTCTCTCTCCCCCGCTACTCTCTCCTCTTCCATCCTATCATCTCTTCCCTCCGCTCAAACCTTCTCCCACCTATCTCCTGATTCTGCCTCCTCAACCCTCCTCTCCTCCCTCTCTGCATCCCTTGACTCTCTATGTCCCCTATCCTCCAGGCCGGCTCGGTCCTCCTCCCGCTCCGTGGCTCGATGACTCATTGCGAGCTCACAGAACAGGGCTCCGGGCAGCCGAGCGGAAATGGAGGAAAACTCGCCTCCCTGCGGACCTGGCATCCTTTCACTCCCTCCTCTCTACATTTTCCTCCTCTGTCTCTGCTGCTAAAGCCACTTTCTACCACGCTAAATTCCAAGCATCTGCCTCTAACCCTAGGAAGCTCTTTGCCACCTTCTCCTCCCTCCTGAATCCTCCGCCCCCTCCCCCCTCCTCCCTCTCTGCAGATGACTTCGTCAACCATTTTGAAAAGAAGGTCGACGACATCCGATCCTCGTTTGCTAAGTCAAACGACACCGCTGGTTCTGCTCACACTGCCCTACCCTGTGCTCTGACCTCTTTCTCCCCTCTCTCCAGATGAAATCTCGCGTCTTGTGACGGCCGGCCCCAACAACCTGCCCGCTTGACCCTATCCCCTCCTCTCTTCTCCAGACCATTTCCGGAGACCTTCTCCCTTACCTCACCTCGCTCATCAACTCATCCCTGACCGTTGGCTACGTCCCTTCCGTCTTCAAGAGAGCGAGAGTTGCACCCCTTCTGAAAAAACCTACACTCGATCCCTCCGATGTCAACAATTACAGACCAGTATCCCTTCTTTCTTTTCTCTCCAAAACTCTTGAACGTGCCGTCCTTGGCCAGCTCTCCCGCTATCTCTCTCTGAATGACCTTCTTGATCCAAATCAGTCAGGTTTCAAGACTAGTCATTCAACTGAGACTGCTCTCCTCTGTATCACGGAGGCGCTCCGCACTGCTAAAGCTAACTCTCTCTCCTCTGCTCTCATCCTTCTAGATCTATCGGCTGCCTTCGATACTGTGAACCATCAGATCCTCCTCTCCACCCTCTCCGAGTTGGGCATCTCCGGCGCGGCCCACGCTTGGATTGCGTCCTACCTGACAGGTCGCTCCTACCAGGTGGCGTGGCGAGAATCTGTCTCCTCACCACGCGCTCTCACCACTGGTGTCCCCCAGGGCTCTGTTCTTGGCCCTCTCCTATTCTCGCTATACACCAAGTCACTTGGCTCTGTCATAACCTCACATGGTCTCTCTTATCATTGCTATGCAGACGACACACAATTAATCTTCTCCTTTCCCCCTTCTGATGACCAGGTGGCGAATCGCATCTCTGCATGTCTGGCAGACATATCAGTGTGGATGACGGATCACCACCTCAAGCTGAACCTCGGCAAGACGGAGCTGCTCTTCCTCCCGGGGAAGGACTGCCCGTTCCATGATCTCGCCATCACGGTTGACAACTCCATTGTGTCCTCCTCCCAGAGCGCCAAGAACCTTAGCGTGATCCTGGACAACACCCTGTCGTTCTCAACTAACATCAAGGCGGTGGCCCGTTCCTGTAGGTTCATGCTCTACAACATCCGCAGAGTACGACCCTGCCTCACACAGGAAGCGGCGCAGGTCCTAATCCAGGCACTTGTCATCTCCCGTCTGGATTACTGCAACTCGCTGTTGGCTGGGCTCCCTGCCTGTGCCATTAAACCCCTTCAACTCATCCAGAACGCCGCAGCCCGTCTGGTGTTCAACCTTCCCAAGTTCTCTCACGTCACCCCGCTCCTCCGTTCTCTCCACTGGCTTCCAGTTGAAGCTCGCATCCGCTACAAGACCATGGTGCTTGCCTACGGAGCTGTGAGGGGAACGGCACCTCAGTACCTCCAGGCTCTGATCAGGCCCTACACCCAAACAAGGACACTGCGTTCATCCACCTCTGGCCTGCTCGCCTCCCTACCACTGAGGAAGTACAGCTCCCGCTCAGCCCAGTCAAAACTGTTCGCTGCCCTGGCCCCCCAATGGTGGAACAAACTCCCTCACGACGCCAGGACAGCGGAGTCAATCACCACCTTCCGGAGACACCTGAAACCCCACCTCTTTAAGGAATACCTAGGATAGGTTAAGTAATCCCTCTCACCCCACCCCCCCTAAGTTTTAGATGCACTATTGTTAAGTGACTGTCCCACTGGATGTCATAAGGTGAATGCACCAATTTGTAAGTCGCTCTGGATAAGAGCGTCTGCTAAATGACTTAAATGTAAATGTAAATGTAAATGGATAAAAGCGTCTGCTAAATGGCATATATTATTATTATATTATCTCATTACAAAATCATGGGCATTAATATGGAGTTGGTCACCCCTTTTCTGCTACAACAGTCTCCATTCTTCTGGGAATGCTTCCACTAGATGCTGGAACATTGATGCGAGGACTTGCTTCCATTCAGCCACAAGAGCATTAGTGAGATCGGGCACTGATGTTGTGCGATTAGGCCTGGCTCACAGTAGACGTTCCAATTCATCCCAATGGTGTTCGATGGGGTTGAGGTTAGGGCGCTGTGCAGACCAGTCAAGTTATTTCTCACCGATCTCAACAAACCATTTCTGTATGGACCTCGCTTTGTGCACAGGGGCATTGTCATGCTGGAACAGAAAAAGGCCACAAAATTGGAAGCACAGAATTGTCTAGAATGTCATTGTATGCCTTAGTGTTCACATTCATCTCCACTGGAACTAAGAGAACTATCCCGAACCATGAAAAACAGCCCCAGACCATTATTCCTCCTCCACCAAAATTTACAGATGGCACTATGCATTCTGGCAGGTAGCGTTCTCCTGGCATCCACCTAACCCAGATTCGTCCATCAAACTGCCAGATGGTGAAGCGTGATTCATCACTCTGGAGAACGTGTTTCCACTGCTCCAGAGTCAAATAGCTGCAAGCTTTACACCACTCCAGCCAACGCTCGGCATTGCACATGGTGATTTTAGGATTGCGTGAAGCTGCTCGACCAAGGAAAGCCATTACATGAAGCTCTCGTCGAACAGGTCTTGTGCTGACGTTGCTTCCATGGGAAGTTTGGACCTCTGTAGTGAGTGTCTCTGAGCCGTCGCCCAATGCATAACAACATCTCCATCAAGGCCATGATGATTGCAGCGTCTTAATCTCCACCACCACTACCATAATCCTCATTATCACCACCACCATCATCACCAACCCCACCACCACCAACATCACCACCACCCCCACCACCATCATTATCACCACCACCACCACTATCACCACCACTACCACCATCGCCACCACCATCATCACCACAACTACCACAATCATCACCACCATCCCCACCACCACTACCACCACCACCATCATCACCACCATCCCCACCACTACCACCACTACCACCCTCATCACCACCATCCCCACCACCACCACCACTACCACCATAATCACCACCATCCCCACCACCACCACCACCAATTAAGTAGAATGGCGTTGGAGGGGATGGCTGACGTTTTACATGCTCTTAAGCCACGATGCTATTTTGTTCGCGTTTTATTTTTGTCGCGTTGTTTGTAACTTGTTTTTTTACATATTTTGTACATAATGTTGCTGCTACCTTCTCTTATGAAATAAAATAACTTCAGGACATCAAAACAACGATTACTCCCCTCAAACTGGAAGACGATTTTTACTTTAACGAGTCCGACTCGAAGGATAGGCTGCTATCTCTGGAACGGTCCCAAATCCCCGTCATTTGCGTGAAGAAAAGACAGAGAAAAAGGGGACAGAGGTCGTGCTGCCTTCTGAGAATTCATACGCAAGTGAGTAAACCCCCACCTCCATCCGTTCTATTGGCCAATGTGCAATCATTGGGAAATAAAATAGATGACCTACGATCAAGATTATACTACCAACGGGACATTAAAAACCTCTTGTAACTACCCATCCTGGATCCGGGAGCGTAATCATCAACTGACACTAATTAGCATAACGCAACGGACATAAATATTACTAGAAAATATTCCTATTCATGAAATCACAAGTGAAATATATTGAAACACAGCTTAGCCTTTTGTTAATCACCCTGTCATCTCAGATTTTAAAAATATGCTTTACAGCCAAAGCAAGACAAGCATTTGTGTAAGTTTATCGATAGCCTAGCATAGCATTATGCCTAGCTAGCAGCAGACAACCTGGTCACGAAAATCAGAAAAGCAATCAAATTAAATGGTTTACCTTTGATGAGCTTCAGATGTTTTCACTCACAAGACTCCCAGTTAGATAGAAAATGTTCCTTTTTTCCAAAAATATAATTTTTGTAGGGGAAATAACTCCGTTAGTTCTTCACTTTTGTCTGAGAATTCGACCAGAAATTGTGGTCACGAAAACGCCGAAAAATATTCAAAATTAGCTCCATAATATCGACAGAAACATGGCAAACATTGTTTATAATCAATCCTCAAGGTGTTTTTCAAATATCTATTTGATAATATATCAACGGGGACAGATGGCTTCTTAGTAGGAAAGAGAGAAACAATGGCCGCATTTGTCCTTTACGCACAAAACACTCTGAGAGACTCCAGCTGACCACTGACGCAATGTTGACGTTCAGGCTCATTTTTCAAAATAAAAGCCTGAAACTATGTATTGTGACACTAGACACATTAGGGAAGCCATAGAAAAAGGAATCTGGTTGATATCTCATTCACTGCTCAATAGGGACGCATAGGAACGCAGAGCTTTCTAAATAAGAGTCACTTCCTGATTGGATTTTTCTCAGGCTTTCGCCTGCAATATCAGTTCTGTTATACTCACAGACAATATTTTTACAGTTTTGGAAACTTTAGAGTGTTTTCTATCCTAAGCCGTCAATTATATGCATATTCTAGCATCTTGTCCCGACAAAATAGCCTGTTTACTTAGGGAACGTTATTTTTCCAAAAATGAAAATAGTGCCCCCTAGATTCAAGAAGTTTAAAACTGTAATATCTTATATTTCACAGAGTCGTGGCTGAACGACGACACAGATAATATAGAGCTGGCAAGATTTTTCATGTACCGGCAGGACATAGAAATGACGTCTGGTAAGACGAGGGGTGGGGGTGTGTGTCTACTTGTCAATAACAGCTGATGTGTGATGTTTAATATTATAGAAGTCTCGAGGTAGGGCTTGCCTGATGTAGAGTACCTTATGATAAGCTGTAGACCACACTATCTACCAAGAGAGTTCTCATCAATATTATCCGTAGCTTTCTATTTACCACCACAAACCGATGCTGGCACTAAGACTGCACTCAACCAGCTGTATAAAGCATAAGCGATGAAGAAAATGCTCATCCAGAAGCGGCGCTCCTAGTGGACGGGGGCTTTAATGCAGTCAAACTTAAATTAGTTTTACCTCATTTTCATTTAACATTTACATTTACATTTCTATCAGCATGTCACATGTGCATCCAGAGAAAAAAAAACTCAAGACCACCTTTACTCCACACACACAAAGCTCTCCCCCGCCCTCCATTTGGTAAATCTGGCCATAATTCTATCCTCCTGATTCCTGCTTACAAGCAAAAACTAAAACAGGAAGTACACATGTCTCGCTCAATACGGAAGTGGTCAGATGACTCAGATGCTATGCTACAGGACTGTTTTGCTCGCACAGATTGGAAAATCTTTCACGATTAATGAAATTGCATTGAGTAGTATACCATCTCAGTCATCGGCTTCATCAATAAGTGCATCGACTACGGCGTCATCCCCACAGTGACCGTATGTACATATCCCAACCAGAAGCCATGGATTACAGGCAACATCCGCATCGAGCTAAGGGCTAGATCTGCAGGACACTAATCTGGACGCTTATAAGAAATCCCGTTATGCCCTCCGACGAACCATCAAACAAGCAAGCATCAATACAGGATTAAGATTGAATACTACTGTTGGTTAAGGGCTTGTAAGTAAGCATTTCACTGTTGGTTAAGGGCTTGTAAGTAAGCATTTCACTGTTGGTTATGGGCTTGTAAGTAAGCATTTCACTGTTGGTTAAGGGCTTGTAAGTAAGCATTTCACTGTTGGTTAAGGGCTTGTAAGTAAGCATTTCACTGTTGGTTAAGGGCTTGTAAGTAAGCATTTCACTGTTGGTTATGGGCTTGAAAGTAAGCATTTCACTGTTGGTTAGGGCTTGTAAGTAAGCATTTCACTGTTGGTTATGGGCTTGTACGTAAGCATTTCACTGTAAGGTCTATACTTGTTGGATTCGGCGCATGAGACAAATACAGTTGGATTTGATTTGACCATCATCACCACCACCATTATCATCACCACTATCATCGTCACCACCACCATAATCATCACCACCACCACCATCATCATCACCACCACCACCATCATCACCACCACCATCTTCACCACCATCATAATCACCACAATCATCATCGCCGCCACCATCATCACCACCACCACCATCACCATCAGCACCACCATCATCATCACCATCATCTTCAACACAGTTATCACCACCACCAACATCATCACCACCACCACCATCATCACCAATACCATCACCACCACCATCATCACCACCACTATCATCATGACCACCACTATCATCATGACCACCACAATCATCACCACCACCATCATCACCACCACAAGTACCACCACCATCACCACCACCATCATCATCACCACACTAATCACCATCTCCACCACCACCACCATCATCACCAATACCATCATCACCACTATCACCACCACCATCATCATCACCACCACCATCATCACCAACACCATCATCACCAGCATCATCATCACGACAATCATCATGACCACCACCATCATCACCACCGCCATCATCATCACCACAATCATCACCACCACCATCATCACCACCATCCTCATCAATATCATCACCACCACCACCATCATCACCAATAGCATCATCACCACCACCACCATCATCACCATCATCATCATCACCACAGTCATCACCACCACCATTATCACCACCACCATCATCACGTGGTCCTTCTGTAGCTCAGTTGGTAGAGCATGGCGGTTGTAACGCCAGGGTAGTGGGTTTGATTCCCGGGACCACCCATAAGTAGAATGGTCCTTCTGTAGCTCAGTTGGTAGAGCATGGCGCTTGTAACGGCAGGGTAGTGGGTTCGATCCCCGGGACCACCCATACGTAGAATGTATGCACACATGACTGTAAGTCGCTTTGGATAAAAGTGTCTGCTAAATGGCATATATTATTATTATATTATTATTAATGTATGCACACATGACTGTAAGTCGCTTTGGATAAAAGCGTCTGCTAAATGGCATATATTATATTATTATATTACAATCATCATCACCACCGTCATCACCACAATCATCACCACCACAAGTACCACCACCATCACCACCATCATAACCACCATCATCACCACCACCATCATCACCACCATCATCATCACCACCATCATCATCACCACCACCATCATTACCAACACCATCATCACCACCATCATCATCACGACAATCATCAACACCACAATCATCACCACCACAAGCACCATCATCATCACCACCACCATCATCACCAACACCATCATCACCACCATCATCATCACGACAATCATCAACACCACAATCATCACCACCACAAGCACCATCATCATCTCCATCATCACCACCATCATCATCACCACCATCATCATCACCACCATCATCATCATCGTCATCATCACCACTATCATCACCACCACCATCACCACCACCATCATCTACCCCATCATCATCACCACCACAATCATCACCACCACCAGCATCATCACCACCAGCATCATCACCACCACAAGTACCACCACCATCATCAATATCATCATCACCATCATCACCACCACCATCACAACCACCATCATCATCACCACCACCATCATCACCACCACCATCATCATCACCACCATCATCATCACCACCACCATCATCACCACCATCATCATCACGACAATCATCAACACCACAATCATCACCACCACAAGCACCATCATCATCACCACCACCATCATCACCAACACCATCATCACCACCATCATCATCACGACAATCATCAACACCACAATCATCACCACCACAAGCACCATCATCATCTCCATCATCACCACCATCATCATCACCACCATCATCATCACCACCATCATCATCATCATCGTCATCATCACCACTATCATCACCACCACCACCATCACCACCACCATCATCTACCCCATCATCATCACCACCACAATCATCACCACCACCAGCATCATCACCACCAGCATCATCACCACCACCACCACCATCATCACCAATACCATCATCACCATCATCACCATCACCACCACCATCATCATCACCAC
This sequence comes from Oncorhynchus gorbuscha, assembly GCF_021184085.1. Classification (NCBI taxonomy): domain Eukaryota; kingdom Metazoa; phylum Chordata; class Actinopteri; order Salmoniformes; family Salmonidae; genus Oncorhynchus; species Oncorhynchus gorbuscha. The sequence goes on from NC_060185.1 coordinate 85,476,411, forward strand.
CACCATCATCATCAACATCATCACCACCATCATCATCACCACCACCATCATCATCATCACCACCATCATCATCATCGTCATCATCACCACCATCATCACCACCACCACCATCACCACCACCATCATCTACCCCATCATCATCACCGCAATCATCACCACCACCAGCATCATCACCACCAGCATCATCACCACCACCACCACCATCATCACCAATACCATCATCACCATCATCACCATCACCACCACCATCATCACAACCATCATCATCAACATCATCATCATCACCACCACCATCATCAACACCATCATCATCAACATCACCATCATCATCACCACAATCATCACCACCACCACCATCATCACCACCACCAGCAGCATCATCACCAATATCAGCATTACCACCACCACAATCAGCACCACCACCACCACCATCATCACCAATAGCATCATCACCACCACCACCATCATCACCATCATCATCATCACCACCATCATCACCACCACCATCATCACCACAATCATCATCACCACCGTCATCACCACAATCATCACCACCACCATCATTACCACCACAAGTACCACCACCATCACTACCACCATCATCACCACCATCATCACCAATATCATCATCACCACCATCACCACCACCATCCATCATAACCACCATCATCATCACCACCACCATCATCACCAACACCATCATCACCACCATCATCATCACGACAATCATCAACACCACAATCATCACCACCACAAGCACCATCACCACCACCATCATCACCACCACCATCATCGTCATCATCACCACCATCATCACCACCACCACCATCACCACCACCATCATCTACACCATCATCAACACCACAATCATCACCACCACCAGCATCATCACCACCAGCATCATCACCACCAACACCATCATCACCAATACCATCATCACCATCATCACCATCACCACCACCATCATCATCACCACCACCATCATCACCACCATCATCATCAACATCATCCTCACCACCACCATCACCACCATCATCATCACCATCATCATCACCACAATCATCACCACCACCACCACCATCATCACCACCACCAGCATCATCACCAATATCAGCATCACCACCACCACAATCAATACCACCACCACCATCATCATCACCATCACCATCATCACCATCATCACCACCATCATCATTACCACAATCATCACCACCACCACCATCATCATCACCACCACCATCACCACCATCATCACAATCACCACCACCACAATCATCACCACCACCACCATCATCACCACCACCATCATCACCACCACCACCCTGGCAGCCTGCTCTACATGCATCAGATAAAGTGATTGTTGATGCTTGACTTTGACCTTCTAAAACACTCCCATTGATTTCTCCTTCTCTTCCAGATCAGAGTTGATGTCTGTTAGGCCTTTAATGCATTCTGGGTGAAAAACGAGTCAGACGTTAAAAGGATACGTAAAGTGTGTGTATGTGTTGAGGTGGATTAGCTGTGCTTGTGTGTGTGTTAAGCACTGTGATTCCACCCAACAGCTCCAAGATGCATAAAAATCCTAATTTGATCACTATTTTGATGCTGAGCAAATTCTAATTTATGGTATATTCTAAAGTTTGAAATTGAAATACATAGAACATTCAGATTGGAATTGCCTTAAAGATATAGTCCATTACTTACAATCCACATAATAATTAAAAAAATATTTTTGCTGCAGGACTTTAATCCTGCTGTAGGAAATTGGCTCAAATCAAGATCCTACAACTGTAGGACCAGGACACACTTGACACAATTAATCACTAACTCTCTTTAGTTGTTTCTCTATATCACGCCTCTCTAAAGCGGTCTCTCTTTATCACTAACTCTATAGTTGTTTCTCTATATCACGCCTCTCTAAAGCGGTCTCTCTTTATCACTAACTCTATAGTTGTTTCTCTATATCACGCCTCTCTAAAGCGGTCTCTCTTTATCACTAACTCTATATCCATTACCTTCGCTCTATCACCACCTCTTTCAATATCCCTTACCTTCACTCTATCACCACCTCTTTCTATATCCCTTACCTTCCCTCTATCACCACCTCTTTCTTCTCCCTTACCTTCACTCTATCACCACCTCTTTCTATATCCCTTACCTTCACTCTATCACCACCTCTTTCTATATCCCTTACCTTCGCTCTATCACCACCTCTTTCTATATCCCTTACCTTCGCTCTATCACCACCTCTTTCTATATCCCTTACCTTCCCTCTATCACCACCTCTTTCTATATCCCTTACCTTCACTCTATCACCACCTCTTTCTATATCCCTTACCTTCGCTCTATCACCACCTCTTTCTATATCCCTTACCTTCGCTCTATCACCACCTCTTTCTATATCCCTTACCTTCCCTCTATCACCACCTCTTTCTATATCCCTTACCTTCGCTCTATCACCACCTCTTTCTATATCCCTTACCTTCGCTCTATCACCACCTCTTTCTATATCCCTTACCTTCGCTCTATCACCACCTCTTTCTATATCCCTTACCTTCGCTCTATCACCACCTCTTTCTATATCCCTTACCTTCGCTCTATCACCACCTCTTTCTATATCCCTTACCTTCGCTCTATCACCACCTCTTTCTTCTCCCTTACCTTCGCTCTATCACCACCTCTTTCTATATCCCTTACCTTCGCTCTATCACCACCTCTTTCTATATCCCTTACCTTCGCTCTATCACCACCTCTTTCTTCTCCCTTACCTTCACTCTATCACCACCTCTTTCTATATCCCTTACCTTCCCTCTATCACCACCTCTTTCTATATCCCTTACCTTCGCTCTATCACCACCTCTTTCTCTATCACTCTCTTTTCTGTTTCTCTCTCCACCCCTTCTCGTTCTATATCAACCCCTCTTTCTCTCTTTTTGACCTCCCTTCTCTCATTTATACTCTTTCTCTTCCTCTATTATTCATCCCCCTTTTAGAATGTCTTTTATGCTACTCAATTACCCCTCCTTTCCTTCATCCCTCCATCGGGCCAGTGTGGACACAGTAATGACATTCTGATTATCACTCTGTAAATGAGAATTGAAATGAGTGTGTGAAGCCATGCCAAGGAAGATTAGAATAGAGCAGCAAGAGGCCTTTCAATATGAAATGGAGGGAGGGAGGGAGGGTCTCTGGCTATGGAGATGACAAGACTTTGGAAAAAGGCTAAATATTTGACGCCACACTGCGGATTAAATGAAATTACACTTTAGGATTTAATTGACCCCTGTTGAAGTTCTGGATTAGAGTGGCGACAATACAGGGAAGAGTCCTTTATGTCCTCAAACAATTATACTGCTATAAAAGAGCTCTGTTGAAATATGTTCTATTTCCTTCAAAGACGGCATGAATTACAGTTATCCTCTTATGTGACCCTGGATGTCGAAATGGTCTGTGCAAAAAAAATGGAATCTTCTGGTTAACAATCATGTGTGTGTGTGTGTGTGTGTGTGTGTGTATGTGTGTGTGTGTTTGTGTGTGTGTGGGGGGCATGTGTGGGGGGGGCATGTGTGTGTGTGTGTGTGTGTGTGTATGTGTGTGTGTGTGTGTGTGTATGTGTGTGTGTGTGTGTGTGTGTGTGTGTGTGTGTGTGTGTGTGTGTGTGTGTGTGTGTGTGTGTGTGTGTGTGTGTGTGTGTGTGTGGGGGGGGGTGTGTTTAATGCATGCATTTTTGCATGTGTCTGTGTGTGCGTGTCTGTGAAGAAGATGCTGCTTGCTTCCTGAAAAGCCCTCTGTAGCCGTCTCTGCTGCCTGAATCCATCCATTTGCATTGGTAAGAGAGGAGCCTTTTAAGAGAAGGAGACAGCCCACCTCACCTTGCGATAAGACCAGGTCTGTTGACACATATCCTAAAAAGATGACAAAGTTGACTCTGCCAATCTGTAAATGAAAAATCCCTCAAGCTTCATATCCAATCTATGGCTTCCAAAACAAGAAGAAAAATCTTAAATGAAAAATAAATGTTGATTTAAGTCAGTCACAGTGAAGAAAAACGCGGATTAAATGGAATACATTTGTAAAGTCATAAAAAAAGAATCCTTATCTTGAATATGTTTCTTCCTATAGACATACAGTATACTCTTAACTTCAACCATGATATCTAACTACTCTGGGAGAAATGAACATGGATGTGTAAGGACAAAAAGTCATGAACACTGCTGTAAGTCCCATCGGTTTTATATTGGAGCACTACCAGCCAAACAATGGTGTACATTATGCTCACCTACAGACGTAGGATCTCACCCAGCTAACACATAACGTTCTGAGTTTGTTCAATAACGTTATCTGCAGGTTTCCTCACGGTTCAATTTAAAGTTATGTTCTCAGGACACTAAGAAAACGGTCCATTAAAAAAACCCAAGAAAACATTAGTAATAATAAAAGAACGTGATATAAGAATGTTATTTAAAAACATTCTGTTCTCTGCATCCACAAACTCTCTCTATCCACTATGGTGTTAACCTTAATGAGTGCTTGTTTCCTTTGAAATTGGGTCTGTTTGAATAGACTAAAATGAACAGCTTGCATCAATAAATACAATATGGCATAACTTTCAGGGAACCATAGTAGAATGTTATCAGAACCTTGCTGCAACCTAAAAATGTACGTTCACAGAACAGGCTACATTTTCACTTCTGTTATCAGAACAGTTAAAAAACGTTTTAAGAAACTTGTGGCTTCATTCCCACAACTTCCCAGGACCCAAATGCGCTAGCTGGTTACTCTAATCACCGTGTTGCAGGAGTACTTTCAGGAAGTGGAAAACTTGTAGTGTAATTGAGGGGTTGAAAGGTTCTGAAGTTTGTAATTTCCACTTTAATAAAATGTCAGAATTGATTTTCTCACATGAAAAATGTATCAACCACTACAGAAATGTCCATGAATTATAATCCACATAATAATGAACATTTCCTGTTGCTGCAGGATTATTTTCCTGCTGTAGCAAACTCGCTCAAATTAAGATCCTACACCTAGTTGAACACAACCCAGTTGTCAGAGCAATGTACCAGCAATGCCAATGTAGTGATTATAACCCCACAAGATGTAGCCTGGTCCCAGATCTGTTTGGGCTGTCTAGCCAAGCTTGGTGTGACAATGACCATAGGAGTTGACTAGACAGCACAGGCAGACCAACGTCCATAGAAATTGGCAAGACAGGACTAACAAGTCTGCGACTAGGCTACCACCCATGACAATGCTTCTTCACCTGCATTGCTTGCTGTTTGGGGTTGTAGGCTGGGTTTCTGTTCAACATTTTGTGACATCATCTGATGTAAGAAGGGCTTTATAAATGCATTTGATTGATTGACCTTAGGAGATGGCAAGACAGAACAAACTGATCTGGGACCTGGCTAGAACAGAGTAGCATTTACTAGCAGATACTCAGAGTCTCTCTCATTCCAGTCCAATTAGCTACGCTCCTCTCCAGCTCTACAGACTGCTGTTTAATAGCATCTTAACATCCTGATCAATCACTTTAATTGATATTTCTCCAGCATTAACACTGGGAGGGCCTGACAGATCCAATTGAAAGATAGAGACTCACATCCCAGTGGACTGTAATTGGGCCCATTATGACTGCAGGCTTGACTGGGGGACTGGAGAATGATGCCAGTGGCATGATAGATATAGAGAGGTAGACAGAGAGATAGAGGGGGGCTTGAATGAAGAGATACAGGACTAGCACTGTTTTTGACTGATTTTTCCCTCTACTTTGGTGAGGGAAAATGTACTTGCTACGATTGTGACATGTTGTTGTCTCACCTCGCTATCTGAAGAAGAATGCATCAATGTCCGTGGCTCTGGGTAAGAGCGTCTGTTAAATGGTTGTGAGGATCAGAACGACATTCATGTTCTATGGCATCAGTGGGGGATGCTAAACTGAAGGTGTTTGTAAGTGCAGTGATTACAAGCTTTTACGTTTTGATATGTTTGCTTTCCCTTATTGTCGTATCATGTTCTTAAAGGCAGAGTGCAGTCAAAAATGGTGATTTCCTATGTGTTTTATGTATTTCAACCCTATGGGGTTGAAGTAATACTGTGACATTTTGAACATTTTGATAATGCCCTTTAATGTTAAGAGCTTTTTGAAAAGAGTGTCTGAAATGCCAGCCTGTTTCAGTGGGGTGGATTTTGGCATGCCTGGTGACATCACTATGCGGTACATTAGATAAAAGACCAATAAGAAAGAGAGTTCCAAACCTTTGCCAATAACAGCAAATGTTCTGTTTTTCCCTCCCCACAGACCACTCCCAAATAGTCCTACCTAAATTCTTGCTTGAGAAATTGCCCTTTACAAAGCAGCTATTCGTGTTTCTTTTTGACCATATTAATTGAAAACATTAACAGTAAGGTACCTAAATTGTTACCCAGAAATGGTTTTATATTGAGATAAAACCGACTGCGGTGGACCTTACACCTACAACTGCACCTGTGTGTGGTGTTAGCAATTTATGTTACTCTTTAATAACACCACCCAAAAGCAAATCAAGGGGAGGAAAATAGGTTTATTCGAAGAGGACAAATCAAACAGGGAGGTAGATCGTCATTCTCCCCTGTTCTCAGTGATGCTCTCGCAGTGATTCTCTCCCCAGAACCGAGGGACAGCATGTAGTTTTATAACCCAGCCCTAGCCTGTGGTTGACCAATTAGAATCCCTTGCAATAAAACTAGCCAATGGCCAAATAACAAATACCCTATTTTAGAAGGCATAGTCCCCCCTCCGAACCATTGATCAATAATTCCCTATTACAGAAAAAAACACTTTTTCCATTGATCGTTATTACTCTATTGACTCTTGTCCTCTTGACCTCTCGTACTCTGTCGCCGCGTTGTGTATTTATTTTGAAATATTATTAGTGGTTAACTGTATGTATTCAGTGCTTGTAGCTCTAGTTAATTCTCCTCTCTACCTCAGCCCAGTGTTTGTAGCTCTAGTTAATTATCCTCTCTACCTCAGCCCAGTGCTTGTAGCTCTAGTTAATTCTCCTCTCTACCTCAGCCCAGTGTTTGTAGCTCTAGTTAATTATCCTCTCTACCTCAGCCCAGTGCTTGTAGCTCTAGTTAATTCTCCTCTCTACCTCAGCCCAGTGTTTGTAGCTCTAGTTAATTATCCTCTCTACCTCAGCCCAGTGTTTGTAGCTCTAGTTACGTCTCCTCTCTACCTCAGCCCAGTGCTTGTAGCTCTAGTTATTTCTCCTCTCTACCTCAGCCCAGTGTTTGTAGCTCTAGTTAGGTCTCCTCTCTACCTCAGCCCAGTGCTTGTAGCTCTAGTTAAGTCTCCTCTCTACCTCAGCCCAGTGCTTGTAGCTCTAGTTAAGTCTCCTCTCTACCTCAGCCCAGTGCTTGTAGCTCTAGTTAAGTCTCCTCTCTACCTCAGCCCAGTGCTTGTAGCTCTAGTTAAGTCTCCTCTCTACCTCAGCCCAGTGTTTGTAGCTCTAGTTAAGTCTCCTCTCTACCTCAGCCCAGTGCTTGTAGCTCTAGTTAAGTCTCCTCTCTACCTCAGCCCAGTGCTTGTAGCTCTTGTTATTTCTCCTCTCTACCTCAGCCCAGTGCTTATAGCTCTAGTTAAGTCTCCTCTCTACCTCAGCCCAGTGTTTGTAGCTCTAGTTATTTCTCCTCTCTACCTCAGCCCAGTGCTTGTAGCTCAAGTTAAGTCTCCTCTCTACCTCAGCCCAGTGTTTGTAGCTCTAGTTAAGTCTCCTCTCTACCTCAGCCCAGTGTTTGTAGCTCTAGTTAAGTCTCCTCTCTACTTCAGCCCAGTGTTTGTAGCTCTAGTTAAGTCTCCTCTCTACCTCAGCCCAGTGTTTGTAGCTCTAGTTAAGTCTCCTCTCTACCTCAGCCCAGTGTTTGTAGCTCTAGTTAAGTCTCCTCTCTACTTCAGCACAGTGTTTCTTCCCCGGATCGGAATGTCACTGGCAAAGATGCCATATGGCATTCCCGTGTTCCGCATTCTGCATTCCATGTTCCGCCATTAGATACGGAACCTCAGGAGTCACTCCCAATGTCTTCATTAATCTTGACTAACTCCTGTGTGCCCGAGAGCTGCTGCCTCCAATGTAGTGATCTGGGGCCCAGCCCTGCTGACGATGGCACAATCACACACCACTCACTCCGTCACCACCCTGCGCTCAGGTCCCCACTGTCAGCAGCACAGGAGGAAGAATGGGTCTGATTGTTTGCAGTGTTTTTACATTTCTCTGTTGGAAATTATCTGACCAAAAGTCCTTGTAGCTAACATCTCTGTATTCAAATAGGTAAAGCATTGTTGTGCTATAACAACAGAAACCGTTAATGTATCTTCTCTAGCGGTATGCTTTTCTCTTTGTTGGAAATTAGGCATTTGTGTAGAATGACTTCCATTCAATAGTATGTGTTAATGAACTGGACTATCTACAGGTTATTAAGAGAGAACGAGAGAGGAAGAAAGGCGATGAGAAGTTTTTATGAGAAGAAATAGTCTGAAAATCCCTACGACAAAGACATACCTCTGTAATTCACAGTCATTCATACAGTCTGTATGCCCTTTGTGTCGTGGTTTATAGATGTTTCTTTCTCTAGGTCATGTTGGGGTGTTGGACACAGTGAAGAGGCATAGAGGATGCAGACAGTGTCTTTAAGCTGTCTCACTCAAACTGAATGCTGAATACAACATCAGCTATTCCCATTGACGCAAGTCCAGCAAATAGGTAAAGCTTTTACAAAGATAATGAAGGCTATTCAATGTCCTGTAGAAGCTGAAAATGTGGTAGGTAACAGGTTTGAATGTGTTGCTGTTAGCAGGTTTGAGTGTGTGGCTGTTAGCAGGTTTGAATGTGTTGCTGTTAGCAGGTTTGAGTGTGTTGCTGTTAGCAGGTTTGAGTGTGTGGCTGTTAGCAGGTTTGAATGTGTGGCTGTTAGCAGGTTTGAATGTGTGGCTGTTATCAGGTTTGAATGTGTGGCTGTTATCAGGTTTGAATGTGTGGCTGAGCACTACTGCACATTGCCCTTCCTTCACATGGATGAGCTTTTCTATCAGTCTTTAAATTATAGTAATAATAAATCATGTATATACAGTGCCTTTGGAAAGTTTTCTGAGCCCTTGACCTTTTCCACATGTTGTTACATTTTCTAAAAGTGATTATACATTTAATATCCCCCCATCAATACCCCATAACGAGAAAGCAAAAACATTTTTTTTCATTTGTTTTGCAAATGTATAAAATATTCAAAACAGAAAAACCTTATTTACATAAGTTTTCAGCCCCTTTGCTATGAGACAAAAACTATTGATTCAAATTCAATTGATTGACAGTGCACATCAGGGCAAAAACCAAGCCATAAGGTCAAAGGAATTGTCCGTAGAGCTCAGAGACAGGATTGTGTCGAGGGA
>NC_060185.1:85490837-85538337 GCF_021184085.1 Oncorhynchus gorbuscha
TTATATCCACAAATCTTGATTTACATTGACGCCATGTTCAGAAATGCCTTGTCAGATAACAGAATTACTCATCATAAACTTTGACTAAAGATACATGTTATACATATAATTAAAGATACACTGGTTCTTAATGCAACCGATGTGTCAGATTTTTTAAAAACGTTACGAAAAAAGCATACCATGCAATAATCTGAGACAGCGCTCAGACGTAAAAGTATTTCTCCGCCATATTGGAGTTAACAGAAATACGAAATTACATCACAAATATTCCCTTACCTTTGATGATCTTTCATCAGAATGCAGTGCAAGGAGTCCTAGTTCCACAATAAATCATTGTTTTGTTCCATAATGTCCAATACTAGTGTCCAATTAGCTGCATTTGCTAGCACTTTCAGCTCACGTGCCCAAAAGCTGACGCTGGTCCAGGACAACTCGCACGAAAACTTCAAAAATATATATTCCAGATCAAATAAACTGGTCAAACTAAGTAGAGAATCAATCTTCAGGATGTTATTTTCATATATCCAATAACGTTCCAACTGGATCATACGTTTTCATCTGCAGCCAAATGGAACGGCGGTGGCACCCACAGAGAAATGCACCACAGGAAAATTGCATTCTGCAAAGACCGTGACTATTTCCCCTCCTATTCGGTAAAAGTTCACACCAAAAGCTCTATTCCACGTTCTTCAGAGTGTTTTCTGTCCAATAGTAATAATAATATGCATATATTAGCAATCTAGGACAGAGTAGGATGCAGTTCACTATGGGCACGCAATTCATCCAAAGTGAAAATACTACCCCCTATCCTCAACAAGATTTATAACCTGTAGTTCTCCAGGTCTAGAGTTCTAACTAAAGCTAACATACCCTGTAGTTCTCCAGGTCTAGAGTTCTAACTAAAGCTAACATACCCTGTAGTTCTCCAGGTCTAGAGTTCTAACTAAAGCTAACATAACCTGTAGTTCTCCAGGCCTAGAGTTCTAACTAAAGCTAACATACCCTGTAGTTCTCCAGGTCTAGAGTTCTAACTAAAGCTAACATAACCTGTAGTTCTCCAGGTCTAGAGTTCTAACTAAAGCTAACATACCCTGTAGTTCTCCAGGTCTAGAGTTCTAACTAAAGCTAACATATCCTGTAGTTCTCCAGGCCTAGAGTTCTAACTAAAGCTAACATACCCTGTAGTTCTCCAGGTCTAGAGTTCTAACTAAAGCTAACATAACCTGTAGTTCTCCAGGCCTAGAGATCTAACTAAATCTAACATAACCTGTAGTTCTCCAGGTCTAGAGTTCTAACTAAATCTAACATAACCTGTAGTTCTCCAGGTCTAGAGTTCTAACTAAATCTAACATAACCTGTAGTTCTCCAGGTCTAGAGTTCTAACTAAATCTAACATAACCTGTAGTTCTCCAGGTCTAGAGTTCTAACTAAATCTAACATAACCTGTAGTTCTCCAGGTCTAGAGTTCTAACTAAATCTAACATAACCTGTAGTTCTCCAGGTCTAGAGTTCTAACTAAAGCTAACATAACCTGTAGTTCTCCAGGTGTAGAGTTATATCTAAAGCTAACATACCCTGTAGCTCTCCACGTCTACAGTTCTAACTAAAGCTAACATAATCTGTAGTTCTCCAGGTCTAGAGATCTATCTAAAGCTAACATAACCTGTAGTTCTCCAGGTCTAGAGTTCTATCTAAAGCTAACATACCCTGTAGTTCTCCAGGTCTACAGTTCTAACTAAAGCTAACGTACCCTGTAGGACCAGAGAAGGTGACAACTGCCTCAAAGTTTAGGAGTACTTTTTCATCTAACAAGTAAGATGAATGTGATGAATGATGATCTGAAGTGATGAATTGCTGGCTGAAATGGCTAATAAGGAGATGCAGTAATGAATAAATGGGTATGGATGTGTTTATCTAGGAAGATGGGTCTAACCAAATAAGAATTAATCACCACATATCATTTCTCTGTGTGAACATATGGGTTTTGCTAGTTTTTTTTGTCTGCAGTGTTATATGTGTATCAGGAAGGAGAAGGGGGGAATGGAAGGAAGAGAGGGATAAGTTGAGGGTGAGTCAAAGTGTTTAGCATGGAAGAGTGGAGATGCACAGTAATGGCTTATGATGAAGGCAATCTTGTGTAGTTGGATGGATTTTTAAAGCCGTAAAAATAGCGAGTAATAAACTCAGTGACATTGATGTGCTATCCAGGTCACTCACCGTAAAAAGGAAAAACTTTTCTGTTATACCTTTCGTACTAAGATGTTTTTCCGCCAACTATAACATCCCACTAACTGTAGCATCTCGCTAACTATAGCATCCCACCAACTTCGGCATCCTGCTAACTTTGGAATCCCACCAACTTTAGCATCCCGCCAACTTTTTGCAGACTTTTCTCATGAAAGGTGTTGCTGGTGACAAAACCAATACTTTTATTTCCACCAACCAACCTAGTCATGATTACAGTAAAGTCCTACCTATGGCTTGCTATGAAATAGAGCCATACTGCTGAAGAGGAATTGGCACGCACTACACTCTTAGCACTGTAACTTTGAGTTCCTGATGCACAACTCTCATTTGTGGAAATCAATTACAAGTTTCACAGAGATGACGCACTTCCTGCTTCTACCATATCAGCTTCGTATTGTCGCGTACTTAATCGGTATAACAAGAACATTTTCAAACACCCATCACTTTATAAACATAGATCAGGGGTGAACAACCCTGATGAAGAGCAAGCTGGATTTCGTTCCAACCCTATTTTAAGGAAAGTTCACCCAAGTGACAAAATATCGACAACAAACTAACATCACTCAGAAAGTCCATCTGACACATAATTTACACGCAATATCAATTTCCAACACCTCCCACCTTTCAGAGTTCACAACCCTTCCCATCGTTCAGAGTTCCCAAACCCTTCCCACCATTCAGAGTTCCCAACCCCTCCCACTATTCAGAGTTCCCAACCCCTCCCACCATTCAGAGTTCCCAACCCCTCCCACCGTTCAGTTCCCAACCCTTCCCACCGTTCAGAGTTCCCAACCCCTCCCACCATTCAGAGTTCCCAACCCCTCCCAACCCATCCCATCGTTCAGAGTTCCCAACCCCTCCCACCGTTCCCCACCGTTCCCAGAGTTCCCAACCCCTCCCACCATTCAGAGTTTCCAACCCCTCCCAACCCCTCCCACTATTCAGAGTTCCCAACCCCTCCCACCGTTCAGTTCCCAACCCTTCCCACCGTTCAGTTCCCAACCCTTCCCACCATTCAGAGTTCCCAACCCCTCCCACTATTCAGAGTTCCCAACCCCTCCCACCGTTCAGAGTTCCCAACCCTTCCCACCGTTCAGAGTTCCCAACCCCTCCCACCATTCAGAGTTCCCAACCCCTCCCACCATTCAGAGTTCCCAACCCCTCCCACCGTTCAGAGTTCCCAACCCCTCCCACCATCAAGTTCCCAACCCCTCCCACCATTCAGAGTTCCCAACCCCTCCCACCGTTCAGAGTTCCCAACCCTTCCCACAGTTCAGAGTTCCCAACCCTTCCCACCATTCAGAGTTCCCAACCCCTCCCACCGTTCAGAGTTCCCAACCCCTCCCACCGATCAGAGTTCCCAACCCCTCCCACCGTTCAGAGTTCCCAACCCCTCCCAGTTCAGAGTTCCCAACCCCTCCCACCATTCAGAGTTCCCAACCCCTCCCACCGTTCAGAGTTCCCAACCCCTCCCACAGTTCAAGTTCCCAACCCCTCCCACCATTCAGAGTTCCCAACCCCTCCCACCGTTCAGAGTTCCTAACCCCTCCCACCGTTCAGAGTTCCCAACCCCTCCCACCATTCAGAGTTCACAACCCCTCCCACCGTTCTGAGTTCCCAACCCCTCCCACAGTTCAACCCCTCCCACCGAGTTCCCAACCCCTCCCACCGTTCAGAGTTCCCAACCCCTCCCACCATTCAGAGTTCCCAACCCCTCCCACAGTTCAGAGTTCCCAACCCCTCCCACAGTTCAGAGTTCCCAACCCCTCCCACAGTTCAGAGTTCCCAACCCCTCCCACAGTTCAGAGTTCCCAACCCCTCCCACCGTTCAGAGTTCCCAACCCCTCCCACAGTTCAGAGTTCCCAACCCCTCCCACCGTTCAGAGTTCCCAACCCCTCCCACAGTTCAGAGTTCCCAACCTCTCCCACAGTTCAGAGTTCCCAACCCCTCCCACAGTTCAGAGTTCCCAACCCCTCCCACCGTTCAGAGTTCCCAACCCCTCCCACCGTTCAGAGTTCCCAACCCCTCCCACAGTTCAGAGTTCCCAACCCCTTCCACAGTTCAGAGTTCTCCAACCCTCCCACCGTTCAGAGTTCCCAACCCCTCCCACAGTTCAGAGTTCCCAACCCCTCCCACCATTCAGAGTTCCCAACCCCTCCCACCGTTCAGAGTTCCCAACCCCTCCCACCGTTCAGAGTTCCCAACCCCTCCCACCGCGCTGAAATGGGGCCAGGAGATAAAGAGAGTCCAGTTACAGTGGGGCAAAAAAAGTATTTAGTCATACACCAATTGTTAAAGAGATGAGAGAGGCCTGTAATTTTCATCATAGGTATAGTTCAACTATGACAGACAAAATGAGGAAAAAATATCCAGAAAATCACATTGTAGGGTTTTAATGAATTTATTTCCAAATTATGGTTGAAAATAAGTATTTGGTCACCTACAAACAAGCAAGATTGCTGGCTCTCACAGACCTGTAACTTCTTCTGTCCTCCACTCGTTACCTGTATTAATGGCACCTGTTTGAACTTGTTATCAGTATAAAAGACATAAGTATATCTCCCTCGATCTGGGGCTCCACGCAAGAGCTCATCCCGTGGGGTCAAAAATTATCACAAGAACGGTGAGCAAAAATCCCAGAACCACATGGGGGGACCTAGTATATGACCTCCAGAGAGCTGGGACCAAAGTAACAAAGCCTACCATCAGTAACACACTACGCCACCAGGGACTCAAACCCTGCGTAAGCCAGTACATGTCCAGGCACGTTTGAAGTTTTCTAGAGAGCATTTGGATGATCCAGAAGAAGATTGGGAGAATGTCATATGGTCAGATGAAAACTCAACTTGTCGTGTTTGGAAGACAAAGAATGCTGAGTTGTATCCAAAGAACACCATACCTACTGTGAAGCATGGGGGTGGAAACATCATGCTTTGGGGCTGTTTGTCTGCTTTGGGGCTGTTTTTCTGCAAAGGGACCAGGACGACTGATTTGCAAATAAATTCATAAAAAATCCTACATGTGTGTGTGTGTGTGTGTTTTAGGCATGACTCTGAATTAGGGAGTTTAGGATCGATGTCTGGTGTAATTATATGGATCAGCCACTAGCCAGGGTGTACTGTTCACCGCTCTACTTTCCTTAGCTAACCTTCCCCCTTAACAGGCAGTCCCTGGGCCGCTCTCAATACACACCCTGGACCGCTCTCAATACACACCCTGGACCGCTCTCAATACACACCCTGGACCGCTCTCAATACACACCCTGGACCGCTATCAATACACACCCTGGACCGCTCTCAATACACACCCTGGACCGCTCTCAATACACACCCTCTCTACCGCTCTCAATACACACCCTGGACCGCTCTCAATACACACCCTGGACCGCTCTCAATACACACCCTCTCTACCGCTCTCAATACACACCCTGGACCGCTCTCAATACACACCCTGGGCCGCTCTCAATACACACCCTGGACCGCTCTCAATACACACCCTGGACCGCTCTCAATACACACCCTGGACCGCTCTCAATACACACCCTGGACCGCTCTCAATACACACCCTGGACCGCTCTCAATACACACCCTGGACCGCTCTCAATACACACCCTGGGCCGCTCTCAATACACACCCTGGGCCGCTATCAATACACACCCTGGACTGCTCTCAATACACACCCTGGACCGCTCTCAATACACACCCTCTCTACCGCTCTCAATACACACCCTGGACCGCTCTCAATACACACCCTGGACCGCTATCAATACACACCCTCTCTACCGCTCTCAATACACACCCTGGACCGCTCTCAATACACACCCTGGACCACTCTCAATACACACCCTGGACCGCTCTCAATACACACCCTCTCTACCGCTCTCAATACACACCCTGGGCCGCTCTCAATACACACCCTGGACCGCTCTCAATACACACCCTGGACCGCTATCAATACACACCCTGGACCGCTCTCAATACACACCCTGGACCGCTATCAATACACACCCTGGACCGCTCTCAATACACACCCTGGGCCGCTATCAAACAAACAAACAAACACACAATGCAGCAAACTCAGCAGCCACCTCCCAATGGACCTAGAAAATGTCAAGAACTATCTATTTTTCTACTTGTTCTACTTGTATTGTACCAGGCAAAGTCTGTTTGAGTTTTGCAAGTTTTTTTTTACAAGAGAGACCTGCATTAAATTGCTGCAAACATTTAGTTACAAAAAATGATCCAAAATAGAATAACATTAAAAAAGTATAAATTATGACATAGAGATATAAACATTAAAATAGAAATATTTGGGGGAAGATTTTTTCCCCTCTGTTAATCCTCATGTGTTTTCCCCAAAATAAGTATGTCATTATCAGACTACATGTCTGTCTTAGATAGAACCTGTCTGTCTTAGATAGAACCTGTCTGTCTTAGATATCAACTGTCTGTCTTAGATAGAACCTGTCATAAATATAATTTGTCTGTCTTAGATAGATATAACCTATCGAAGACAGACAGGTTATATTTACGACAGGTTGAATCTAAGACAGACAGGTTATATCTATCTAAGACTTCTGTAGCTCAGTTGGTAGAGCATGGCGCTTGTAACGCCAGGGTAGTGGGTTCGATCCCCGGGACCACTCATGTGTAGAATGTATGCACACATGACTGTAAGTCGCTTTGGATAAAAGCGTCTGCTAAATGGCATATATTATTATTATTATATTACAGACAGATCCTAAAACAGACAGGTTCTATAGATCTAAGACAGACAGGTTCTATCTGAGACAGACAAGTTCTATCTAAAACAGACAGGTTCTATCTAAGACAGACGGTTCTATCTATCTGTTTTAGAACCCATCTGTTCAGTGGTTGGAGTTAAACAAAGCAACGTTCACACAATTTCTTTGTGCAGTTGGTTGCAAGTTACATCATCTCAAGCAACTCTGCTGTTACTTTAAGCAACTCAAACGCCATTAAAATTGCATGAACAGCCAATCACATTAAAACTGCTTCTGTCATGTTGTTTGAGAATTCTAAACTCACCCCATGTTGTTCTGTTGCATTACAAATTATTTGTTTATCCAACCATTTGGTTATTGTAACAGCATGGATATAGACAAAATTCAGCCTGTGCAATTTAGCCAGCTAGCCAAAATGATATTGCAAACACCAACACAGCTCGCAACAAGCTAACCAAGCTAGCAAGGAATAAAGCTAATGTTAGCTAGCTAGCACAATTCATGGAGAACAATTTCAGTTGAGACTGGTCAAGCAGAGGTTTGGGTTGAACCTGTCTGTCTCAGATAGACATTATCACATGATGACAATCAAATCTCTTCAACTCCTCCCATCAGACACAACTATATGATTCATCTATTCTCTTTGATCTACAGAGATGTTCCACATTCTCCTGGCTCATTGGATAATTGATACGCCTCTCTCTCTCTCTCTAGCTGTCTCACGCTGTCTCTCTCTCTCTCCTACAATCTCTCTTTCAATCTCTCTCTCTCTGGCTGTCTCACGCTGTCTCTCTCTCTCCTACAATCTCTCTTTCAATCTCTCTCTCTCTCTCTGGCTGTCTCACGCTCTCTCTATCTCTCTCCTACAATCTCTATTTCAATCTCTCTCTCTCTCTGGCTGTCTCAAGCTCTCTCTCTCCTACAATCTCTCTTTCAATCTCTCTCTCTCTCTGGCTGTCCCCGTTTCTCTCTCCATGTCGGAATTGACTCCTAATGTGATTGGCAACTCAAATATGGACATAAATTAGACATTTTATGAATAGTTAAATTGTTCTGCCTGCTCCCAGACTATTATCCCATGGAAACTTAGGAAGATTTTCTTTCCATATACTTGTATATGTACATATTTTTCTTGCTTTCATTTGTAATCCTAATAAAGTGTTCGGTCTATAATGATAATAGGTCTGTCAGTCAGAGATATGCGACCGATTTCAAAGCTTGAAATATTCATGAGTCGATAAAACAAACGCAAAAAGGGACAAAGAGGTGAAAAAGAGCTGTGAGATTTGGCAAAATGGAAACATTCTCATTACCCTTAAAAACAACACTGTGCAAAGGGCCTGGCCATTTCACGGACAATAGACGAGCTTGAGTTGAAAATTACCATGCTAGAACATGTTGTTTTCAAAGCATTGTCTTCAGTTCAGAGGGGCGGTGATGGTACATTGGGACATCTACAGTACATGGGACCATTCTGTTAGGGAAGCTATTTATTTACAGAGCTCCAACCTTATACACACAGACACACACACACACACTGGCACACACAGGCACACACACACACACACACGCACGCACGCACGCACACGCACGCACACACACACACACACACACACACACACACACACACACACACACACACACACACACACACACACACACACACACACACACACACACTGGCACACACAGGCACACACACAGACACACACACAGGCACACACACACAGACACACACAGACACACATATACGCACACACACGCACACACAAAGGCACACACACACAGACACACACACAGACACACACACACAGACACACACAGACACACATTTACGCACACACACGCACACACAAAGGCACACACACAGAGCCTTCTATCCATCAGAGGACAGTAATTAACAGTATTGACCTTTTCAGACAAACTGTTTGTTTGTTGATTACATTTATCACACTTCTACTTCAGCTGTTGGTCCTGTTGTTGGCCTACAGGAGGAAATAGAAAACCTGCTAACACACACACACACACACACACACACACACACACACACACACACACACACACACACACACACACACACACACACACACACACACACACACACGTTGCTTCAGTATAAGGGTAGTTGCAGTAATGATACAAGATAAATAGGATGTGTCCCCAACAACCCCAGCATTGGTGAATGAATAATCCCCTCCTCTTCTTTACAGAGCCCAGACTTCCCTGTTCCCTATACAGCACACCCTCCTGTTCTTTACAGTGCCCAGACTACCCTGTTCCCTATACAGTACACCCTCCTCTTCTTTACAGTGCCCAGACTACCCTGTTCCCTATACAGCACACCCTCCTGTTCTTTACAGTGCCCAGACTACCCTGTTCCCTATACAGTACACCCTCCTCTTCTTTACAGTGCCCAGACCACCCTGTTCCCTATACAGTACACCCTCCTCTTCTTTACAGTGTCCAGACCACCCTGTCCCCTATGCAGTACACCCTCCTCTTCTTTACAGTGCCCAGACTACCCTGTTCCCTATACAGCACACCCTCATCTTAATAATAATAATAATATATGCCATTTAGCAGACGCTTTTATCCAAAGCGACTTACAGTCGTGTGTGCATACATTCTACGTATGGGTGGCCCCGGGGATCGAACCCACTACCCTGGCGTTACAAGCGCCATGCTCTACCAACTGAGCTACAGAAGGACCAGACCACCCTGTCCCCTATGCAGTACACCCTCCTCTTCTTGACCAAACCAAATGTAGCACACTATATAAGGATTAGGGTGTCACTTGAGACTCAACCAGACACTCAAAATTAGAGATCTATTAGAGTAACCAATTCCTCCCAGTCTGAATACCTTTCTCAGCAGTCAGGCCTGGTTAGTCTCTGGGCTGCTATGTGTAACCAATTCCTCCCAGTCTGAATACCTTTCTCAGCAGTCAGGCCTGGTTAGTCTCTGGGCTGCTATGTGTAACCAATTCCTCCCAGTCTGAATACCTTTCTCAGCAGTCAGGCCTGGTTAGTCTCCCAGTCTGAATACCTTTCTCAGCAGTCAGGCCTGTTAGTCTCTGGGCTGCTAACCAATTCCTCCCAGTCTGAATACCTTTCTCAGCAGTCAGGCCTGGTTAGTCTCTGGGCTGATATGTGTAACCAATTCCCCAGTCCCTTTCTCAGCAGTCTGAATACCTTTCCCAGTCTGAGCAGTCAGGCCTGGTTAGTCTCTGGGCTGATATGTGTAACCAATACCTTTCTCAGCAGTCCCAGTCTGAATACCTTCTGAATACTCAGCAGTCAGGCCTGGTTAGTCTCTGGGCTGATATGTGTAACCAATTCCTCCCAGTCTGAATACCTTTCTCAGCAGTCAGGCCTGGTTAGTCTCTGGGCTGATATGTGTAACCAATTCCTCCCAGTCTGAATACCTTTCTCAGCAGTCAGGCCTGGTTAGTCTGAGGCCTGGTTAGTCCTGGGCTGATATGTGTAACCAATTCCTCCCAGTCTGAATACCTTTCTCAGCAGTCAGGCCTGGTTAGTCTCTGGGCTGATATGTGTAACCAATTCCTCCCAGTCTGAATACCTTTCTCAGCAGTCAGGCCTGGTTAGTCTCTGGGCTGATATGTGTAACCAAGTCTGAATACCTCCCAGTCTGAATACCTTTCCCAGTCTCCTTTCTCAGCAGTCAGGCCTGGTTAGTCTCTGGGCTGATATGTGTAACCAATTCCTCCCAGTCTGAATACCTTTCTCAGCAGTCAGGCCTGGTTAGTCTCTGGGCTGCTATGTGTAACCAATTCCTCCCAGTCTGAATACCTTTCTCAGCAGTCAGGCCTGGTTAGTCTCTGGGCTGATATGTGTAACCAATTCCTCCCAGTCTGAATACCTTTCTCAGCAGTCAGGCCTGGTTAGTCTCTGGGCTGATATGTGTAACCAATTCCTCCCAGTCTGAATACCTTTCTCAGCAGTCAGGCCTGGTTGGTTAGTCTCTGGGCTGATATGTGTAACCAATTCCTCCCAGTCTGAATACCTTTCAGGCCTGGTTAGTCAGCAGTCAGGCCTGGTTAGTCTCTGGGCTGATATGTGTAACCAATTCCTCCCAGTCTGAATACCTTTCTCAGCAGTCAGGCCTGTTTAGTCTCTGGGCTGATATGTGTAACCAATTCCTCCCAGTCTGAATACCTTTCTCAGCAGTCAGGCCTGGTTAGTCTCTGGGCTGATATGTGTAACCAATTCCTCCCAGTCTGAATACCTTTCTCAGCAGTCAGGCCTGGTTAGTCTCTGGGCTGCTATGTGTAACCAATTCCTCCCAGTCTGAATACCTTTCTCAGCAGTCAGGCCTTGTTAGTCTCTGGGCTGATATGTGTAACCAATTCCTCCCAGTCTGAATACCTTTCTCAGCAGTCAGGCCTGGTTAGTCTCTGGGCTGATATGTGTAACCAATTCCTCCCAGTCTGAATACCTTTCTCAGCAGTCAGGCCTGGTTAGTCTCTGGGCTGATATGTACCTTTCTCAGCAGTAGGCCTGGTTAGTCTCTGGGCTGATATGTGTAACCAATTCCTCCCAGTCTGAATACCTTTCTCAGCAGTCAGGCCTGGTTAGTCTCTGGGCTGATATGTGTAACCAATTCCTCCCAGTCTGAATACCTTTCTCAGCAGTCAGGCCTGGTTAGTCTCTGGGCTGATATGTGCAACCAATTCCTCCCAGTCTGAATACCTTTCTCAGCAGTCAGGCCTGGATAGTCTCTGGGCTGCTACTGTTGAAGTTGGAAGTTTACATACACCTTAGCCAAATACATTTAAACTCAGTTTTTCACAATTCCTGATGTTTAATCACAGTAAAAATGTCCTGTTTTAGGCCAATTAGGATCACCACTTTATTTTAAGAATGTGAAATGTCAGAATAATAGTAGAGAGAATGATTTATTTCAGCTTTTATTTCTTTCATCACATTCCCAGTGGATCAGAAGTATACATACACTCAATTATTATTTGGTAGCATTGCCTTTAAATTGTTGAACTTGGGTCAAACGTTTCAGGACAGATGAACGTGGTAACTTCAGGCATTTGGAAATTGCTCCCAAGGCTGAATCAGACTAGGAAGGTAGGCCTTGAAATACATCCACAGGTATACCTCCAATTGGCTCAAATGATGGCAATTAGCCTATCAGAAGCTTCTAAAGCCATGACATTATTTTCTGGAATTTTTCCAAGCTGTTTAAAGTCACAGTCAATGTAGTGCATGTAGACTTCTGACCCACTGGAATTGTGACACAGTGAATTATAAGTGAAATGATCAGTCTGTAAGCAATTGTTGGAAAAATGACTTGTGTCATGCACAAAGTAAATGTTCGAACCAACTTGCCAAAACTATAGTTTGTTTAACAAGAAATGTGTGGAGTAGTTGAAAAATGAGTTTTAATGACTCCAACCTAAGTGTATGTACACTTCTGACTTCAAATGTATGTGTAATTCCAACGGGCCCAACAATCCTGCAGTCCTGCTTAATCTCAGAAAGATGTTTTTTCTCACACACACACACACACACACACACACACACACACACACACACACACACACACACACACACACACACACACACACACACACACACACACACACACACACACACGCACACACACACACACACACACACACACACACACACACACACACACACACACACACACACACACACACACACACACACACATAAATAAATAAAAGCAAAGGGATAGAATATGGTTGAAATCTGAGCAAAATGAGACAGAATAATTTGCTCCTTACAAGTTTTAAAACAAACTTTTGCCTTAAAAAAATCTTCAGTGAGCAAGATGTTTCTTCTGTGATGTATGAAAGGGTGTTTGGGGATTTTTAGGTTCGATACTTTCTGTAGCTGTGGAGGAATGGAAATGACAGTGCATAGACAAGACTACTTTCACTGACGAATATCATAAACACTCTGGGATCTAGATGAATCTCCCAGATATCTTTTATGTAAGAAGTTTCACCCAGAAAAGGGTGAATACCTTTTCAATGTTTCTGTTCAAAGTGAAACTTCAATGTCTTTGATCTGCTAGACAATCGCTCCAGGATTCTGTGATCACAAAATACTTTGCAAAATCAACAATTCCCTGCATTTTAGGCGAAGCTTGCAAACTTGATTAATCACTGCACAATTTCCGCGTAAAACAGTAAAATCATTGCATAAAACGGATCTATCACATCAGTACACAAAGAGGGCTCTTAATTTCAACCAATCACACATATTTACTGAATAATATGGTTGAATCAAGCCACACGTCAACAACCTTTTTCCTCATCGATATATTTTAGATTGTATGCGATTGACTGGTTTCAAATCATTTCAACAAGGCCTAAATGTATAGTATATAGAGGCTTCATCTATGCCTGGCCTATTCCCAGTGAGACACACTGTAACTGTCTGGATTCTCATCAAACCTCAGGGTTATTTCTGTTCTAAGAGTCATATAGTGAGCCACAGATGTGTCTTTCCATTTGAGTGGAATGCACGGTGACACATACACTGTGTTGTAAAGTACTTAAGTAAAAATACTTTACAGTACTCTTTAAAAGTAAAACATTTTCGGTTTCTGTACTTTACATTACTATTTATATTTTTAACAACTTTTACTTTTAACTTCACTACATACCTAAAGAAAATAATGTACTTTTTACTCTGACTCGCATTTTCCCTGACTCGCAAAAGTACTTGTTACATTTTGAATGCTTAGCAGGCCAGGAAAATGGTTAAATTCACACATTTATCAAGAGAAAATCCCTGATCATCCCTAGTGCCTCTGATCTGGCGGACTCACTAAACACAAGTTTGTTTGTAAATGATGTCTGAGTTTTAGAGTGTAAATAGCTTAATATAAGACATTTTAAATGATGTATACTTACTTTGATACTTTAAGTATATTTAAAACCAAATACCTTTAGACTTTTACTGGGTGACTTTCACTTTTACTTGAGTCATTTTCTATTAGGGTATCTTGACTTTTACTCAAGTATGACAATTGGGTACTTTTTCCACCACTGCACACACACACAGACAGACACACACACACACACACAGACAGACACACACACACACAGACAGACACACACACACAGACAGACACACGCACACAGACAGACACACACACACAGACAGACACACACACACACAGACACACACACACACACACAGACAAACACACACACACAGACGGTTATGTTCAGTTTCCCCGTCCTCCCGGCCTGACACAGTGTCAATTGTTTTAGATTCCAGGCATTGCGTCCGGCTGCGTCCGGCGCTCCCAACTCAGTCGAGTGTCAGTCGCTCCGATGCGGCTTGTCAGACATGTTCTACCCCCAATGCACCCCAACACCTTCTGCCGTCCACCTCGCCGAACCCCTGGGACTGCATAGACAGCCATGACACTCTCTCCCTCTCTCATCCCTCTTCCTGTCCTTCAAGTCAATCTGCATTGGAGTGTGAACATCAGAACCAGGTCAATGACGTGGAATATCTCATATTGAACAATGCTGGGGTCCTCTGGGTCTCAACCTTCTGTAATGGACATGGAACTCAGACTTTGGTGCTTTTTACTTGTTTGGTATTTCAATGTTTAGTCAATTTTGCAGCCAGGTCATCCATGATACAAGTCAGTGCTCAACGTCCATCCATGTGTGAGGACGTTGGGAGATGACGTGGAAACTGGCCACTAGGGGCAACAGTGAGCGCTGTTATGTTCATCCCGATTCTCTGGGATGTCTCATGGTCTGACAAACACCACTCTAGCTCTGTCACCTTTTACTGCAGATGTGGTAGTGCGACATAGCCAGGTGTGATGGATTGAGACACATCCAATGCAAAAATATATAACTCTAGCTTAAACTGACAGAGTTTTATGGGGATTTTTGCAATATGCTAATTAGATTTTTGTGAGGAAGCGGACATCAACCTTATTTTTATTTATTTTTCGTCCAATCAGATACATCCTTCCTGTTAAGAGCAGGAAATACAGTCACACTTGATTGCTTCAGATCACTTACTGTTAATTAGGACTGGAGGGGAAGCTGTCAAAATGGAGAAGAGCTGTGACACGTTACTCAGGTGGTTCACAGATGTGATGTGTAGCCTACACTCCACCACAGAGAGAGAGCTAGAGAGAGGCTGTGGCAGGAGTTATAGAGCATACTGATAATGTTATACCACAGAAAGGTAGTGAGTGCATCTCAATGGACTCTCTGAAGTGAATTATTCTCCTCATCTCCTCTGCTCCATTCAATCAATTCAATTCAAATTAATTCAATTCAATTCAATTCAATAACTTTATTGTGCCCGTAGGGAATGTAGATTGTGTATCAAAAGGTTTCAACGTTATTGAATGGACAGTTGAAACCAGTTACAACAAGCAATATAGACAACCCATGACATCACAAAGACACAATGACAATCTACATTCTGGTGGCATCTCAGCTTTATTTCAACTCTGTCACAGCCACAGTTGTATAACATTATGTTCTAAAGGGACTTGGAAAGAAAACACATCCACTAGGAAGAGAACATCTGTCTCTTTCTCAGCAGATTGCATCGTGTGATGCAATTAACATTCCAAGAATACTCATGCAATTACCTTCTTAATGGGGCGTCTATTAACCCTCATCCTCACACTTACGCAAACATGCTAGAAGTAGTATCGGTACTGAGAGAAAGGAGAAGAAGCACTATGGAAAGAAGAGAGAGAAGAAATAGCTCATTGAATGAGCAGTTTCACCAACTCAAACAAACTGATATAACCCTTTATCTCACCCTACTCTCCCCTTCACCCATGTCATCTTCTTACCCCTGGTCTTTACCCAGTAAGAGATGGGGGCAGGATAGTGAGGTGTTGTTTCACCTCTCACAGATGGACTAGACCTCGAACAATCTGCATCAGTCACTGGAGCAGAGAGACAGAGACTGAGATAGAGACAGACAGACATGTCACTCAACCTTGGCCTCAACCTCAGGGGGGTTCTGGTGAAGAGGGGAGTGATATAGAAGAGGTGGGGGTGGTATTCTCTGCTGTCACGGTAACGCTGCCATACCTTGTCTTTCAGGTGTCATTGCTGATGGCCCAGGTAACCCCACCTGCTGGGCCATTGATTATGGATGGTTACACATTCAAACACACACAAAGGCGCGCACACACACACACACACACACACACACACACACACACACACACACACACACACACACACACACACACACACACACACACACACACACACACACACACACACACACACACACACACACACACACACACACACACACACACACGTGGTCCCCCTCTGAGGTGATGAATATGGAACGTTCCAGTGGTTAGTTCCCCTCTGCTGGAGGTGACCTCTATTTTCCCATCATGCCCCTCTGACAGCAGCTGAAACAGACATGAAACAGATTTTGGGTTTGTTTGTGAAAAGATAATAAGCAAATCTAAAATGGCACCTTATTCCTTACACAGTGCAATGCGGTTGGACACAGTGCAACGCGGTTAGACACAGTGCAATGCGGTTGAACACAGTGCACCGCGGTTGAACACAGTGCACCGCGGTTGAACACAGTGCACCGCGGTTGAACACAGTGCACCGCGGTTGAACACAGTGCACCGCGGTTGGACACAGTGCACCGCGGTTGAACACAGTGCACCGCGGTTGAACACAGTGCACCGCGGTTGAACACAGTGCACCGCGGTTGGACACAGTGCACCGCGGTTGAACACAGTGCACCGCGGTTGAACACAGTGCACCGCGGTTGAACACAGTGCAATGCGGTTGAACACAGTGCACCGTGGTTGGACACAGTGCAATGCGGTTGAACACAGTGCACCGCGGTTGAACACAGTGCAATGTGGTTGAACACAGTGCAATGCGGTTGAACACAGTGCAATGCGGTTGAACACAGTGCAATGCGGTTGAACACAGTGCAATGCGGTTGAACACAGTGCACCGCGGTTGAACACAGTGCAACGCGGTTGAACACAGTGCAACGCGGTTGGACACAGTGCAATGCGGTTGGACACAGTGCAATGCGGTTGAACACAGTGCAACGCGGTTGGACACAGTGCAATGCGGTGGGACACAGTGCAATGCGGTTGGACAGTGCACCGCGGTTGGACACAGTGCACCGCGGTTGAACACAGTGCAATGCGGTTGAACACAGTGCACTGCGGTTGGACACAGTGCAATGCGGTTGAACACAGTGCACCGCGGTTGGACACAGTGCAATGCGGTTTTCCACAGTTGGACAGTGCACTGTGCATAAAGAATAGGGTAACATTCCAGAGTGATCCACAATACTAGATGATGGGGGGTAAAACAAATGTTTTTAGAATCTATGAAAAATATCTAGAGCAAAGTGATGAGTCATGTTTGAAATGGATTATATTGTAAAATGATTTATTTTAGGAGTTTCTCCCAGATGATATTCATTATAACTTGTCTGTTCATATAGGTCTTTCACGATGGATAGTGTACGCTGCTGGAAGACCACAACATGAATCAATAACACAAAGCTCTCTAAAATCATGATAGATTGTTGCTGGCTGAGTTTAGTGAAAATCTCCAGAAACAAACAAAGGAGTTCTATGTCATTTTGAATCAGACAAACATCCAATCTCACAGCTGACAACTGCTCTCTGTGTGTGTTGATGAACATGGCAGACAACACACACACACACACACACACACACACACACACACACACACACACACACACACACACACACACACACACACACACACACACACACACACACACACACACACACACACACACACACACACACACACACACACACACACACACACACACTGAATGCAGCAGGTTTTTGTCAATTATAAGGCCATGTAACTGGAAATGAATTGCACTTGGTGGAGAAGAAGATTGAGGAGATAACAGCACACTCTTGGGGAAAAATAGTGCTATCTAGAACATATAAGGGGTCTTTGGCTGCCCCCATAGGACAACCCCTTTCAAGAAACCTTTTGGTTCCAGGGTTCAGAACACTTTTGGTTCAAGGTAGAACCATTTTGGTTCCAGGTAGAACCTATTGGTTTCCAGATAGAACCAGTGTAGACTCATGCTAGGTGTTATATACACAGAATACACATTATAAACTATGAGAGAGAGAGAGAGAGAGAAAGAGAGAGAGAGAGAGAGAGAGAGAGAGAGAGAGAGAGAGAGAGAGAGAGAGAGAGAGAGAGAGAGAGAGAGAGAGAGAGAGAGAGAGAAAGAGCATGAGGGTGAGGGATTGAGAGAGAGAGAGAGAGAGAGAGAGAGAGAGAGAGAGAGAGAGAGAGAGAGAGAGAGAGAGAGAGAGAGAGGAAGAGAGAGAGGAAGAGAGAGAGATACAGAGGAAGAGAGGAAGATAGGTAGAGAGTGAGTGATTGAGAGAGGAAGAGACAGAGAGAGACAGATCTATCATTCAAGTCCTGATGAGAAAATGGGGGTGGACAGGTCCAACAAGTCTGTAGATATGAACAGAGACAGTACGCACACGCGGATACAACAGGACAGAGAGAGAAACAACCAGGCCATGAGAGAAAGGAGAACAGAGACAGTACGCACACACGGATACAACAGGACAGAGAGAGAAACAACCAGGCCATGAGAGAAAGGAGAACAGAGACAGTACGCACACACGGATACAACAGGACAGAGAGAGAAACAACCAGGCCATGAGAGAAAGGAGAACAGAGACAGTACGCACACACGGATACAACAGGACAGAGAGAGAAACAACCAGGCCATGAGAGAAAGGAGAACAGAGACAGTACGCACACACGGATACAACAGGACAGAGAGAGAAACAACCAGGCCATGAGAGAAAGGAGAACAGAGACAGACTGAGGCTAACAAAGCTCTTTAAGAAGGCAATTAAAATCAAATTGGGTATCTTTGTTTGAATTAGTGTGATACAGTGTTGCTGTTATCGTCGCTTCTCAGAGACAAAGGAGTCTTTATAACAAGAGTCAACAACAGACTTCATCTATCCTCATCAACAATGTGACATGTGGACAGATTTCTCTCTCTCTCCTGGAAGTGTTTGGTAGTTGTGAGGTTGTGTATAGTTAGGTGTTTTTCAAAGATAGTGAGGAAGTTTAGTTTGCTGGGGTTTGGAAGGTGTGGTGTTGTGATGTGTGTTCCTGAGAATGAGAATAAGGTGGAAGAGGTTTTGCTCGCGGTCGGCGAACAGGTAGGAGCTGAATTTATAAATTCCATATCTAGAATGAACAAAGCTGTGGTTGTGTTCATGAAAAGAGTGAATTTGGTGGGTAGGCTGATTGCCAGCAGAATATTTTTAAGGAGTGCAAGGGAGGCAGTCCTTTTTTTACCGGGTCTGTCTGTAAAAATATGCTCCTCAAAGGAGGTGTGTAGGGTAGACTGTTTGTAGTAAAAGCAGAAAGGGGAGCTTATATTTGGGTGTCTAAGACAGTGTCGTGTCTTTGGCATCATTAAACCGAAGACTTATTTATCAAATAACTCTCTGTAATTATTATGACGCGATTAAACTGATTAATCATGTAACTTTAATTAACTAGGAAGTCAGGGCACCAAGGAAAATATTCAGATTATACAGTTATAATTTTCTTAGTTTAATTTTCAGATCACTTAGTCTTCAAATTAATGAATTACTATTTACCTCATGTTAGTCTCATTCCAAACGTTGTAAATTGTTGGCTATCTGCACAAACCCAGTCTTCACTATGATTCATCCATACATTAATTGTCTTAAATCATTTATTTAATAAATCATTCACAGAAACGTATAAACAAACAGTAGATAGTTACAAGGAAATGATAACGGAGTTCCCCCAGTGGGATAAACCGGTATCGCGGCTTGGTGGACAAAAAAGGAAGTGAGGGTCAACTGAGATGAGACACTACAAAGTTGATAATTTTACAATTGAAAAGCTAATTCTTTGCACATGAATACTCACTCATTCAGGAATAATTGCAATCAATATACAGTATATATTTACGCTCAGTGTGTCGTCGGGTTCTCTGTTGAAAAGTGTGTTTCTAAGAGGTTAACCACGTGGGATGGTTAAAAGATTCAGCAGTCTAGTGTCAAACCTTGGCCCTCTCGTTATCGAGGTAAGCTGGTATGCAACCTTTGTCCTGTCGTAATTGAGAGAAACATGGTCTGTTGAGAAATTCTTAAGGTGGGTGTTTTATTCGGAAGAGCAGAAAGACCTGTCATAGGACGCCATGAGCGGTCCTCTGATTTAGTTAAACTCAAAAGGGAATTGGAGTTTCCTTCATTAACCTCTTGCTCCTACCTGGCACGCAGGCGTCCCATCTAGACATCTGGAAATGCAAATGCGCTACGCTAAATGCTAATAGCACTCGTTAAAACTCAAACGTTCATTAAAATACACATGCAGGGTATTGAATTAAAACTACACTCGTTGTGAATACAGGGAACAAGTCAGATTTTTAAAATGCTTTTCGGCGAAAGCATGAGAAGCTATTATCTGATAGCATGTAACACCCCAAAAGACCCGTAGGTGACGTAAACAAAATAATTAGCATAGTCGTCGCTACACAAACCGCACAAGTAAAATATAAAACATTCATTACTTTTGACCATCTTCTTTGTTGGCACTCCTAGATGTCCCATAATCACTATTGGGTCTTTTTCTCGATTAAATCGGTCCATATATAGCCTAGATATCGATCTATGAAGACTGTGTGATAAACGGAAAAAAATAGCGCCTTATAACGTAACGTCATTTTTTTAAATTAAAAAAGTCGACGATAAACTTTCACAAAACACTTCGAAATACTTTTGTAATGCAACGTTAGGTATTAGTAAACGTTAATAAGCGATTAAATTGATCACGAGGAGATGTATATTCTATAGCTGTCCGTCTGGGAATAATGTCCGGGTAAATCTCAACCAAAATATCCGGTCGGAGACCGGAGGAACTGCACTGCCTTGCGTCTGTTTGACCAAGAAACAAATAGTAGGCAAATGACAAGATTCTAGACATCGTGTGGAAGCTGTAGGTGTTGCAACCTCAGCCCCATTAAATGTGGTTCACCTTTATCAATGGGTTCAAGTCGCGCATGGATATATTTTTCCATTTTCAGTGATCAGATTTTCCTGCACTTTTCGATGAAACGCACGTTCTGTTATAGTCACAGCCGTGATTTAACCAGTTTTATAAACGTCTGAGTGTTTTCTATCCACACATACTAATCATATGCATATATTATATTCCTGGCATGAGTAGCAGGGCGCTGAAATGTTGCGCGATTTTTAACAGAATGTTTGAAAAAGTAAGCCCTAAGCTTAATTAATTAAACAGTCCAAAATCACATTACACAATTGTAATGGATGTGTTAAGGCACATCGTTAAACCTTCTAAAGACTAGACAGAACCCCTCGACTGTCACGAATATTACCGAAGGTGACTCCCCTTCTTGTTCGGGTGGCGCTCGGCGGTCGTCGTCGCCGGTCTACTAGCTATCGCCGATCCGTTGTTCTGTGTTCGTTTAGTTTTGTCTAATTGGTAGCACCTGTTTCTAGTTTGGTTGTTAGGATAGGGTTATATATATAGTCTGTTCAGCCCGCTTCTGTTTCGTGCGGGCTTGTTCGTCTGTTTTGTTGTTTGAGTGTATTTTTGTTGGCATTTGGGTTTCACGCTGTCCATTTATATTTCTGTTCATTTGTGTTTCCACTTTTGTACATGTTATGTTTCCGGGACATTAAAGCGTGTTGTTTTTCCCACATCTTTTGCTCTCTGCGCCTGACTCCATACCTCTTCACTCATTTACCGTAACATCGACAACATCCGCTGAAATGGCAGAGCTTTCATACATTCACAAGTGCAATACACAAAATTAAAGCTTAACTTCTTGTTAACCTGTTGTGTCGAGCAATCCCGTATCCGGGAGCGTAATTATAGCCTCAAGCTCATTACCATAACGCAACGTTAACTATTCATGAAAATCGCAAATGAAATGAAATAAATATATTGGCTCACAAGTTTAGCCTTTTGTTAACAACACTGTCATCTCAGATTTTCAAAATATGCTTTTCAACCATAGCTACACAAACATTTGTGTAAGAGTATTGATAGCTAGCATAGCATTAAGCCTAGCATTCAGCAGGCAACATTTTCACAAAAACAAGAAAAGCATTCAAATAAAATAATTTACCTTTGAAGAACTTTGGATGTTTTCAATGAGGAGACTCTCAGTTAGATAGCAAATGTTCAGTTTTTCCGAAAAGATTATTTGTGTAGGAGAAATCACTTCGTTTTGTTCATCACGTTTGGCTAAGAAAAACCCCGAAAATTCAGTCATTACAACGCCAAACTTTTTTCCAAATTAACTCCATAATATCGACAGAAACATGGCAATCGTTGTTTAGAATCAATCCTCAAGGTGTTTTTCACATATCTATTCGATGATAAGTCATTCGTGGCAGTTTGGTTTCTCCTCTGAACCAAATGGAAAAATGCACGCAGCTGGAGATTGCGCAATAATTGCAACGGAGGACACCAACCGGAGCACCTGGTAAATGTAGTCTCTTATGGACAATCTTCCAATGATATGCCTACAAATACGTCACAATGCTGCAGACACCTTGGGGAAACGACAGAAAGTGTAGGCTCATTCCTTGCGCATTCACAGCCATATAAGGAGACATTGGAACAAAGCGCATTCAAAATCTGGGGCATTTCCTGTTTGAAATTTCATCTTGGTTTCGCCTGTAGCATCAGTTCTGTGGCACTCACAGATAATATCTTTGCAGATTTGGAAATGTCAGAGTGTTTTCTTTCCAAAGCTGTAAATTATATGCATAGTCGAGCATCTTTTCGTGACAAAATATCTTGTTTAAAACGGGAACGTTTTTTTATCCAAAAATTAAAAGAGCGCCCCAGATTTCAAAAAGGCTTTACAGCGAATGCACACCATATGATTATGTTAGGTCAGCGCCTAGTCACAAAAAAACATATAGCCATTTTCCAGCCAAAGGGAGGAGTCACAAAAAGCAGAAAAAGAGATCAATTTGATCACTAACCTTCATCTTCATCAGATGACACTCATAAGACTTCATGTTACACAATACATGTATATTTCGTTCGATAAAGTTCATATTTATATCCAAAAATCTCAGTTTACATTGGCGCGTTATGTTCATTAATGTTGTGCCTCAAAAACATCCGGCGAATTTGCAGAGAGCCACATCATTTTACAGAAATCATCATTTTACAGAAATACTCATCATAAACTTTGATTAAAGATACAAGTGTTATGCACATATATATACTTCTCCTTAATGCAACCACTCTGTCAGATATTTTTTTTAAAGCTTTACAGCAAAAGCACACCAAGTAATTATCTGAGTATAGTGCTCAGCCACAAAAACAAGCCATACAGCGATATAAATATTCACTTACCTTTGATGATCTTCATTAGAATGCACTCCCATGAACCTCAGTTCTACAATAAATGTTTGTTTTGTTCGATAAAGTTTATCTTTATGTCCAAATACCAACTTTTTGTTAGCGCGTTTAGTTCACTATTCGAAATTCACAAGGTCCAGACGAAAATACAATAAAGTTCCATTACAGTTCGTAGAAACATGTCAAACGATGTATATAATCAATCTTTAGGATGTTTTTATCATAAATCTTCAATAATATTTCAACCGGACAATTCCTTTGTCTTTAGAAATGAAAAAGAACGGAGTTTGCGCTCACGGCCGCGCGCAAGACTTGGCTCAAGGCATTCTGCCAGACCCCTGATTCAAACAGCTCTTATTCGCTCCCCCTTCATAGCTGAATCCTGAAACAACGCTCTAAAGACTGTTGACATATAGTGAAAGCTTTAGGAAGTGCAATATGACCCCATTTGCACTGTATATTGGATAGGCAATCACTTGAAAAACTACAAACCTCAGATTTCCCACTTCCAGGTTGGATTTTTCTCAGGTTTTTGCCTGCCATATGAGTTCTGTTATTCATCATAGACATCAGACATATAGACATCATTCAAACAGTTTTAGAAATTTCAGAGTTCTTCCTATCCAACTATGTGTTTTATATCCAAATATGCATATATTATTATATTATTCTTCCGGGCCTGATAGCAGGCAGTTTACTTTCGGCACGCTTTTCATCCGAATGTGAAAATCCTGCCCCCTATCCCAAACAGGTTTTAATCAGTTTGACCTGGTGGATGTTTATAGAACTAGACATCCCAACACAAAACAGTATACATGGGTGAAGGTCTTTGGGGTGAATGCAGCCCGGCTTGATCGATTTTACATGTCCAGGAATCAGAGCAATAGGCAGTTTGGCGCTAATATTCTACGGTGGGTTTTTTGAATCACCACATAATCATGGTAGGGTAGCCTAGTGGTTAGAGCATTGGACTAGTAACTAGAAGGTTGCAAGTGAGAACCCCTGAGCTAACAAGGTACAAATCTGTCATTCTGGCCCTGAACAGGCAGTTAACCCACTGTTCCTAGGCAGTCATTGAAAATTAGAATTTGTTCTTAACTAACTTGCCTAGTTAAATAAAGGTCAAATAAAAATAAATAAATGGCTCGGCTGTCTATTTCACCAGGGTCTTGGCAGGCCTCCTATTGGAAGTTTAATGTAAAGCTCTTACAAGATGTCACATCTTGGACAGGTTTCCAGGCTGTTTGATAAAGATGGGGGCAGCGAAGAGAGGAGAATGAGTCTCTGAGTCAATGGTGGAATGTGGGGAAAGTCCAAATTTGGATTTTCTGTCAACAGTATACAGCTCTGTTATCTTCAGAGGCGAGAAGAGTATTGGGGGAACTCGAGCGTAGTATTAGTGAGATGGAGGTAGAGATGGTGGGGCCTCCAGGCTAATTTAGCTGAATTACGTAAGGACCTGTGCAGTTTTTCCAGGTTAAAGCAAAGGGGGCCATTGTAAGAGCCAGGTTCTCCATGCTCAAGGACATGGATGCTCCCAGCTCCTTCTACTTTGTTTTGGAAAGACAGAGCGCTGAAACCAAGGGTATGCATTGTCTACGACATTCGGATTGGTGATTGACCTCTGTGATGGGGGAGATGCGGGAGTGGACTGTGGAGTTTTATACTGAGTTGTATAGGTGCAGAAATGTGTGATCCCTATGTGTGCTCAGGTTTAGTTTGCAGAACTCCTTAAGCTCTCTCTGGGACAGAGGGATGAAATTGACATTCGCCTGTTGTCCCATGAACTCACAGAGGCCGTAACTAAGATGTCCCCCGGGCGTGCACCTGGGATCGATGGACTCCCAGTGGAGTTTTATAGACAATTCTGGGGAATAATTGGACTGGACTTGTTTTGCATGTTGCGTAAATGCTTCGGGGGGTAGGATAGTTGCCGATGAGCTGCTGTCTGGCGGGTCTCACTCTACTGCCCAAAAAAGGGAACCTGTGTGAACTTAAGAACTAGAGGCCTGTGGCATTGCTCTGTGCGGACTACAAGATATTTGCCAAGGTCCTCGCTAACAGACTGAAGTCCCATCTGGACTTTATAGTAAACAAGGACCAGACATATTGTGTACCGGGATGCTCAACTTTTTCTTAATCAGGGATATGTTGTACTTGTCGAGAGGTTCTAATGTGAATTGGTCTCTTTAGATCAAGAGAAGGCTTTTGATAGAGTGGACCATTTTATTTTTTTATTTTTTATTTCACCTTTATTTAACAAGGTAGGCTAGTTGAGAACAAGTTCTCATTTACAACTGCGAACTGGCCAAGATAAAGCATAGCAGTGTGAACAGACAACAAAACAGAGTTACACATGGGGTAAACAATAAACAAGTCAATACCACCGTAGAAAAAAGAAAAAGAGTCTATATACATTGTGTGCAAAAAGCATGAGGAGGTAGGTGAATAATTTTAAAAAATCTGATTAACTCTGGAGTGATAAATGATCAGATGGTCACGAGATACTGGTGTGCAAAAGAGCAGAAAAGTAAATAAATAAAAACAGTATGGGGATGAGGTAGGTAAATTGGGTGGGCTATTTACCGATGGACTACGTACAGCTGCAACGATCGGTTAGCTGCTCAGATAGCAGATGTTTAAAGTTGGTGAGGGAGATAAAAGTCTCCAACTTCAGCGATTTTTGCAATTCGTTCCAGTCACAGGCAGCAGAGAACTGGAAGGAAAGGCGGCCAAATGAGGTGTTGGCTTTAGGGATGATCAGTGAGATACACCTGCTGGAGCGCGTGCTACGGGTGGGTGTTGCCATCGTGACCAGTGAACTGAGATAAGGCGGTGTAGATGACCTGGAGCCAGTGGCGACGAATATGTAGCGAGGGCTAGCCGACTAGAGCATACAGGTTGCAGTAATGGGTGGTATAAGGTGCTTTAGTAACAAAACGGATGGCACTGTGATAAACTGCATCCAGTTTGCTGAGTAGAATATCGGAAGCTATTTTGTAGATGACATCGCCGAAGTCGAGGATCGGTAGGATACTCAGTTTTACTAGGGTAAGTTTGGCGGAGTGAGTGAAGGAGGCTTTGTTGCGGATTAGAAAGCCGACTGTAGATTTGATTTTAGATTGGAGATGTTTGATATGAGTCTGGAAGGAGAGTTTGTCCTTCTGTAGCTCAGTTGGTAGAGCATGGCACTTGTAACGCCAGGGTAGTGGGTTCGATCCCCGGGACCACCCATACGTAGAATGTATGCACACATGACTGTAAGTCGCTTTGGATAAAAGCGTCTGCTAAATGGCATATATTATTATTATTATATATAGTCTCGCCAGACACCTAGGTACTTATAGAAGTCCACATATTCTAGGTCGGAACCATCCAGGGTGGTGATGCTAGTCGGGCGTGCGGGTGCAGGCAGTGAATGGTTGAAAAGCATGCATTTGGTTTTGCTAGCGTTTAAGAGCAGTTGGAGGCCACGGAAGGAGTGTTGTATGGCATTGAAGCTCGTTTGGAGGTTAGATAGCACAGTGTCCAAGGAAGGGCCGGAAGTATACAGAATGGTGTTGTCTGCGTAGAGGTGGATCAGGGAATCGCCCGCAGCAAGAGCAACATGATATGAATATGGTGATTGACAGAGTCGAAAGCCTTGGCCAGGTCAATGAAGACGGTTGCACAGTACTGTCTTTTATCGATGGCGGTTATGATATCGTTTAGTACCTTGAGCGTGGCTAAGGTGCACCCGTGACCGGCTCGGAAACCAGATTGCACAGCAGAGAAGGTACAGTGGGATTCGAGAAGGTCAGTAATCTATTTGTTGAATTGGCTTTCGAAGACCTTAGATAGGCAGGGCAGGATGGATATAGGTCTGTAATAGTTTGGGTCCAGGGTGTCTCCCCCTTTGAAGAGGGGGATGACTGCGGCAGCTTTCCAATCCTTGGGGATCTCAGACGATATGAAAGAGAGTTGGCGGCGGAGAGTTTCGGAAATAGAGGGTCCATAATGTCAAGTCCAGATGATTTGTACGGGTCCAGGTTTTGCAGCTCTTTCAAAACATCTGCTATCTGGATTTGGGTAAAGGAGAAGCTGGGGAGGTTTGGGCGAGTAGCTGCTTGGGAGGCGGAGCTGTTGGCCGAGGTTGGAGTAGCCAGGAGGAAGGCATGGCCAGCCGTTGAGAAAGGCTTGTTGAAGTTTTCGATTATCATGGATTTATCAGTGGTGACCGTGTTACCTAGCCTCAGTGCAGTGGGCAGCTGGGAGGAGGTGCTCTTGTTCTCCATGGACTTTACAGTGTCCCAGAACTTTTGCGAGTTAGAGCTACAGGATGCAAATTTCTGCTTGAAAAAGCTGGCCTTTGCTTTCCTGACTGACTGCGTGTATTGGTTCCTGACTTCCCTGAACAGTTGCATATCGCGGGGACTATTCGATGCTATTGCAGTCCGCCACATTATGTTTTTGTGCTGGTCGAGGGCAGTCAGGTCTGGAGTGAACCAAGGGCTATATCTGTTCTTAGTTCTGCATTTTTTGAACAGAGCATACTTATCTAAGATGGTGAGGAAGTTACTTTTAAAGAATGACCAGGCATCCTAAACTGACGGGGTGAGGTCAATATCCTTTCAGGATACCCGGGCCAGGTCGATTAGAAAGGCCTGCTCGCAGAAGTGTTTTAGGGAGCGTATCACATTGGGTGAGGCAGGTTACCGGAATTAATATATATATATACAAAAAATACTAAAAATACAAAAGTACCCGAGACATGAACAAAAGACACGCCATCTTGGTGAGAGATGCCATGAGTATCTGTTTAACTTTTTAGGTATAGGGGGCAGCATTTTTATTTGAATGAATTGCGTGCCCATAGTTAACTGCCTCCTACTCTGTCCCAGATGCTAATATATGCATATTATTATTACTATTGGATATAAAACACTTTGAAGTTTCTAAAACTGTTTGAATTATGTCTGTGAGTATAATAGAACTCATATGGCAAGTAAACTTCCAAACAGGAAGTGGAAATTCTGGGGATGGTTGATGTAAACTCATCATCTATTCACATCCCAGTAAGATATGGATTTGATAGCACTTTCTATGCCTTACACTAGATGTCAACAGTCAGTAGAACGTGGGAAGAACCTTCTAGTGTGATGTGGGGCCAGATAATATGGCAGCTATTTGAGTCAGTATTCTGGCAGAATGCCAGTTCTGCTCATGCGCATTACTCATGATATCGCCATGCGTTCCATTACTCTGTAGACAAAAACGAATGCTCCGGTTGGAACGTTACTGGATATATATGATAACAACATCCTGAATATTGATTCTCTACTTAATTTGACCAGTTTATTCGACCTGGAATATAACTTTTTGAAGTTTTCGTCCGAGTTCGCCTGGACCGGCGCCAGCGTTTGGACATGTGAACTAAACGTGTTAGCAAAAGTAGCTAATTGGACACTAGTAATGGACATTATCGAACAAAACAACAATTTATTGCAGAACTAGGATTCCTGGCACTGCATTCTGATGAAAGATCATCAAAGGTAAGGGAATATTTATGATGTAATTTTGTATTTCTGTTGACTCCAACATGGTGGAGAAATGTTGCGTATTTCTGAGCGTCATCTCAGAATATTGCATGGTATGCTTTTTCCGTAAAGTTTTTAAACAATCTGACACAGCGATTGCATTAAGAACAAGTGTATCTTTAATTATATGTAAAACATGTATCTTTCATCAAAGTTTATGATGAGTATTTCTGTTATTTAACGTGGCTCTCTGTAATTACTCCGGATATTTTTGAGGCATTTCTGAACATGGCGCCAATGTTAACCGAGATTTGTGGATATAAATATGCACATTATCGAACCAAACATAAATGTATTGTGTAACATGATGGCCTATGAGTGTCATCTGATGAAGATTATCAAAGATTTCAGTACATTTTATCTCTAGCTCTGCTTTTGTGACTATCTTTGGCTGGGAAAAATGGCTGTGTGATTTTTGGATTTGGTTTTGATCTAAAATAATCATATTTTGTGTTTTCGCTGTAGAACATTTTTTTAATCGGACACGATGGGTAGATTAACAAGATATTTATCTTTCATTTGCTGTATTGGACTTGTTAATGTGTGAAAGCTACATATTGAAAAAATATATTTTTGAATTTCTCGTGCTGCCGTATCAGTGGAATGTTGTGGGGGGGTTCCGCTAGCGGAATGTGTGTCCTAGACAGGTTCATGTGATGACTGTGTTTGGATTTGGGGAAAGGTTTTTGGCCTGTGAAGATGTTGTATGCTGGGGCTTCATGTATGGTCAAGGTCGGAGAGGGGCTCAGTTGGCCAGTCTGGGTGAGGTGGGGCAGTACACAAGGATGCCCTCTATTGGGGCAGTTATACACACTAGCCATTCAGCATTTTTTGGGCCTGCTACGCAGGAGACTACAGGGAGTGTGCTGTACAGGCATGGGTGTGTTGCAGGCATAGCAGTGTAAGTGTATGCAGATGACGTTTCTGTGACAGTCAGGGATGGTCAGGATATGCAGGCACTAGAAAATAGTATAAAGGTGTACGATGGAGCTTGGTCAGCTAAGGTGAACTGGGGCAACAGCAAAGCTCTGTTATGTTGGGCAAAGAGAGATAGGCAGCTACTAAGGCCCACATGAGAAGGGTTTTTGGAGCTTGGGCTGTGTGTGTGGGAGGAGCCTACCTTCCACAACCCAGCCATCCTTTTGAGATCGGTTCAGCCGGCCACCCTGCAGAGGTGACTGATGGCAGCGGGTTTAGTAAGGCTGGGTAACCTGCGACTGCTGGGAGAGGAGGTCCAGGAGGCACTATCTGAGCTGGAAGGGGCGGGGGGGGGGGGTGTTTGAGCGGCCAAAGGGGGAGGGGCCACAAATGTCTCTGCCACTGCAGGTGAATGCAGAAACTGGGGACTGGCAAGGGGGTCTAGAGGACTTGTTCGATTTTAACACTCTGAGCCTGGGGGAGTTAAAGGGGTGGGAGGTAAAGCTCTCTACAACCGCTGCATTAAGGTAAGGAACATTAGAAGGAGAGTATGGTGGGTTTAAGATGGAGGCGGGTCTACAAAACCTCAGCACCAAAGAGGTCAGGGGACCTCCAGTGGAGGGTTCTACATGGAGCCCTGGCCACTAACAGCTGGTTGGCACGGGTCGACCCGGGAGTCGGACAGGAGTGTCCTTTCTGTGTCATGAGTGAAACTGTGATTCATGTGTTTTCTGTGTGCACCAGGTTAATGCCTTTAATGTCTATGTTAGAATGTCTGTGTGAGAGGTTGGGGGTGGGTTTTACTGTCTGGATGTTTATAATGGGGTACAGGTATTCAAATAAGGGAAAGGCCAAATGTGTATTGTTGAATTTTTAGTTTGCTCAGGCAAAGTTGGCTATTTGGCTAATAAGGAGGAACAGGGTCAAAGGTGGAGGGATAACGGACCTTTTACTATTATTTAAACTGATAGACCACATGATTGTTTACTGACCTCATGCCCCAATCACTCAGGTCATGAGTCTCCATGCAATGACCTATTGCCGCGAGGCCTATGGGTTTTCTCCGGCCTCAAGTCTCCAAACGTGGTGGAGACAGCCACACCTACAGTGTGTGGAGTCCCGCACTCAGGCAAGCCTGAGACATGGTAGTGTCAGCTAATGGTTAGTCACATGCCACTCCACTTCATGCTCCGAGAAGCGTGGAAGAGAGCTCCCACCTTAACGTGTAGAGTCCCTTACTCAGGTGAACCTGATACCTGGTAGTACATAACCGCTAGACACTGGCCGTCCCCATTTAATGTTCACTCTTGACGGGCCAAAGCTGGCTTTCGATTTAAACCTTTGCGGTTTAGAGCTACCGAAGCATGCGGGATGCATTAATGGGATGGTCTCTGCGCGCCTTAGGTTGGAAGTGAGTTGTATAAAATAATAAAAAGTGTGGAGATGTTTTAGGATATATGGTGTGTTGGGGGGGCTGTCTGTACAGTGGTGGAAGATGGGTTGGATATACGGTTGTGGAAGTGGTGAGATGTTTTAGGATATATGGTGTGTTGGGGGGGCTGTCTGTACAGTGGTGGAAGATGGGTTGGATATACGGTTGTGGAAGTGGTGAGATGTTTTAGGATATATGGTGTGTTGGGGGGGCTGTCTGTACAGTGGTGGAAGATGGGTTGGATATACGGTTGTGGAAGTGGTGAGATGTTTTAGGATATATGGTGTGTTGGGGGGGCTGTCTGTACAGTGGTGGAAGATGGGTTGGATATACGGTTGTGGAAGTGGTGAGGTGTTTGGTTATTGATGTGTGGTGGGCTTTTTGTATCGTGTGGTAGAGAGCAAAGTGAGTATGCAGTGCTGCAGTACAGGGGATATTTGTTTGTTTTTTGTTTCGCGGGGTGAAGTTAATGAAATGAGAATGTATCATTAAAGAAAGAGAAAAAGAAAAAAAAGTATCAGATTGCCTCAAGGAGTGTCAGGGGAGACATAGAGAACAAACTCTTACCAGGAGTCATCATAGTAGAGGCAGGAGGACACTCAGGGCTGTCAACTCCCGGACACAGATTAAGTATAATCCTGGACAGAAAAGGACTTTTTGTTCTCCATTGTGCATGTTTTTAAATCCAGGACTAGGCTTATTCTGGGTCCGGGGATTATGTGTTGTTTAAGGCCTGAATAAGGGTGTGTTTGAGAGAGTGCAGGTGCTTTGTGAGTACTCTAAAATGTGTCTATGATCCAGAGATTGAATCCATCAGGGGTGATATATTTTTCAAGTGGAGGTAAACAGTTTGACCTTTAGTGACCCCAAGCTAGCTGACATCAGTCTATTAGGGCGGGCCATGAGGTAATGGACACTAACTGATTGATTGATTTATTACTCATGTAATCAGATGACTTATTGATGAGGAGGAATAGCCTAATAGTATAACCTCTGATAGTATGCCTAAGAACCATTAGCTTTGGTGTCTCGCAGACCTGGATTCAAATATGAGTATTTCATTATTTGTTATTTACAGTAAATACGTATTTTCAGTGTGTCGGTATTTTTAAATAATATTAATAATACATAAATTAAATAATAATAAATAATTAAATAATACTTACAAAAATACAAAATCAACTACTTCAATTGGAGGTTCTTGAAATTATTTTATATTAATTATTTCCTATAAATAGTCTAATATTAGAATTACAAAATATATTTATTAGATATATTATTCCAAATATATTGTTATAAATACTGTGTTGAAATGCATGGACCTGTGTTGAAATGCATGGATCTGTGTTGAAATGCATGGACCTGTGTTGAAATGCATGGATCTGTGTTGAAATGCATGGACCTGTGTTGAAATGCATTGACCTGTGTTGAAATGCATGGACCTGTGTTGAAATGCATGGACCTGTGTTGAAATGCATGGATCTGTGTTGAAATACATGGACCTGCGTTGAAATACATGGACCTGTGTTGAAATACATGGACCTGTGTTGAAATGCATGGACCTGGGTTGAAATGCATGGACCTGTGTTGAAATGCATGGACCTGGGTTGAAATGCATGGACCTGTGTTGAAATGCATGGACCTGGGTTGAAATGCATGGACCTAATCATGGACCCTATTCCAACTGAACTACTGAAAGAGCTGCTTCCTGTGCTTGGCCCTCCTATGTTGAACATAATAAACTGTTGTCTATCCATCGGATGTGTACCAAACTCACTAAAAGTGACAGTAATAAAGCCTCTCTTGAAAAAGCCTAACCTTGACCCAGAAAATATAAAAAACTATTGAATCTTCCATTCCTCTCCAAAATATTAGAAAAGGCTGTTGCTCAGCAACTCACTGCCTTCCTGAAGACAAACAATGTATATGAAATGCTTCGGTCTGGTTTTAGACCCCATCATAGCACTGAGACTGCACTTGTGAAGGTGGTAAATTACTTTTTAATGGCATCGGACCGAGGCACTGCATCTGTCCTCGTGCTCCTGGACTGTAGTGCTGCTTTTGATACCATCGATCACCACATTCTTTTGGAGAGATTGGAAACCCAAATTGGTCTACACAGACAAGTTCTGGCCTGGTTTAGATCTTATCTGTCGGAAAGATATCAGTTTGTCTCTGTGAATGGTTTGTCCTCTGACAAATCAACTGTAAATTTCGGTGTTCCTCAAGATTCGGTTTTAGGACCACTATTGTTTTCACTATATATTTTACCTCTTGGGGATGTCATTCGAAAACATAATGTTAACTTTCACTGCTATGCGGATGATACACAGCTGTACAATTCAATGAAACATGGTGAAGCCCCAAAATTGCCCTCGCAAGAAGCCTGTGTTTCAAACTCGGACAAAACAGAGATGCTGGTTCTCGATCCCAAGGAAACAAAGAGATCTTCTGTTGAATCTGACAATCAATCTTAATGGTTGTACAGTCATCTCAAATAAAACTGTGAAGGACCTCGGCATTACTCTAGATCCTGATCTCTCTTTTGACAAACATATCAAGACTGTTTCAAGGACAGCTTTTTTCCATCTACATCACATTGCAAGAATAATAAACTTTCTGTCCAAAAATTAATCCATGCTTTTGTTACTTCTAGGTTAGACTACTGCAGTGCTCTACTTTCCTGCTACCCGGATAAAGCACTAAATACACTTCAGTTAGTGTTAAATACGGCTGCTCGAATCCTGACTAGAACTAAAATATTTGATCATATTACTCCAGTGCTAGCCTCCCTACACTGGCTTCCTGT
Organism: Oncorhynchus gorbuscha; assembly: GCF_021184085.1. Lineage (NCBI taxonomy): Eukaryota > Metazoa > Chordata > Actinopteri > Salmoniformes > Salmonidae > Oncorhynchus > Oncorhynchus gorbuscha. The sequence continues at coordinate 85,525,036 of NC_060185.1, forward strand.
GAAGGCAAGGGCTGATTTCAAGATTTTACCGCTAACTTACAAAGCATTATATGGGCTTGCTCCTACCTATCTCTCTGATTTGGTCCTGCCGTACATACCTACACGTACGCTACGGTCACAAGATGCAGGCCTCCTACTTGTCCATAGAATTTCTAAGCAAACAGCTGGAGGCAGGGCATTCTCCTATAGAGCTTAATTTTTATGGAATGGTCTGCCTATCCATGTGAGAGACGCAAACTCGGTCTCAACCTTTAAGTCTATACTGAAGACTCATCTCTTCAGTGGGTCATATGATTGAGTGTAGTCTGGCTCAGGAGTGTGAAGGAGTGTGAAGGTGAACTGAAAGGTTTTGGAGCAACGGGCCGCCCTTGCTGTCTCTGCCTGGCCGGTTCCCGTCTTTCCACTGGGATTCTCTGCCTCTAACCCTATTACAGGGCCTGAGTCACTGGTGCTCTTTCATGCCGTCCCTAGGAGGGGTGCGTCACTTGAGTGGGTTGAGTCACTGATGTGATCTTCCTGTCTGGGTTGGCGCACCCTCCCCCCCCTTGGGGTGTGCCGTGGCGGAGAACTTTGTGGGCTATACTCGGCCTTGTCTAAGGATGGTAAGTTGGTGGTTGAAGTTATCCCTCTAGTGGTGTGGGGCCTGTGCTTTGGCAAAGTGGGTGGGGTTATATCTTTCCTGTTTGGCCCTGTATCATCGGACAGGGCCACACTGTCTCCTGACCCCTCCTGTCTCAGCCTCCAGTATTCATGCTGCAGTAGTTTATGTGTCGGGGGGCTAGGGTCAGTTTGTTATATCTGGAGTACTTCTCCTGTCTTATCCAGTGTCCTGTGTGAATTTAAGTATGCTCTCTCTAATTCTCTCTTTCTCTCTTTCTTTCTCTCTCTCGGAGGACCTGAGCCCTAGGACCATGCCTCAGGACTACCTGGCATGATGACTCCTTGCTGTTCCCAGACCACCTGGCCGTGCTGCTGCTCCAGTTTCAACTCTTCTGCCTGCGGCTATGGAATCCGACCTGTTCACCGAACGTGCTACCTGTCCCAGACCTATTATTTGACCATGCTGGTCATTTATTAACATTTGAACATCTTGGCCATGTTAATAATAATAATAATATATTCCATTTAGCAGACGCTTTTCTGTTATAATCTCCACCCGGCACAGCCAGAAGAGGACTGGCCTCCCCTCATAGCCTGGTTCCTCTCTAGGTTTCTTCCAAGGTTTTGGCCTTTCTAGGGAGTTTTTCCTAGCCAACTTGCTTCAACACCTGCATTGCTTGCTGTTTGGGGTTTGAGGCTGGGTTTCTGTACGGCACTTTGAAATATCAGCTGATGTATAAAGGGCTATATAAAAACATTTGATTTGTTTTGTTTTGACCTAGGTGTGAAATGCATGGACCGGGGTTGAAATGCATGGACCGGGGTTGAAATGCATGGACCTAGGTGTGAAATGCATAGACCTAGGTGTGAAATGCATGGCTCGGGGTTAAAATGCATGGACCTAGGTGTGAAATGCATGGACCTAGGTGTGAAATGCATGGACCTAGGTGTGAAATGCATGGACCTACGTGTGAAATGCATGGACCGGGGTTGAAATGCATGGACCTAGGTGTGAAATGCATGGACCTAGGTGTGAAATGCATGGACCTAGGTGTGAAATGCATGGACCTAGGTGTGAAATGCATGGCCCGGGATTAAAATGCATGGACCTAGGTGTGAAATGCATGGACCTAGGTGTGAAATGCATGGACCTACGTGTGAAATGCATGGACCTACGTGTGAAATGCATGGACCGGGGTTGAAATGCATGGACCTAGGTGTGAAATGCATGGACCTAGGTGTGAAATGCATGGACCTGGGTGTGAAATGCATGGACCTGGGTGTGAAATGCATGGACCTGGGTGTGAAATGCATGGACCTGGGTGTGAAATGCATGGTATTTTGTATTTATATACATTCTAATATTCAACTAATAATATCAGGATACTTACTTTAAAATGTACTTGAAAGTTATTGAAATAATTTAAATAGTACTTGATCCTACATCAGCTCTTCTACTCTGAAATGCTTGATGCATACAGCCCCACACCAGGAGAGAGCTGTTTCAGACAATCCACTGTGTCCAGACAGAGAGAGATGATTAAAATTGATGACATAGTCTGGCCTGGCATTGGTCATCTCTGTGTGAGACGTGGAGGAAGGGAGAAACACACTCACTTGCACACACACATACACACACAGGTTTCCACACCACTATGACTATGTGGTAGTGCCGCCTGGGGACTGGAGGCAGAGACAGAGACAGAGCTAAGCAAGGGCAAAGAAAGGACACACACCAACACACACACAGACACACACATACACACAGATGAGTGTCGCGACCTTTTGAAATCTCTGAAATCTCTTGTCCCATAACATATCAAGGTAACCGCTGGTGCGACTGTTTATATAGCAGATGGCAGTATTGATGGTATGTGGTGCTAGGAAAACAACCTCTCCCTCAACGTGATCAAGACAAAGGAAATGATTATGGATTACAGGAAAAGGAGGACCAAACTCACCCATTCTCATCGATGAGGCTGTAGTGGAGCAATTTGAAAGCTTCAAGTTCCTTGGTGTCCACATTACAACAAACTATCATGGTCCAAACACACCAAGACAGTCGGGAAGAGGGCACGACAAAGCCAATTCCCCCTCAGGAGACTGAAAAAATGTGGCATGGGTCCTCAGATCCTCAAAAAGTTATGCAGCTGCACCATCGAGAGCATCCTCACTGGTTGCATCACTGCCTGGTATGGCAACTGACCGGCCTCTGACCGCAAGGCACTACAGAGAGTAGTGCGTACGACCCAGTACATCTATAGCAGGTGGTGTCAGAGGAAGGCCCTAAAAATTGTCAAAGACTCCAGCTACCTTAGTCATAGACTGTTCTCTCTGCTACCGCGTGGCAAGTGGTACCGGAGTGCCAAGACTAGGTCCAAGAGGCTTCTTAATTAACAGCTTCTACCCCCAAGCCATACGACTCCTGAACAGCTAATCAAATGGCTACCCAGACTATTTGCATTGCCCGCTGTTTATTATCTACGCATAGTTACTTTAACTCTACCTACATCTACATATTACCTCGACTAACCGGTGCACCTGCACATAGACTCTGTACCGGACCCACCTGTATATAGTCTCTCTGCTGTTATTTTACTCCTGCTCTTTAATTATTTGTTATTATTATTTTTTACTTAAAAGTAAACATTTCATTGTAAGGTCCTATTGTATTCGGCGCATATGACAAATTCAATTTGATTTGATATGATACGAGTTCCATGAAGATTGGAAGGTGCAGCCATTCTGTAGCAGTCTCTTGCCGTTCGGTTGGATAGCTGTCATTCTCTGTCTCATTACAATACTCTGCTGCTGGCTAAAAGACAGCTGATAACTGGAACCTTGCCTGAGGCATGCGTGTTTGCGTGTTTGTGTGTTTGAGTGAGTGTGTGTGAGAGAGAGAGAGAGAGAGAGAGAGAGAGAGAGAGAGAGAGAGAGAGAGAGAGAGAGAGATACCAAGCCACCATTCTCCTTGTACACAGCAAATCAATCAATTAGATCTGTCAGACCTACAGAGCATTTACAATACAAAGGGTAATATCATGGGAGATAGAGAGAGATAAGGCCAGATGGGATGAGGTACGGTGAGGTAGGGTGAGGTAGGGTGAGGTGGAGTGAGGTAGGGTGAGGTGGGGTCAGATGGGGTGAGGTGAGGTAGGGTGAGATCAAATCAAATCAATCAAATTAAATGTATTTTTCACATACGCATGGTTAACAGATGTTAATGCAAGTGTAGCGAAATGCTTGTGCTTCTAGTTCCGAGCAGAATATCTAACAAGTAATATAACAATTTCCCAACAACTACCTTATACACACAAGTGTAAATGAATGAATACGAATATGTACAGTGCGAAAGTATTCGGCCCCCTTGAACTTTGCGATCTTTTGCCACATTTCAGGCTTCAAACATAAAGATATAAAACTGTATTATTTTGTGAAGAATCAACAACAAGTGGGACACAATCATGAAGTGGAACGACATTTATTGGATATTTCAAACTTTTTTTAACAAAAAAAAACTGAAAAATTGGCCGTGCGAAATTATTCAGCCCCCTTAATTTAATACTTTATAGCGTCACCTTTTGCTGCTGTAAGTCGCTTGGGGTATGTCTCTATCAGTTTTGCACATCGAGAGACTGACATTTTTTCCCATTCCTCCTTGCAAAACAGCTCGAGCTCAGTGAGGTTGGATGGAGAGCATTTGTGAACAGCAGTTTTCAGTTCTTTCCACAGATTCTCGTTTGGATTCAGGTCTGGACTTTGACTTGGCCATTCTAACACCTGGATATGTTTATTTTTGAACCATTGTAGATTTTGCTTTATGTTTTGGATCATTGTCTTGTTGGAAGACAAATCTCCGTCCCAGTCTCAGGTCTTTTACAGACTCCATCAAGTTGTCTTCCAGAATGGTCCTGTATTTGGCTCCATCCATCTTCCCATCAATTTGAACCATCTTCCCTGTCCCTGCTGAAGAGAAGCAGGCCCAAACCATGATGCTGCCACCACCATGTTTGACAGTGTGGATGTTGTGTTCAGGGTGATGAGCAGTGTTGCTTTTACGCCAAACATAACGTTTTGAATTGTTGCCAAAAAGTTCAATTTTGGTTTCATCTAACCAGAGCACATTCTTCCACATGTTTGGTGTGTCTCCCAGGTGGCTTGTGGCAAACATTAAACAACACTTTTTATGGATATCTTTAAGAAATGGCTTTCTTCTTGCCACTCTTCCATAAAGGCCAGATTTGTGCAATATACGACTGATTGTTGTCCTATGGACAGAGTCTCCCACCTCAGCTGTAGATCTCTGCAGTTCATCCAGAGTGATCATGGGCCTCTTGGCTGCATCTCTGATCAGTCTTCTCCTTGTATGAGCTGAAAGTTTAGAGGGACGGCCAGGTCTTGGTAGATTTGCAGTGGTCTGATACTCCTTCCATTTCAATATTATCGCTTGCACAGTGCTCCTTGGGATGTTTAAAGCTTGGGAAATATTTTTGTATCCAAATCCAGCTTTAAACTTCTTCACAACAGTATCTCGGACCTGCCTGGTGTGTTCCTTGTTCGTCATGATGCTCTCTGCACTTTTAACGGACCTCTGAGACTATCACAGTGCAGGTGCATTTATACGGAGACTTGATTACACACAGGTGGATTGTATTTATCATCATTAGTCATTTAGGTCAACATTGGATCATTCAGAGATCCTCACTGAACTTCTGGAGAGAGTTTGCTGCACTGAAAGTAAAGGGGCTGAATAATTTTGCACGCCCAATTTTTCAGTTTTTGATTTGTTAAAAAAGTTTGAAATATCCAATAAATGTCGTTCCACTTCATCATTGTGTCCCACTTGTTGTTGATTCTTCACAAAAAAATACAATTTTATATCTTTATGTTTGAAGCCTGAAATGTGGCAAAAAATCGCAAAGTTCAAGGGGGCTGAATACTTTCGCAAGGCACTGTTCATAAAAATATATAAATGAGTGATTGCCGAACAGCATAGGCAAGATGCAGTAGATGGTATCGACTACAGAGTATAGAGTACAGGTAATGTAGGGTATGAAAACATATAAAGCGGCATTGTTTAAAGTGGCTAGTGATACATTACATCAATATGCAGTAGATGGTATAGAGTACAGTATATACATATGAGATGAGTAATGTAGCATATGAGAACATTATATAAAGTGCCATTGTTTAAAGTGGCAAGTGATACATTACATCAAAATGGCAAGATGCAGTAGATGGCATACAGTATATACATATGAGCTGAGTAATGTAGGGTATGTAAACATGATATAATATAAAGTGGCTAGTGATAAATTGATTACATCAATTTTCCCATTATTAAAGTAGCTGGAGTTGAGTCAGAATGTTGGCAGCAGCCACTCAATGTTAGTGATGGCTGTTTAAACAGTCCGATGGCCTTGAGATAGAAGCTGTTTTTCAGTCTCTCGGTCCCCGCTTTGATGCACCTGTACTGACCTCGCCTTCTGGATGATAGCGGAGTAAACAGACAGTGGCTCGGGTGGTTGTTTTCCTTGATTATCTTTTTGGCCTTCCTACGACATCGGGTGCTGTCGGTGTCCTGGAGGGCAGGTAGTTTAGCCCCGGTGATGCGTTGTGCAGACCTCACTACCCTCTGGAGAGCCTTACGGTTATGGGCAGAGCAGTTGCCGTACCAGGCGGTGATACAGCCCGACAGGATGCTCTCGATTGTGCATCTGTAAAAGTTTGTGAGTGTTTTTGGTGACAAGCCAAATTTCTTCAACCTCCTGACACCACACTCCGAGGGCCCTCACCTCCTCCCTGCAGGCCGTCTCGTCGTTGTTGGAAATCAAGCATACCACTGTAGTGTCGTCTGCAAACTTGATGATTGAGTTGGAGGAGTGCATGGCTACGCAGTCGTGGGTGAACAGGGAGTACAGGAGAGGGCTGAGAACGCACCCTTGTGGGGACCCAGTGTTTAGGATCAGCGGGGTGGAGATGTTGTTTCCTACCCTCACCACCTGGGGGGCGGCCCGTCAGGAAGTCCAGGACCCAGTTGCACAGGGTGGGGTCGAGACCCTGCTTAATGACGAGTTTGGAGGGTACTATGGTGTTAAATGCTGAGCTGTAATTGATGAATAGCATTCTTACATAAGTATTCCTCTTGTCCAGATGGGTTAGGGCAGTGTGCAGTGTGATGGCGATTGCGTCGTCTGTGGACCTATTGGGGCGGTAAGCAAATTGGAGTGTGTCTAGGGTGGAGGTGATATGGTCCTTGACTAGTCTCTCAAAGCACTTCATGATGGCGGAAGTGAGTGCTACGGAGCAGTAGTCATTTAGCTCAGTTATCTTAGCAGTCTTAGGAACAGGAACAATGGTGGCCCTCTTGAAGAATTTGGGGACAGCCGACTGGGATAAGGATGATTGAATATGTCTGTAAATACACCAGTCAGCTGGTCTGCGCATGCTCTGAGGACGCGGCCGGGGATGCCGTCTGGGCCTGGAGCCTTGCGAGGTTTAACACGTTTAAATGTAGCGGGCCGTATCAGTGGCACTGTATTGTCTTCAAAGCGAGATGGGTGAGGTAGGGTGAGCTAGGATGAGGTAGAGTGATGTGGGGTGAGGTGGCGTGAGGTAGGGTGAGGTCACTTCAACTATACATTCATGTACATGCTACCTCAATTGGCCCGACTAACCAGTGCACCCGCTCATTGGCTTACCGGGCTATCTGCATTGTGTCCCACCACCCGCCAACCCCTCTTTTTACGCTTCTGCTACTCTGTTCATCATATATGCATAGTCACTTTAACGATACCTACATGTACATACCTCAATAAGCCTGAATAACAGGTGTCTGTATATAGCCTTGCTACTCTTTTTTCAAACGTCTTTCTACTGTTGTTTTATTTCTTTACTTACCTACACACACACACATACCTTTTTTTGGCACCATTGGTTAGAGCCTGTAAGTAAGCATTTCACTGTAAGGTCTACACCTGTTGTATTCGGCGCACGTGACAAATAAACTTTGATTTGATTTGCGGTTGAGATGGGGTGAGGTGGGGTGAGATGGGGTGAGGTAGGTTGAGATGGGGTGGGGTGAGGTAGGATGAGATGGGGTGAGGTGAGGTAGGATGAGATGGGGTGAGGTGAGGTGAGATGGGGTGAGGTAGGTTGAGATGGGGTGAGGTGGAGTGAGGTAGGATGAGATGGGGTGAGGTAGGTTGAGATGGGGTGAGGTGGGGTGAGGTAGGATGAGATGGGGTGAGGTGAGGTAGGATGAGATGGGGTGAGGTGGGGTGATGTAGGATGAGGCGGGGTGAGGAAGGGTGAGGTGAGAGTTAGAAGGGTGTGTGTGTGTTTCCTTTCCTCTGAATACAGCATCAGCTACATTGTGCTGGGTCCTGCCCCCTCCTTCCAAATGCTCCCAATCCCCCCTATTTATTATATACACACAAGGCAAACACAAACATGTTCTCACAAAGCCACAGACACACACACACAGACACACACAGAAATATAGCAGGACTATGAGTGGTGTTGCGGTAGAGTGTGAGTAAAGGCCAACCCCCTCCCAAGTGTCTAACAGCTCAATCTAAGGAGGGATGCAGACAGTTCAAGGACAGCAGAGGAGAGAGTGAAGCACACACCAATGCAGTAGTGATAGAGGTGTTGGTTGACTCCTCTCCTCTCTCAGTGGTAGAGATCCAGCATTACACACAGAGATCACTGTTCCCTGTGTTCTGTTCCTACTCAATCACACAATACGCATGCTCAATCTACACACACAAACACTACAGCTCTCCTCTCCTTTCCTCCACACCGATGGCGCTCTCCTCCTCTCCTACTCTCTCCTCCTCTCTCCTCTTCTCTCTGTCTCTCCTCCTCTCTCCTTCCCCCCTCTCCTCCTCCTCTTCCCTTCCTCTACCTCTCTCATCCTCCTTCTCTCTCACCTCCTCATCTCCTCCTTTCTCCTCCTCTCCTTCTCTCTCCTCCTCCTCTCTCCCCCTCTCCTCCATCTCTCCTCCTCCTCTCTCCTCCTCCCCTCCTCTCCTCCTCTCTTCTCTCCTCATCCTCTCTCCTCTCCTCCTCCATCTCTCCTCCTCCTCTCTCCCCCTCTCCTCCATCTCTCCTCCTCCTCTCTACTCTTCCTATCCTTTTCTTAACCTACAGTACAGTATCTGTCTTTTCTTCTCTTTCAAATCGTCCTCTTTGTGCTTTCTTTCAGTCACTATGTTTCTTCCACCCACCTCCCTCCACCATCTCTCCATATTACAAACCCAGAATACTAATGCATTAGGCTGGAGACAATACAATTGGAGACGTAGTACACTCCAATAATGCCATGTCTGTGTGTATTGTTGCATGGTTGTTAGCAGAGTTTTCCTATCTTATTATTAGTTCACCATCTATCTGCACACACACACACACACACACACACAAACACACGCACACGCAAGCACACACTCCAAATATCTGTGTTGCTGTGTGGGTGTCATAATGTATGTGTGAGTGTTGGGGGTGAGGGTTGTGTGTGTACGAATCATGGTCTATCATTAAAGTGATCTGGGTTGTCAGATACAGGGCCTTCAGAAAGTATTCATAGCCCTTGACTCATTCCACATTTTGTTGTGTTACAGACAGTATTCAAAATGGATTAAATAGATATTTCTACTCACTCATCTCACCCACACATAATAAAAAATAATGATAAAGTGAAGTGTTTTTAGAAATGTTTGCAAATTTATTGAACAGTCTCCAAGAGCTTTCCACACCTAGGTTAGTCTCCAAGAGCTTTCCACACCTAGGTTAGTCTCCAAGAGCTTTCCACACCTAGGTTAGTCTCTAAGAGCTTTCCACACCTAGGTTAGTCTCCAAGAGCTTTCCACACCTGGGTTAGTCTCTAAGAGCTTTCCACACCTAGGTTAGTCTCTAAGAGCTTTCCACACCTGGGTTAGTCTCTAAGAGCTTTCCAAACCTGGGTTGGTCTCTAAGAGCTTTCCATACGTGGGTTAGTCTCTAAGAGCTTTTCACACCTGGGTTAGTCTCTAAGAGCTTTCCACACCTGGGTTAGTCTCTAAGAGCTTTCCACACCTGTGTAAGTCTCTAAGAGCTTTCCACACCTGGGTTAGTCTCTAAGAGCTTTCCACACCTGGGTAAGTCTCTAAGAGCTTTCCACACCTGGGTTAGTCTCTAAGAGCTTTCCACACCTGGGTTGGTCTCTAAGAGCTTTCCACACCTAGGTTAGTCTCTAAGAGCTTTCCACACCTGGGTAAGCCTCTAAGAGCTTTCCACACCTGGGTTAGTCTCTAAGAGCTTTCCACACCTGGGTAAGTCTCTAAAGAGGCCACGGAGGCGGGCTAAGAGGCGGACAAAAACTATGGTGAAGTTCGGTCCACGTCCCGCGCCAGAGCAGCCACCGTGGACAGACGCTCACCCAGACCCCCCTATAGGTTCAGGTTTTGCGGCCGGAGTCCACACCTTTGTGGGGGGGGGTACTGTCACGTTCTGACCTTTGTTCCTTTGTTTTTGTCTAGGTTTTAGTTGATCAGGGCGTGAGTTGGGGTGGGCAGTCTATGTTCGTTTTTCTATCATTTGGGATTTCTATGTTAGGCCTAGTATGGTTCTCAATCAGAGGCAGCTGTCAATTGTTGTCCCTGATTGAGAATCATACTTAGGTAGCCTGGGTTTCACTTTTGGGTTGTTGGTGTTTTTTTCCATGTGAGTGTTTGGTCCACACGGTACTATTTCGGTTTTTTATATTTCATGTCATCGTTTATTGTTTTGTTCGAGTGTTCATTTGTCTTTATTAAAAACATTATGGACACTAACCATGCTGCACATTGGTCCTCCGATCCTTCTCGCTCAACCCTTACATGTTGATAATTGCGAGACAAATCATTTCAGGTTTTGCCATAGACTTTCAAATAGATTTAAGTCAAAATTGTAACTATGCCACTCTGGAAAATTCACTGTCTTCTTGGAAAGCAACTCCAGTATAGATTTGGCCTGTCTTTGAGGTTATTGTCCTACTGAAAGGTGAATTCATCTCCCAGTGTCTGGTGGAAAGCAGATTGATCCAGGTTTTCCTCTAGGATTTTGTCTGTGAAAATTCTGTTTATTCTGTTTATTCTGTTTATTTTTTTATCCTGAAAAACTCCCCTGTCCATAATGATCATAAGCGTACCCATAACATGATGCAGCCACCAATAGGCTTGAAAATTTGGAATGTGGTACTCAGTAATGTGTTGTTTTGGACATGCCCCAAACATAACAAGTCTGACACCAACAGGCTCCTGAACAGCTTCTGTCCCCAAGCAATTAGACTGTTAAAAAGCTAATAGAATGTCTACATGGACTATCTGAGGAGCCTGTTGATGTCAGACGTCTAACCTTTACACTAAACCCTCAAGAAAAAGCATTTGACATTGTGGGGACTAACAAAATGTCCCCAGCTGGTCATTTTTTTGTTTGTTTACTCTTCTTGTGGGGACTTCAGGTCACCACAATAATAGTTAATCACGTCCACACACACACACACACACACACGCACGCACGCACGCACGCACGCACGCACGCACGCACGCACACACACACACACACACACACACACACACACACACACACACACACACACACACACAGAGACACATTAACAGAGACACATTAACAGAGACACATACACAGAGACACACACAGAGAGAGTCTCTCTCTCACACAGACACACACTCACACTAACAGGCAGAAAGGGTGATGGGATAAGTGCAGACACAGGTAGCCCAGGGAGGGTAGCTGTAGCTCGAGGTAGAAGAATGTCCGGTATGGTGGAAGAATAGAAAAGACAGGAGCAGAAGTGACATGAAGGGCTATAGAGAACTGAGGAGCAGGAGAGATGTGGAGGGCGAGAGAGTAGAAGGTATATCCTCAGGCTGTGGAGCACTACAGCAACATCTCTCACATCAATCCTGGCAGCTGCTACAGATCTTGTATCCCAGCTCCATCATTATATTCCAGCTCCATCCTTATATCCCAGCCCCATCCTCATATCCCAGCTCCATCCTCATATTCCAGCTCCATACTTATATCCCAGCTCCATCCTTATATCCCAGCTCCATCCTCATATCCCAGCTCCATCCTCATATTCCAGCTCCATCCTTATATCCCAGCTCCTTCCTTATATCCCAGCTCCATCCTCATATTCCAGCTCCATCCTTATATCCCAGCTCCATCCTTATATCCCAGCTCCATCCTCATATTCCAGCTCCATCATTATATCCCAGCTCCATCCTTATATCCCAGCTCCAGCCTCATATTCCAGCTCCATCCTTATATCCCAGCTCCATCCTTATATCCCAGCTCCATCCTCATATTCCAGCTCCATCCTTATATCCCAGCTCCATCCTTATATCCCAGCTCCATCCTCATATTCCAGCTCCATCCTTATATCCCAGCTCCATACTCATATTCCAGCTCCATCCTCATATTCCAGCTCCATCCTTATATCCCAGCTCCATCCTCATATTCCAGCTCCATCCTTATATCCCAGCTCCATCCTTATATCCCAGCTCCATCCTTATACCCCAGCTCCATCCTTACATCCCAGCTCCATCCTCATATCCCAGCTCCATCCTCATATTCCAGCTCCATCCTCATATTCCAGCTCCATCCTCATATTCCAGCTCCATCCTTATATCCCAGCTCCATCCTCATATTCCAGCACCATCATTATATCCCAGCTCCATCCTTATATCCCAGCTCCATCCTTATATCCCAGCTCCATCCTCATATTCCAGCTCCATCATTATATCCCAGCTCCATCCTTATATCCCAGCTCCATCCTCATTCCAGCTCCATCCTCATATCCCAGCTCCATCCTTATATCCCAGCTCCATCCTTATATCCCACCTCCATCCTCATATTCCAGCTCCATCCTCATATTCCAGCTCCATCCTTATATCCCAGCTCCATCCTTACATCCCAGCTCCATCCTTATATCCCAGCTCCATCCTTATATCCAAGCTCCATCCTCATATTCCAGCTCCATCCTCATATCCCAGCTCCATCCTCATATCCCAGCTCCATACTTATATCCCAGCTCCATCATTATATCCCACCTTTGTGTGTGTGTGTGTGTGTGTGTGTGTGTGTGTGTGTGTGTGTGTGTGTGTGTGTGTGTGTGTGTGTGTGTGTGTGTGTGTGTGTGTGTGTGTGTGTGTGTGTGTGTGTGTGTGTTTAACTATTTCTGTGGTGAACAGAAGTCCCCACAAGAATAGTAAACAAACAAACATTTGACCAACTGGGGACATTTGTTGGACCCCACAATGTCTAATACTATTTCTAGGAGGTTTATGGTTAAGGTTAGAATTAGAGTTAGGTTTAGGGTTAGGACCTAGGGTTAGGTTTAGGGTTTGGAGCTAGGGTTAGGTTTAGGGTTAGGAACTAGGGTTAGGTTTAGGGTTAGGAACTAGGGTTAGGTTTAGGGTTAGGAACTAGGGTTAGGTTTAGGGTTAGGAGCTAGGGTTAGGTTTAGGGTTAGGAGCTAGGGTTAGGTTTAGGGTTAGGAGATAGGGTTAGGTTTAGGGTTAGGAGCTAGGGTTGGGTTTAGCGTTAGGAGCTAGGTTTAGGTTTAGGATTAGGAGCTAGGTTTAGGTTTAGGGTTAGGGTTAGGAGCTAGGGTTAGGTTTAGGGTTAGGAGCTAGGGTTAGGTTTAGGTTTAGGATT
>NC_060185.1:85543337-85563337 GCF_021184085.1 Oncorhynchus gorbuscha
CTTCAACTCCTTGGCAACCTCATTAATAGCATTGATGATGTCTCTTTGCGTTTGCAGGACTGCATCTGTGAGGACACCTACCCAGCTGGAAAACTCAGCTCCAGCTCAGCTGCAGCACCACCGACCCCACTGGAAAACTCACCTCAGCTGCAGCACCACCGACCCCACTGGAACACTCAGCTCAGCTGCAGCACCACCGACCCCACTGGAACACTCAGCTCAGTTGCAGCACCACCGACCCCAGTGGAACACTCAGCTCAGCTGCAGCACCACCGACCCAACTGGAACACTCAGCTCAGCTGCAGCACCACCGACCCCACTGGAACACTCAGCTCCTGCTCAGCTGCAGCACCACCGACCTCACTGGAACACTCAGCTCAGCTGCAGCACCACCGACCCCACTGGAACACTCAGCTCAGTTGCAGCACCACCGACCCCACTGGAACACTCAGCTCAGTTGCAGCACCACCGACCCCACTGGAACACTCAGCTCAGCACCACCGACCCCACTGGAACACTCAGCTCCTGCTCAGTTGCAGCACCACCGACCCCACTGGAACACTCAGCTCAGTTGCAGCACCACCGACCCCACTGGAACACTCAGCTCCTGCTCAGCTGCAGCACCACCGACCTCACTGGAACACTCAGCTCAGCTGCAGCACCACCGACCCCACTGGAACACTCAGCTCAGTTGCAGCACCACCGACCCCACTGGAACACTCAGCTCAGTTGCAGCACCACCGACCCCACTGGAACACTCAGCTCAGCACCACCGACCCCACTGGAACACTCAGCTCCTGCTCAGTTGCAGCACCACCGACCCCACTGGAACACTCAGCTCAGTTGCAGCACCACCGACCCCACTGGAACACTCAGCACAGTTGCAGCTCCACCAACCCCACTGGAACACTCAGCTCAGCTGCAGCACCACCGACCCCACTTAAACACTCAGCTCAGTTGCAGCACCACCGACCCCACTGGAACATTCAGCTCAGTTGCAGCACCACCGATCCCACAGGAACACTCAGCTCAGTTGCAGCACCACCGACCCGACTGGAACACTCAACTCCTGCTCAGCTGCAGCACCACCGACCCCACTGGAACACTCAGCTCTGGCTTAGCTGCAGCACTATTGACCCCACTGGAACACTCAGCTCAGCTGCAGCACCAGCTACCCCACTGAAACACTCAGCTCAGTTGCATCACCACCGACCCCACTGGAACACTCAGCTCCGGCTCAGCTGCAGCACCACCAACCCCACTTGAACACTCAGCTCAGCTGCAGCACCACCGACTCCACTGGAACACTCAGCTCAGCTGCAGCACCACCGACCACACTGGAACACTCAGCTCCGGCTCATCTGCAGCACCACCGACCCCACTGGAACACTCAGCTCCGGCTCAGCTGCAGCACCACCGACCCCACTGGAAAACTCAGCTCCTGCTCAGTTGCAGCAACACCGACCCCACTGGAACACTCAGCTCAGCTGCAGCACCACCTTCCCCACTGAAACACTCATCTCAGCTGCAGCACCACCGACCACACTGGAACACTCAGCTCCTGCTCAGTTGCAGCACTACCGACCCCACTGGAACACTCAGCTCCGGCTCAGCTGCAGCACCACCGACCCCACTGGAACACTCAGCTCCGGCTCAGCTGCAGCACCACCGACCCCACAGGAACACTAAGCTCCTGCTCAGTTGCAGCAACACCGACCCCACTGGAACACTCAGCTCAGTTGCAGCACTACCGACCCCACTGGAACACTCAGCTCTGGCTCAGCTGCAGCACTATTGACCCCACTGGAACACTCAGCTCAGCTGCAGCACCACCGACCCCACTGGAACACTCAGCTCCGGCTCAGCTGCAGCACCACCAACCCCACTTGAACACTCAGCTCAGCTGCAGCACCACCGACTCCACTGGAACACTCAGCTCAGCTGCAGCACCACCGACCCCACTGGAACACTCAGCTCAGCTGCAGCACCACCGACCCCACTGGAACACTCAGCTCCGGCTCAGCTGCAGCACCACCGACCCCACTGGAACACTAAGCTCCTGCTCAGTTGCAGCAACACCGACCCCACTGGAACACTCAGCTCAGTTGCAGCACTACCGACCCCACTGGAACACTCAGCTCTGGCTCAGCTGCAGCACTATTGACCCCACTGGAACACTCAGCTCAGCTGCAGCACCAGCTACCCCACTGAAACACTCAGCTCAGTTGCAGCACCACCGACCCCACTGGAACACTCAGCTCCGGCTCAGCTGCAGCACCACCGACCCCACTGAACACTCAGCTCAGCTGCAGCACCACCGACCCCACTGGAACACTCAGCTCAGCTGCAGCACCACCGACCCCACTGGAACACTCAGCTCAGCTGCAGCACCACCGACCCCACTGGAACACTCAGCTCAGCTGCAGCACAACCGACCCCACTGGAACACTCAGCTCAGTTGCAGCACCACCGACCCCACTGGAACACTCAGCTCCGTTGCAGCACCACCGATCCCACTGGAACACTTAGCTCAGCTGCAGCACCACCGACCACACTGGAACACTCAGCTCCCGCTCAGTTGCAGCACCAACCGACCCCACTGGAACACTCAGCTCAGCTGCAGCACCACCGACCACACTGGAACACTCAGCTCCGGCTCAGCTGCAGCACCACCGACCCCACTGGAACACTCAGCTCCTGCTCAGTTGCAGCACTACCGACCCCACTGGAACACTCATCTCCGGCTCAGCTGCAGCACCACCGACCCCACTGGAACACTCAGCTCTGGCTCAGCTGCAGCACCACTGACCTCACTGGAACACTCAGCTCAGCTGCAGCACCACCGACCCCAATGGAACACTCAGCTCCGGCTCAGCTGCAGCACCACCGACCCCACTGGAACACTCAGCTCCGGCTCAGCTGCAGCACCACCGACCTCACTGGAACACTCAGCTCCGGCTCAGCACCACGGACCCCACTGGAACACTCCGCTCAGCTGCAGCACCACCGACCCCACTGGAATACTCAGCTCCTGCTCAGCTGCAGCACCACCGACCTCACTGGAACACTCAGCTCAGTTGCAGCACTACCGACCCCACTGGAACACTCAGCTCAGCTGCAGCACAACCGACCCCACTGGAACACTCAGCTCAGCTGCAGCACCACCATCCTCAGTGTAACACTCAGCTCAGTTGCAGCACCACCGACCCCACTGGAACACTCAGCTCAGCTGCAGCACCACCTACCCCACTGGAACACTCAGCTCTGGCTCAGCTGTAGCACCACCGACCCCACTGGAACACTCACCTGTTGACACAAGAAAAGGGCAACCAGTGAAGAACAAACACCATTGTAAATACAACCTATATTTATGCTTATTTATTTTCCTCTTGTACTTGAACTATTTGCACATCATATCAACACTGTATATATACATAATATGACATTTGAAATGTCTTTATTATCTTGCAACTTTTAAGTAAGTAAGTGTAATGTTTACTGTACATATGTTTCCCATGACAATAAAGCCCTTAAATTGAAATGTAATTGAAATGAGAGCTAGAGAGAGAGAGAATGGGAGGGAGAGAACTATGGAGAGAGAGAGCCAGAGAGAGAGAGGGAAAGAGAGCTAGAGAGAGAGAGAGAAAGAGAGCTAATATAAAACAATTAGAGAGTGTAATTTCCCCAAATTTGAAACCCTTATTCAAGGTTTCAAAGAACTTTCTGATGAGGATAGGCTACCCGTCCTGTTGGGTGAGGACACATAGATCTGCGGGTTGGTAGCGCACAACATTGCTGCCTGCCATAAGATGAGGAACAGTGTCTGACAGACCACCCAACCTACATATGTCCTCTATGCTCATTGTTATTGTTCAATGTATGGTTATTTTGACCCTTGGTTATTGTTGTTAGTATTAATATTGTTTATTATTATTTATTATGCTCATTTTGTAAATCTCCAAAGAATGCTTGTCACGTCATGCCAATAAAGCAAATAGACAGAGACAAAGAGAAAGACAATGGGAGGAAGGAAAGTAATATTTCCAATTGACACTAACTGCAGCATAGCACTGCAGGAGCTGTCCATGGTGCCTAATGGCTAGTGTACCATACCGCTGCTGTCCATGGTGCCTAATGGCTGGTGTACCATACAGCTGCTATCCATGGTGCTGAATGACTTGTGTACCATACAGCTGCTATCCATGGTGCTGAATGACTTGTGTACCATACAGCTGCTATCCATGGTGCCTAATGGCTAGTGTACCATACCGCTGCTGTCCATGGTGCCTAATGGCTGGTGTACCATACAGCTGCTATCCATGGTGCCTAATGGCTAGTGTACCATACCGCTGCTGTCCATGGTGCCTAATGGCTGGTGTACCATACAGCTGCTATCCATGGTGCCTACTGGCTGGTGTACCATACAGCTGCTATCCGTGGTGCTTAATGGCTGGTGTACCATACAGCTGCTATCCATGGTGCTGAATGACTTGTGTACCATACAGCTGCTATCCATGGTGCTGAATGACTTGTGTACCATACAGCTGCTATCCATGGTGCCTAATGGCTGGTGTACCATACAGCTGCTATCCATGGTGCCTAATGGCTGGTGTACCATACAGCTGCTATCCATGGTGCCTAATGACTGGTGTACCATACAGCTGCTATCCATGGTGCCTAATGACTGGTGTACCATACAGCTGCTATCCATGGTGCCTAATGACTGGTGTACCATACAGCTGCTATCCATGGTGCCTAATGACTGGTGTACCATACAGTTGCTATCCTTGGTGCCTAATGGCTGGTGTATCTTACAGCTGCTATCCATGGTGCCTAATGGCTGGTGTATCTTACAGCTGCTATCCATGGTGCCTAATGGCTGGTGTACCATACAGCTGCTATCCATGGTGCCTAATGGCTGGTGTATTTTGAGCTGCTATCCATGGTGCTGATCTCATTCTTTCTGTTGGTACTGTAGGGATCACATTCTGTTTGGCAAGGGAACAGGGAGACAGGGATCAGCACCTTGGCCAGCTCCTGTAGCGCTGATGCGCTGTGATACTAATGATGATACATGCAGGGCAGTGTGAGTCCATCCTAACCATGTGGGTCATGGTGATAACAGTGTGTTCTCACTCATAATGACAGTCTGAGAGTCAAAGAGTCTCCTACTTAATATGATTTGAGACAAATTTCAAACCAGGGCCTTGGACAGCAGTGTGTGTGTGTGTGTGTGTGTGTGTGTGTGTGTGTGTGTGTGTGTGTGTGTGTGTGTGTGTGTGTGTGTGTGTGTGTGTGTGTGTGTGTGTGTGTGTGTGTGTGTGTGTGTGTGTGTGTGTGTGTGTGTGTGTGTGTGTGTGTGTGTGTGTGTGTGTGTGTGTGTGTGTGTGTGTGCTCTAAGTTGGGGGGTAACGATGGATTCAAAGGAACCCTTTGAGGTATTTTTATGTTCGTTGCTGCTCTCTCTGCCAGTTTCCTATATAGGTCACAGACTACTCTCGCTCTCACACACACAGCTATTTGCACTCGGTAATACACTTTCGGACTCTTACATGTGTACTGGGCAAGCTATGACTGATGTTAAATGCCAGGGCAAGTCTCTCTCTCTCCCTCCTATGTGTCCCTTTGATTCTTTCTCTCCATGAGGAGAAAAGTTACCACTCTATTCCCTGTGTAGCGAGACATATGTAGCATCACTGTCCAAATGCTAGCTAGCCAGTTATCTGTGTGTGGACCCAGCTAACCCCACAAGAATAGTAAACCAACAACATTTTTACCAATTTACATTTTGTTAGTCCCCACAAGGTCAAATGCTATTTTTTTCCCAGAGCGTTTAGACTTAAGAATTAGTGTTATGGTTAGAGTTAGGTTCAGGGTTAGGGATTAGGGTTCGTTTTAAGGTTAAGGTTGGGTTTTTGGGTTAGGGTACAGGTACAGGTTAGGTTACGGGTTAGGGTTTAGGGAAAATAGGGTTTAGAAAGGGACTGAATTGTGTGTCCCCAAAAGGTTAGTTGTACAAGACTCTCTCTCTTTCTGTGTGTTTTTGTGTGTGTGTGTGTGTGTGTGTGTGTGTGTGTGTGTGTGTGTGTGTGTGTGCGTGCGTGCGTGCGTGCGTGCGTGCGTGCGTGCGTGCGTGCGTGCGTGCGTGTGTGTGTGTGTGTGTGTGTGTGTGTGTGTGTGTGTGTGTGTGTGTGTGTGTGTGTGTGTGTGTGTGTGTGTGTGTGTGTGTGTGTGTGTGTGTGTGTGTGTGTGTGTGTGTGTTGGTAGAGGCCATTGCGCAGGTGACCTCAGCCGCTCTGAAACCTACAGAAGTACAGTTAGTACTCGGATTCAGAAGCATCTAGACCATTTGTGTCCAGGACGTCGATCGCAATCCTCTTTCTAGTAGACCGCATGAAAGTTTCAAAATGTGTGCACTAAAAATATGTATTTTGCCAGTTAACAGCATTTACCATGAAGTCTGCTTCAACATAATGAGGTCCACAGATCTGAAGCACCGTATGCTTTGCTTACAGGTTAGCTGCTTTGTCGAATATTACTGCACAGCCAAAATATTTAAAAAACTGCTTGATTGACATAAAATTGGACCAACCCGCGGCAATATAGTTACTACATTTGTCGCTACCATTTCCACACTTGTGAGACCTACAACAGACCTGAAACAGAATCATCTTAGTTTTTCCAGTGGTAGTTCTTTTCTATGAAGTTACGGTTACATTGTTAATATGAGTGCTGGACCAAGCAGCAAGAAACCGAAAATCTACTTCCACAGTGAGTGGAAGGAAGAACATTTCTTCACCACAACAAATTCAAAATCTGATGTCTGATCTACCATCCAAATGTAGCTCTTGCTAAGAAGGGAAATGTCAAGAGGCAAAACTGTTCACAAGAAATATGAAAGTGACTTTCCAGCCTAAAGTGAACTACGTAAAAGAAAAGTAAAAGAGTTGAAGTCTCAACCTGCTGCCCAACAATCAAACTTTAGAAGGCCCAGCTCAACATCAAAGGCAGCCATTATCACATCATTCCGGGTGAGTCGCACACTAGCAAAGCACAAGAAACCATTCCAGAATGGAGAAATGGTAAAATAGGCATTTTTAGAGGCAGCAGAATCATTGTTTGAATCATTTCTATCCAGAAATACTGTTACACGGCGCTGTGAAATTACGGAGGAGGATTTGAGGGAGCGTCTTAAAGAAGACATATGAGTGCGTGTTCTTTCCACTTCAATGTTACGAGTCGACAGCCGTGATCGTCACATCTCAGTTGTGCATTTTCATCAGAAGGGTGTTTAAAGATATGACTGCCAAAGAGGAACTGCTCCAAATCATATAGTTGAAAGGAAAAACTCGAGGTGAGGACATTTTTGTGGCATTCATTATTAAGAGCACTCAGTTACCCATTTACAAACTTGTGTCCATAACTATAGATGGAGCACCAGCCAAGACTGGACACATCTAAGGGTTCAAGTCAAAATACAAGTCCACTCTAACAGAGGATCACCTGGACACCTACTTGAGGCTGGAAATCAGTAGCTACAATCCAGACCATGCTAAGCTAGCTGACAGCATGCAGGGGAGGGGGGATAGACCGCATTAGGAAGAGGGTGGAAAAGGTAGATCCTATGTAACTAAAGTCAGGGCACCGCTGATCTCGACTGTTCTGGGTCACGGTGCTTCTTGTGTGTTGTTGTTGTTGCCGAAGCGTCTCTGGGTCGGGCACACAGTTAAACATATGAAGAGCATCTCTGGGTCGGGCACACAGTTAAACCTATGAAATGGTTCATACATCCAAACAAGACCATGAAGTTCTCTGTACCATCAAATCTACATCGACTCTCATAACAGAAAACCCTTCAGACATAACGACGGTTGAGTGTTACGTTTACCTTGACAAAACAAAAGGACCAGACAGTAATATATGGTACAAGATAATGTATGCTCTCACGAGGTCCCAGCTCGCAGTCAGACAGAGGTTGTCTACTGTGTGTTTCTGTCTGCTCAGTTCTAAAATAGCATTTCAACCTTGTTCGTGTTTTTCTCTCCGTCTTTCTGTTTGACATATCTGACTGGATCAATGGGCCAGCTCGTCTCTCACAGCCTGGTTCTCTCTATATATATATGTCTCTCTCCCCCCTACATTTCAAACAACAAACGACCTGAGAGCACAACTTCACTCGAGAGACAACATCTCACACACAACACATGAACAACAACACAATACAATGCACAACACAATACACCTTCATTTGCATTTTCATTTAATTTTCTTTTGGCCCGTAGCGCCTGTGTACCAAATCAATCTTTCTAACTCCATTTCCAATATATTAAAGGGAGACGGGAGAAAAGAATAAAGGGGAAATATTGATTGTCTGAGCGTTCATTGTGTCTGCTCGCAGATTGCACACTTCATATGAATTAAATTATATTGCTGTTTGTTGTGATTTTTTTCAATTTTTTTGTGTTTTTCTGTGGTGGAGAATGATGATGGTAATTTCATGTGGCGTGGGAGTGACTGTCATGGAATGGTGGTTAAAACTCATGCAGTGAGGTCGACGTCCATCTGTCACAGTCAGGGTGCCTTGATTGGCTCTGGTTGGGGTTCTAATGGTATTGATTGGTTGGTGTTAGATTCTAATAATGATGATTGGCTGGTGTTAGATTCTAATGATGATGATTGGTTGATGTTGGGTTTTAATGACGTTGCCTGGCTAGATTAGGAGAAACTGTTGGGATTTCCCTATCATAGTTTTTTTTCTAGATGATAGAAAGATAGAGAACACCAACTTACTGTGGGTGTCTACTAGGCAGTCAGCTGTCTGTCTCTAGAGCGGTTGATGGAAGGAGATGCTCACCATTTCATAACCAAGCTGCTCTGCAATCTCTGTCTTTTCTCTTATAGAAAAAGCAGTCACACACATATGTATATATATATTTCCATGAGGGTAAAGCCACTAAACCAGGCCATAGGCACACACACACACACACACACACACACACACACACACACACACACACACACACACACACACACACACACACACACACACACACACACACACACACACACACACACACACACACACACACACAAATTTTTAAATTTTAAAAAAAAAAAATATATTTTACTAGGCAAGTCAGTTAAGAACAAATTCTTATTTTCAATGACAGCCTAGGAACAGTGGGTTAACTGCCTGTTCAGGGGCAGAACGACAGATTTGTACCTTGTCAGCTCGGGAGTTTGAACTTGCAACCTTCCGATTACTAGTCCAACACTCTAACCACTAGGCTATCCTGCTGCCATACATACATACATACATACATACATACATACATACATACATACATACATACATACATACATACATACATACATACATACATACATACATACATACATACATACATACATACATACATACATACATACATACATACATACATACATACATACATACATACATACATACATACATACATACATACATACATACATACATACATACATACATACATACATACATACATACATACATACATACATACATACATACATACATACATACATACATACATACATACATACATACATACATACATACATACATACATACATACATACATACATACATGTGGATAGGCACTACAAAACACATCTAGAGGCAATTATCAGGTATTCACACGCTCACACATACATGCTCACATCCTGTTTGTGTTTCTGCAAATTCTGCTTGTAACAGGGTCTGCCTCCACAGAAAACCAATGAGCCTTGCAGACAGAGACACCAATCAGTTAAACATGAAAATGTCCATCCTCATATTGAACCATTCAGGTGTGTCTGTTCAGTATGCATGAACACAATGTATTCTGATGGCACTAATCAATGTCATTCTGACTTCATCTTCTGCATATCAATGGTTAAATGAGACAGAGAGGAGTGCTACCCAGAATGTCAAGAGCTAGTGACCTTTTACTGCAGTGGGTTAATCAGGGTCACAAGAGTTTTTCTTGGTAGTCTTAAACAAATCTACTTCGAAACAAAAGTATACACTTCACACACATGGGTATAGGATTAAAAAAAGATGGCACCTTTACCATGTCAGATACATTTGACTGCAGTAAAGGGATCTGTGTTTAGTGGGCTAGTATGGTCTTGAGTCACATGTGACTTGGGTTCGATTCCTGTTCTGTCAGTTATTTATAGTCCACTGGCAAGGCAGAGAGTTTTTCCTGTTTAACTGACACCTCGTATCTCCAACCAGGGACTGACAGTCTGTCTCTTACGCACACACACACCTGTCTGTTAGCCAGACATTCACCATGGTACACTCCAGTATACAGACAGTGGTAATCTGTGTCCTAGACATCCTATTGCCTATACAGAACCCGATGGGCCCAGGTCAAAGGTAGTGCACTATAAAGGGAACATTGTGCTAGTTGGGATGCAGATGTAGTTTTGGTGCCAGTCCTGTGAGACTGGAGGAATCCACAGACAGCTGTTTTTTTCATATTAGCTAATATGATGTCTGCTGTGTGTCTGTCTGTCTGTCACTACTACATGCATTGTACATTCATTGGGATCATGCAAATAAGACAAGGCTTCATTTACTTCACCATAGTTTTTCCCTCCTCCTTCCATCTGGCCCTCTTTCTCTTTCCCACCATAGTTTTTCCCTCCTGCTTCCATCTGGCCCTCTTTCTCTTTCCCAGTTTTTCCCTCCTCCTTGCATCTGGCCCTCTTTCTCTTTCCCACCATAGTTTTTCCCTCCTCCTTCCATCTGGCCCTCTTTCTCTTTCCCACCATAGTTTTTCCCTCCTCCTTCCATCTGGCCCTCTTTCTCTTTCCCACCATAGTTTTTCCCCTCCTCCTTGCATCTGGCCCTCTTTCTCTTTCCCACCATAGTTTTTCCCTCCTCCTTGCATCTGGCCCTCTTCCTCTTTCCCACCATAGTTTTTCCCTCCTCCTTGCATCTGGCCCTCTTTCTCTTTCCCACCATAGTTTTTCCCTCCTCCTTGCACCTGGCCCTCTTTCTCTTTCCCACCATAGTTTTTCCCTCCTCCTTGCATCTGGCCCTCTTTCTCTTTCCCACCATAGTTTTTCCCTCCTCCTTGCATCTGGCCCTCTTTCTCTTTCCCACCATAGTTTTTCCCTCCTCCTTGCATCTGGCCCTCTTTCTCTTTCCCACCATAGTTTTTCCCTCCTCCTTGCATCTGGCCCTCTTTCTCTTTCCCACCATAGTTTTTCCCTCCTCCTTGCATCTGGCCCTCTTTCTCTTTCCCACCATAGTTTTCCCTCCTCCTTGCATCTGGCCCTCTTTCTCTTTCCCACCATAGTTTTTCCCTCCTCCTTGCATCTGGCCCTCTTTCTCTTTCCCACCATAGTTTTTCCCTCCTCCTTGCATCTGGCCCTCTTTCTCTTTCCCAGCATAGTTTTTCCCTCCTCCTTGCATCTGGCCCTCTTTCTCTTTCCCAGCATAGTTTTTCCCTCCTCCTTGCATCTGGCCCTCTTTCTCTTTCCCAGCATAGTTTTTCCCTCCTCCTTGCATCTGGCCCTCTTTCTCTTTCCCAGCATAGTTTTTCCCTCCTCCTTGCATCTGGCCCTCTTTCTCTTTCCCACCATAGTTTTTCCCTCCTCCTTGCATCTGGCCCTCTTTCTCTTTCCCACCATAGTTTTTCCCTCCTGCTTCCATCTGGCCCTCTTTCTCTTTCCCACCATAGTTTTTCCCTCCTCCTTGCATCTGGCCCTCTTTCTCTTTCCCACCATAGTTTTTCCCTCCTGCTTCCATCTGGCCCTCTTTCTCTTTCCCACCATAGTTTTCCCTCCTCCTTGCATCTGGCCCTCTTTCTCTTTCCCAGCATAGTTTTTCCCTCCTGCTTCCATCTGGCCCTCTTTCTCTTTCCCACCATAGTTTTTCCCTCCTGCTTCCATCTGGCCCTCTTTCTCTTTCCCACCATAGTTTTTCCCTCCTGCTTCCATCTGGCCCTCTTTCTCTTTCCCAGCATAGTTTTTCCCTCCTGCTTCCATCTGGCCCTCTTTCTCTTTCCCAGCATAGTTTTTCCCTCCTGCTTCCATCTGGCCCTCTTTCTCTTTCCCAGCATAGTTTTTCCCTCCTGCTTCCATCTGGCCCTCTTTCTCTTTCCCACCATAGTTTTTCCCTCCTGCTTCCATCTGGCCCTCTTTCTCTTTCCCACCATAGTTTTTCCCTCCTGCTTCCATCTGGCCCTCTTCCCTCTTTCCCAGCATAGTTTTCCCTCCTGCTTCCATCTGGCCCTCTTTCTCTTTCCCACCATAGTTTTTCCCTCCTCCTTGCATCTGGCCCTCTTTCTCTTTCCCAGCATAGTTTTTCCCTCCTGCTTCCATCTGGCCCTCTTTCTCTTTCCCACCATAGTTTTTCCCTCCTGCTTCCATCTGGCCCTCTTTCTCTTTCCCACCATAGTTTTTCCCTCCTGCTTCCATCTGGCCCTCTTTCTCTTTCCCAGCATAGTTTTTCCCTCCTGCTTCCATCTGGCCCTCTTTCTCTTTCCCAGCATAGTTTTTCCCTCCTGCTTCCATCTGGCCCTCTTTCTCTTTCCCAGCATAGTTTTTCCCTCCTGCTTCCATCTGGCCCTCTTTCTCTTTCCCACCATAGTTTTTCCCTCCTGCTTCCATCTGGCCCTCTTTCTCTTTCCCACCATAGTTTTTCCCTCCTGCTTCCATCTGGCCCTCTTCCCTCTTTCCCAGCATAGTTTTTCCCTCCTGCTTCCATCTGGCCCTCTTTCTCTTTCCCACCATAGTTTTTCCCTCCTCCTTGCATCTGGCCCTCTTTCTCTTTCCCACCATAGTTTTTCCCTCCTGCTTCCATCTGGCCCTCTTTCTCTTTCCCAGCATAGTTTTTCCCTCCTGCTTCCATCTGGCCCTCTTTCTCTTTCCCAGCATAGTTTTTCCCTCCTGCTTCCATCTGGCCCTCTTTCTCTTTCCCAGCATAGTTTTTCCCTCCTGCTTCCATCTGGCCCTCTTTCTCTTTCCCACCATAGTTTTTCCCTCCTGCTTCCATCTGGCCCTCTTTCTCTTTCCCAGCATAGTTTTTCCCTCCTGCTTCCATCTGGCCCTCTTTCTCTTTCCCAGCATAGTTTTTCCCTCCTGCTTCCATCTGGCCCTCTTTCTCTTTCCCAGCATAGTTTTTCCCTCCTGCTTCCATCTGGCCCTCTTTCTCTTTCCCAGCATAGTTTTTCCCTCCTGCTTCCATCTGGCCCTCTTTCTCTTTCCCACCATAGTTTTTCCCTCCTGCTTCCATCTGGCCCTCTTTCTCTTTCCCAGCATAGTTTTTCCCTCCTGCTTCCATCTGGCCCTCTTTCTCTTTCCCAGCATAGTTTTTCCCTCCTGCTTCCATCTGGCCCTCTTTCTCTTTCCCAGCATAGTTTTCCCTCCTGCTTCCATCTGGCCCTCTTTCTCTTTCCCAGCATAGTTTTTCCCTCCTGCTTCCATCTGGCCCTCTTTCTCTTTCCCACCATAGTTTTCCCTCCTGCTTCCATCTGGCCCTCTTTCTCTTTCCCAGCATAGTTTTTCCCTCCTGCTTCCATCTGGCCCTCTTTCTCTTTCCCACCATAGTTTTTCCATCTCCTCCTTCCATCTGGCCCTCTTTCTCTTTCCCAGCATAGTTTTTCCTCCTGCTTCCATCTGGCCCTCTTTCTCTTTCCCACCATAGTTTTTCCCTCCTGCTTCCATCTGGCCCTCTTTCTCTTTCCCAGCATAGTTTTTCCCTCCTGCTTCCATCTGGCCCTCTTTCTCTTTCCCACCATAGTTTTTCCCTCCTGCTTCCATCTGGCCCTCTTTCTCTTTCCCAGCATAGTTTTTCCCTCCTGCTTCCATCTGGCCCTCTTTCTCTTTCCCAGCATAGTTTTTCCCTCCTGCTTCCATCTGGCCCTCTTTCTCTTTCCCAGCATAGTTTTTCCCTCCTGCTTCCATCTGGCCCTCTTTCTCTTTCCCAGCATAGTTTTTCCCTCCTCCTTGCATCTGGCCCCCTTTCTCTTTCCCAGCATAGTTTTTCCCTCCTCCTTGCATCTGGCCCTCTTTCTCTTTCCCACCATAGTTTTTCCCTCCTGCTTCCATCTGGCCCTCTTTCTCTTTCCCAGCATAGTTTTTCCCTCCTCCTTCCATCTGGCCCTCTTTCTCTTTCCCAGCATAGTTTTTCCTCCTCCTGCTTCCATCTGGCCCTCTTTCTCTTTCCCAGCATAGTTTCTTCCCTCCCTCCTTGCATTCCCTCCTGCTTCCATCTGGCCCTCTTTCTCTTTCCCAGCATAGTTTTTCCCTCCTCCTTGCATCTGGCCCTCTTTCTCTTTCCCAGCATAGTTTTTCCCTCCTCCTTGCATCTGGCCCTCTTTCTCTTTCCCACCATAGTTTTTCCCTCCTGCTTCCATCTGGCCCTCTTTCTCTTTCCCAGCATAGTTTTTCCCTCCTGCTTCCATCTGGCCCTCTTTCTCTTTCCCAGCATAGTTTTTCCCTCCTGCTTCCATCTGGCCCTCTTTCTCTTTCCCACCATAGTTTTTCCCTCCTGCTTCCATCTGGCCCTCTTTCTCTTTCCCAGCATAGTTTTTCCCTCCTGCTTCCATCTGGCCCTCTTTCTCTTTCCCACCATAGTTTTTCCCTCCTCCTTGCTTGGCGTCTGGCCCTCTTTCTCTTTCCCAGCATAGTTTTTCCCTCCTCCTTGCATCTGGCCCTCTTTCTCTTTCCCAGCACAGTTTTTCCCTCCTCCTTGCATCTGGCCCTCTTTCTCTTTCCCAGCATAGTTTTTCCCTCCTCCTTGCATCTGGCCCTCTTTCTCTTTCCCAGCATAGTTTTGAGTGATGGATGTGTAATTTCTCTTTGTTCATTCCTGGCATACTTGTTCAGTGTGTGTGTGTGTGTGTGTGTGTGTGTGTGTGTGTGTGTGTGTGTGTGTGTGTGTGTGTGTGTGTGTGTGTGTGTGTGTGTGTGTGTGTGTGTGTGTGTGTGTGTGTGTGTGTGTGTGTGTGTGTGAGCCAGACTGGAAAGTGTTTGACAGTGTTTTGTCACGTCTTACTTCTCTACTTGAGATTAATTGAAGTTCTCATGTAGGAGTGTTGCTCACTTGACAGACAGAGACAGACAGAAATTGGATATAAATGTTTAGCCCACTCAGTTATCAATTATTTTGATTTAACCTTTATCACGAGGCAAGTTAAGAACCAATTCTTATTTTACAATGACGGCCTACCCCAGCCAAACCCAGACGACGCTGGACAATTGTATGCCGCCCTATGGGACTCCCAATCACATCCGGTTGTGATACTAGCACTGAGATAGCACTGAGATAGCACTGAGATGCAGTGCCTTAGACCGCTGCCCCACAAGGGCTCTGGACAACAGTAGTGCACTACATAGGAAATAGGGTGCCAATTTGGACGCAGGCAAAATGAACAAAACAAGGTGGCTCTGAAGTGAAGGAGACAAGGGAGCAGTTTCATACTATTATCACAGGGCCATTATTAATTTACTCTTTGAGTGTGTGTGTGTGTGTGTTCCATCCCTACTGAGTCTTAATCTTTCCTCATTAGACATTCCTCAGGGGTTCCTCCTGAAGCGATAGCTAAACCGTAGACTCAGTACTCAGCATATGCTCTCTCACACACGTATTACTGTTGTTTTACAATCTCACCCTCCTATAGTGAGAACAACATTTCTTCCGGATCTCTTTTGTTTTGCACTGGAGAAATAAACGGTCTATTTTTCAAATAAATACATAGAATCCTTGAATTCATTGTATCCATTACAGTTGTTAGCATCTGGGTTGGGTCTAATGCCAGTGGTCTATGTAAGTGCACCGTGAGAACAGCTGTGGGTACATGGCATTTCTTCCTATGACATTGAGATGACTTGAAAAGAGAGCAGATTTTAAAGAAAGAGATCAGATTTTAAAGAAAGAGAGCAGATTTTAAAGAAAGAGAGCAGATTTTAAAGAAAGAGAGCAGATTTTAAAGAAAGACAGCAGATTTTAAGGAAAGAGAGCAGATTTTAAAGAAAGAGACCAGATTTTAAGGAAAGAGAGCAGATTTTAAAGAAAGAGAGCAGATTTTAAAGAAAGAGTGAGATCGAGACAAAAAAAGTGAGCAGTCTTTCTAAATAGTAAACCCATCCTGCCAGCCTCTCTCCCCCCTCTCTCTCCCCCTTCTCTCTTCACTTTTTTTCCCCTCAGTGAATCTGATAGCAATGTATTGAAAAGAAAAGCAAGGCCCATCATTGGTTGTCTGTGTGTGTGTGTGTGTGTGTGTGTGTGTGTGTGTGTGTGTGTGTGTGTGTGTGTGTGTGTGTGTGTGTGTGTGTGTGTGTGTGTGTGTGTGTGTGTGTGTGTGTGTGTGTGTGTGTGTGTGTGTGTGTGTGTGTGTGTGTGTGTGTGTGTGTGTGTGTGTGTGTGTGTGTGTGTGTGTGTGTGTGTGTGAGAGAGAGAGACTTAGCCCATCATAGTCTATGCTCTAAGGGCCCTCTGACAGCATTCAGATACAGTCAAGAACAGCCAAGTAGGAGATTACAGACTCGGTCGATTAGATGATGAATATGTCAACTAGATATTTCACCACCAGCTAAACAGTTATTACTGCTCCTGCTGATGATTCAAAAAATGCTGCACATAAATATAACAAATAATAATAGTGGAATGAATAGGTATTTTCCCTAGACAGGGTTGAAAAGGCTTCCCATTGTAGGTGGGTGTAACATTCTGACCTTAGTTCCTTTTTTTATGTCTCTATTTTGGTTTGGTCAGGGCATGAGTTGGGGTGGGCATTCTATGTTTTTGTTCTATGTTTTGTATTTCTGTGTTTGTCCTGGTATGGTTCCCAATCAGAGGCAGCTGTCTATCGTTATCTCTGATTGAGAACCATACTTAGGTAGCCTTTTCCCACCTGTGTTTGTGGGTGTTTGCTTTGTGTTTTGGTTGTTCTCGGTTGTTCTCGTTGTGTTTGTTAATCAGTGTTCAGTTCCATTATTAAACATATGAACACGCTGGACCTTGGTCCTCACCTTCTTCCACCAACAGCCGTTACAGTGGGGGAACTCGCCTAATGTACTAACTATCTGTAGCACCACGATTAGGTAGATACAGTATACTAAATATAGCAATTATAGAAATGGAAAGTGTTTTAAGGCATTATATACTTTTCACTGAGTGTGGCTAAAATACTTTAGCAATATTTCCAATGCCACAGTTATAATATAACTACAAATATTTTCTACATGACTAGTTATGATTCATCTTGTAGGAAGTGCTACTGCAGTAAAACACTGTCTCTCCTCTGTCTGAACTGGGGAAGCAGACTGTGTCTGAACTGGGGAAGCAGACTGTGTCTGAACTGGGGAAGCAGACTGTGTGTCTGAACTGGGGAAGCAGACTGTGTCTGAACTGGGGAAGCAGACTGTGTCTGAACTGGGGAAGCAGACTGTGTCTGAACTGGGGAAGCAGACTGTGTGTCTGAACTGGGGAAGCAGACTATGTCTGAACTGGGGAAGCAGACTCTGTGTCTGAACTGGGGAAGCAGACTGTGTGTCTGAACTGGGGAAGCAGACTGTGTCTGAACTGGGGAAGCAGACTGTGTGTCTGAACTGGGGAAGCAGACTCTGTCTGAACTGGGGAAGCAGACTCTGTCTGAACTGGGGAAGCAGACTGTGTGTCTGAACTGGGGAAGCAGACTCTGTCTGAACTGGGGAAGCAGACTCTGTGTAAATAATAAATAATAATATGCCATTTAGCAGACACTTTTATCCAAAGCGACTTACAGTCATGTGTGCATACATTCTACGTATGGGTGATCCTGGGAATCGAACCCACTACCCTGGCGTTACAAGCACCATGCTCTAAGGACCAGACTCTGAGAACTGGGAAGCAGACTCTGGACCAGACTCTGTGTCTGAACTGGGGAAGCAGACTCTGTCTGAACTGGGGAAGCAGACTCTGTCTGAACTGGGGAAGCAGACTCTGTGTCTGAACTGGGGAAGCAGACTCTGTCTGAACTGGGGAAGCAGACACGTGATGATTAGCATCCGAGAATACAAGAATTCAGCACTGCAATGCCCCCAACCTTTCACACTATCAAATCTCTCTACACCCAAACAATTATCACACCGCTCGTTAGCACAAAGAAACCTCTCTTTGTTTGGTTGACACATCCTCCTGACACTTTTACACCTCTGGGAATGGAAGCCTTGTTGGAATAACAGGATAGGACTTCATCAGCTGTTAATGGATTCTCTAGATTCATCACTCTGTTTCTTCATCTGTTTGACATAATTGACAATGTCCTTGGCTCCTTTAACTAAACGAAGGGTGGTCAACCCTACTCCTGAGCTACTAGCTATTCGGGGTTGTGTTCCAGCCCTGCTCCAACACACCGGATTCAACTAAGCAGCTGACGAGCAGCTCAGTGGTCATGAGGGCCATAAGAAGCAGGTAGTTTAAACTTTAGAGCGTTGGGGACTCACATTGATTCATGAGAAACAGACAGCTGTCAGGGGTCCTACTTGGAGGTGCCTACTTCTGGTCACATGACCCAAATGGAGTGTGTGCAGAGCAGTCCGTGGGAAGCCTCCATACTGCTGTATTCAGCTATTTACTTCCTCTGAGCTTTCAGCTGGGAAACTGCTGAGCAGAAACAAACAGGGGGAGGGAGGGAAATGGGGGGGAATTCATTTAAAAACCAGCTGCGCTCTGTTCCTCAGTTGCCCCTCCAGCGTTCTTACCCCTACCTCCTCCTTCGCTCCTCCCATTTTACCTCTCCTCCCTCCTCATCATCCCCTGATGATCTGTAAGCTGTCTAGAAGCATCCAGACGTGTGCTGTGGATCTATTACCCCCAACACAAACACACATGCACACACATGCACGCTCACAAACATGGACGCATGCACACACACATACACAGCACAGTGAGGAGAGACCTCATTTTGACAACCCCCCGCTCCCCAAAATAAATGCCCATTTGGCCTCTGTGGCCCTGGTTTAATTTATGTAGGATCTTACCAAACCAACCCCCAGTATCCCTACTGTACCTGAGAGAAAGATAGAGACCCCAGTCCCTCCAGTAGTTGTTAGACAAGAGTCGTCGTCCCCCTATGTGCACGTTTGTATTTTTCCCTAGCACTACACAGCTGACCCAAATAATCAACTAGTCATCAAGCTTTGATGATTTGAATTAGCTGTGTATTGTTAGGGCAAAAACCAAAACATACACCCCTTGGGGTCCCGAGGACTGAGTTTGGGAAATGCTGCTTTAGACTACCATGTCAGCACACACACACACCAGAGGCAAAAAAGATGTTTGTACGCATTGGTTGAGGTATGAACATAATGGGAGAGAGGGAAGCTAACTGTGTATAGTATTTAGCTGTGTTATTATGTATGTTTCCACGCTTGCTGGGGGTACATGATTCTGTTAGCACTGAGCTGTGCTGTAAACAGGATTTACTTCACAGAGTTCCTTCTTTGACCAATTGCCCCAGAAATGCTACACTTTCTTTTCATTTCTTTCTTCAGAGTTGCTTTAATTGAATTAAGCGTCATGTTAGCACTATAGGGGAGAGAGGAGAGGTACAGAGAGGAGAGGAACAGAGAGAGGAGAGGAACAGAGAGAGAGAGGAACAGAGAGGAGAGGAACAGAGAGGAGAGGAACAGAGAGAGGAGAGGAACAGAGAGAGGAGAGGAACAGAGAGGAGAGGAACAGAGAGAGGAGAGGAACAGAGAGGAGAGGAACAGAGAGAGAATAGGAGAGGAGAGGAACAGAGAGAGAGAGGAACAGAGAGAGGAGAGGAACAGAGAGAGGAGAGGAACAGAGAGAGGAGAGGAACAGAGAGGAGAGGAACAGAGAGGAGAGAAACAGAGAGAGGAGAGGAACAGAGAGAGGAGAGGAACAGAGAGGAGAGGAACAGAGAGAGGAGCGGAATAGAGAGAGGAGAGGAACAGAGAGAGGAAAGGAACAGAGAGAGGAGAGGAACATCGAGAGGATAGGAACAGAGAGA
>NC_060185.1:85565837-85598337 GCF_021184085.1 Oncorhynchus gorbuscha
TTAACTGACACGGAGCCTAATTAGAATTCCAAGGTTTACATCTTCATCAGGTTCTATTAATTCCCCAGTTATGTATTAGACCCTCCTTTAGTGTTAAACCTTCATCAAAGCAGCCACAGGGTTTCCTTAACAAGGTGTTTCAGAATAATCACGCTTTATTATTCCGTGTCCGTGGGGAAATATGCATTTAAAGCTTGGATGGGTGTAACAGCAATAGGCTAACTTTGAATATTATCTCCCTAGTTTGCCGAGCTAATTTCACTGTGCTGTTAGTTACTGTGTCTTTCTATTGGTCCTGATACACAGAAGACATTAGGAGAAGGCAATATGAATAGGTGCTGCACAGTGGGCAAACACTGGTTGAATCAATGTTGTTTTCATGTCATTCTAACAAAATAATTTAGATTTGACTTGCAAAAAGTCCATTTTGTATTTTTTTAAACTTAAATTCACGTTAGTTGACAAGCCAACCATGTGTAAATAAAAGCTGGACGTTGAAATGAAGTTTGTGCCAGTGGTATTGCCTTGCCCAGCAAAGAGGGTGTGGTTGGGGCATACAGTTAAACGTGTGTAAAGAAAGCACATACATGGCCAAAAATAATATTCAAAGGCATGACCAAATACTGTATATAATTTTGTAAATGTCACGTGACTGTGGTGAGCTATTTCCCCTACAAACCATTTCACGTTGATAAAAACACTCGAGCAGACCACAATTTGGCAACATTTTCATGTCTCAGCCACCTCCCCTGTCGCTCAATAGAGTAATGTTGTTGTCAATATTTTCCCTCCCCTTGAGTAATTTATCATACAGATATCAGAGAAAAGCTTGTTTACCTGTCACTTCCCAGTTGTTCTCCCGGGCGTGGACTGGGCGTGGGGAATGGTTTGGGATTCTAGCATTTCCATTGTCGACACTGTGGGAGTTTGTAGGCTAATCGAAGGTTACCACATGACACAATATTTTGGATAGCCACGTTAGCTTCACCCTCATATGCGTGCTACCAAGCAGGCTAGATAGTGCTAGGTATCAACAGCTAATCCAGGGATCTGACATGTTTTATTTAGTTATTTTATTTTGAGGCAATCATTTGAGAAACCAATCATTTGAGAAACCAAAGCTGTTGAGTCTGCCAATAAGAATGTGGTGATTGACAGAGTCGAAAGCCTTGGCCAGGTCGATGAATACAGCTGCACAGTAATGTCTCTTATCGATGGCAGTTATGATATCGTTAAGGACCTTGAGCGTGGCTGAGGTGCACCCATGACCAGCTCGGAAACCAGATTGCATAGCCGGAGAAGGTACGATGTGATTCAAAATGGTCAGTAATCTGTTTGTTAACTTGGCTTTCGAAGAGCTTAGAGATGCAGGGTAGGATAGATATAAGTCTGTAGCAGTTTGGGTCTAGAGTGTCTCCCCCTTTGAAGAGGGGGATGCCCGCGGCAGCTTTCCAATCTTTGGGAATCTCAGACAATACAAAAGAGAGGTTGAATAGGCTAGTAATAAGAGTTGCAACAATTTCGGCAGATATTTTTAGAAAGAGAGGGTCCAGATTGTCTAGCCCGGCTGATTTGTAGAGGTCCAGATTTTGCAGCTCTTTCAGAACATCAGCTATCTGGATATGGGTGAAGGAGAAAGGGTGGGGGCTTGGGCGGGTTGCTGTGGAGGGTACCAGGCAGTTGACCGGGGTAGGGGTAGCCAGGTGGAAAGCATGGCCAGCCGTTGAGAAATGCTTATTTAAATTCTCAATTATAGTGGATTTGTCGGTTGTAACAGTGTTTCCTAGCCTCAGAGCAGTGGGTAGCTGGGATGAGGTGCACTTATTCTCCATGGACTTTACAGTGTCCCAGATCTTTTTTGAGTTTGTACTGCAGGATGCACATTTCTGTTTAAAAAAGCTAGCTTTCGCTTTCCTAACTGCCTGTGTATATTGGTTCCTAACTTCCCTGAAATGTTGCATATCGCGGGGGCTATTCGATGCTAATGCAGTACGCCACAGGATGTTTTTATGCTGGCCAAGGGCAGACAGGTCTGGAGTGAACCAAGGGCTATATCTATTCCTGGTTCTACATTTTTTGAAGGGGGCATGCCTATTTAAGATGGTGAGGAAGGCACTTTTAGAGAATAACCAGGCATCCTCTACTGTCGGGATGAGGTCAATGTCATTCCAGGATACCCCGGCCAGGTCGATTAGAAAGGCCTGCTCGCAGAAGTGTTTATGGGAGCGTTTAACAGTGATGAGGGGTGGTCGTTTGCTAGCAGACCCATTACGGATGCAGGCAATGAGGCAGTGATCGCTGAGATCAGCAGAGGTGTATTTGGAGGGTGAGTTAGTTAGGATGATATCTATGAGGGTGAGTTAGTTAGGATGATATCTATGAGGGTGAGTTAGTTAGGATGATATCTATGAGGGTGAGTTAGTTAGGGTGATATCTATGAGGGTGCCTGTGTTTACGGATTTGGGGTTATATCTGGTAGGTTCATTGATAATTTGTGTGAGATTGAGGGCATCAAGCTTAGATTGTAGGATGGCTGGGGTGTTAAGCATGTTCCAGTTTAGGTCACCTAGCAGCACGAGCTCAGAAGGTAGATGGGGGGGGCAATCAGTTAACATGGTGTCCAGGGCACAGCTGGGGGCAGAGGGTGGTCTATAGCAAGCAGCAACGGTGAGAGACTTGTTTCTGGAAAGGTTCATTTTTAGAAATAGAAGCTCAAATTGTTTGGGTAAAGACCTGGATAGTAAGACAGAACTCTGCAGGTTATCTTTGCAGTAAATTGCGACACCGCCCCCTTTGGCAGTTCTATCTTGTCGGAAAATGTTATAGTTAGGAATGAAAATGTCAAGGTTTTTGGTGGTCTTCCAGGATTTAGACACGGCTAGGACATCCGGATTGGCAGAGTGTGCTAGGGCAGTGAATAAAACAAACTTAGCGAGGAGGCTTCTAATGTTAACATGCATGAAACCAAGGCTTTTACGGTTGCAGAAGTCAACAAATGAGAGAGCCTGGGGGATGGGAGTGGAAGTAGACACTGCAGGGCCTGGATTAACCTCTACATCACCGGAGGAACAGAGGAGGAGTAGGATAAGGGTACGGCTAAAGGCTAACAGAACTGATCAGCAGGGCCCCGTGTGGTAAACCAGGCCAATTGGCAAAATATGTATAGTGGCTGGAGAAATATGTCCGAAGGGCCTCTCAAGTCAGCAGTCCAATGTGCTTAAGTTAGCTAGCAGGCCGCAGATTAGCGGCTGTGCGTTCAGGGGTCATTAGCTGCTATAATTCCAGGTGGAATTTTTTAAATAAAAATAACAATAATAAAAACGTAAAAAACATTTTTTTTAAAGCTTGCGGTAGTAATCCGGAGATATCGAGGTGAATAAGTCCGACTAGCTCTGGTTTGAGTCACGCTGTACAAACTGGCGAGAGTTGTCTGGGATAAAGGTAGCTGATGACCGCTAGCAAAGGATAGCTGACTGCTAGCTAGTGGCTTCGGAATGTATTCGATGGGCCTCGTAAGCCAACAGTCCGTTGTGCTCTAGACAACTAGCATTCAGGGGATGTTAGCTGCGAAGGTCGGAAGGTGAGAAGGTTCAGAGCTTGCGATAGGAATCCGGGTATATGGAGAGAAAAATAGGGCCGGTATGCTCTGGTTGAATCGCGTTGTACAACCTAGCGAGAGATTTCCGAGCTAGAAGTTAGCTCATGACCGTTAGCTGGCTAGTTTATGTTGGAGAGGTTCCAGTAATAGAGGCAAAGAAAAATATGTTAGAGAAAAAGCAGGTTCACACCACATTGGGTGAGGCGAGTTGCAGGAGAGTATTTTGAAGTAAGGGTTTAGAAAAATATAAAAAGATATGAGAAGAAAAATATATAAAAATATATATACATGGGACAAGACGAAGGACAAATACGTCTGAATGCTACGCCATCTTGGATATAGAGATTATATATTTCATCGCCCCTGTCATCCCCTTTAGAAAACCACTGTCAAGGAGGCAATGAAACTTGGGAGCCATTCATTTTCAATGGAGGGAAGTGAAGTGGGCAGGGAATGTGAGCATCTATCAGGGAGTGTAAACAGGGTGAGACAAAGGTTGGAGAAAGCTAAACTTTATGCAAATACTCTGCGGCATCGTGGTGCTATTGACCAATTGAAGCTCATTATAGCTTCCAACACTTACTGGAATGGCTGTTGATACCTAGCACTACATTGCTAGTACAGACATAAGGGAGAAGATACTGTGGCTATTCAAATTATCATGTTGTGTGGAAACAGTGGTGGAAAAACTACCCAATTGTCATACTTGAGTAAAAGTAAATATACCTTAATAGAAAGTTACTTAAGTAAAAGTGAAAGTCAAACAGTAAAATCATACTTGAGAAAAAGTCTAAAAGTATTTGATTCTAAATATACATAAGATCAAATGTAAATGTAATTGCTGAAATATACTTAAGTATCAAAAGTAAAAGTATAAATAATTTAAAAGTCCAAATATTAAGCAAAGCATGGCTCATATCAACACCATCATCCCAGACACCTTAGACCCACTCCAATTTGCATACCGCCCAAACAGATCCACAGATGATGCCATCTCTATTGCACTCCACACTGCCCTTTCCCACCTGGACAAAAGAAACACCTATGTGAGAATGCTGTTTAATGACTACAGCTCAGCAAACAACACCCTCATCACTAAGCTAAGGACCCTGGGACTAAGGTGGTAAGGGTAGGTAACAGCACATCCTTCACGCTTATCCTCAACACAGGGACCCTCAGGGGTGCGTGCACAGCCCCCTCCTGTACTCCCTGTTCACTCATGACTGCACAACCAGGCACGACTCCTACACCATCATTAAATGTGCTGATGACACAACAGTGGTAGTGGCCTGATCACCGACAACGATGAGTCATCTTTAATAACTCTAACTACATGTACATACTACATCAACTAACCGGTGCCCCCCCCCTGTATTTATTGTTATTTTTTACTGCTGCTCTTCAATTACTTGTTACTTTTATCTCTTATTCTTATCTGTATTTTGTTTAAACTGCACTGTTGGTTAGGGGCTGGTAAGTAAACATTTCAACTGGAAGCTCTACAGCTGTTTTATTCAGCGCATGTGATAACTACAATGTGATTTGATTTGACTTTTAGGTGTCATTGAAAATGTATGGAGTAAAAATAACATTCTTTTCTTTCGAATGTAGTGAAGTAAAAATAATATTATTTTCTTTAGGAATGTAGTGAAGTAAAAATAATATTATTTTCTTTAGGAATGTAGTGAAGTAAAAATAACATTATTTTCTTTCGAATGTAGTGAAGTAAAAATAATATTATTTTCTTTAGGAATGTAGTGAAGTAAAAATAATATTATTTTCTTTCGAATGTAGTGAAGTAAAAATAATATTATTTTCTTTAGGAATGTAGTGAAGTAAAAATAAAAGTTGTCAAAAATATAAATTGTAAAGTACAGATACCCCCAAAAACGATTTAATTAGTACTTGAAAGTAATTTTGCTTAAGTACTTCACTGCACTGTGTGGAAATGCATTGTAATTCCCATAATATTGTAAACTTTATTGTCATGTTTTGTTACACATGGTGGACCTACCCTCTGACAATGCCCAAATACAGTACATGGTGTATAACTCGGCTATAACATGTCAATAAAACCCAAACCGTAAAACGTATAATCTTGAATCAAGGCTGGTTTAGGCGTAGTGACCAATTGGATAAGCGTTTATAACGCCATGGTGCTTGAATGGCTTTGTGTTGATAAATTATGCTTATGAAACATAATAGCAACTTTGCACAGTTATTTATAAGCACTTCATTTAGTTGAAAAAATCCTGCAAGAATAAGATTCCCAGCATAAGCTTTTTCCAAAAAAGTTAAGACTTGTTTGCACACCCAACATTAGACTGAACTCCAGAAAATGACTTGTCATGTTGTAATGTCTTTCTTCGTTTTTTCTTCCGTAGTCTAAATTTGTGTCCTTCTGTTTTATTAAAATATTTCAACTTGCATATCATCATCATATCAACCTTTCCGCCAAAGGCATCAGAAGGCAGATTGCAGCCCACATGATCCGCTAATGAGCGTTGACTTCACCGTGAGCGCGCGTTGGAATGCTCAGGGCTGAATGGAGTTATCGCTCCCGCGCCTCGTCTCGAAAACAGTTCGCTCCCTCTCGTCTCCCGCGCGCAGCGTTTCGGATTGGACACCGCGCTCATTCAGTCAAGAGAATGCCTGCCTGCGGTGCGTGTGTATGTGTATATCAGATCTTGTGTGGAGACGTTTGAATCTGTCGCGTCTACTGTTTTCTGATTGGAACGAGAGGAAAATTACCGACGAGATTGTATAATCCTATTTGATGATCGATTTCCCCAGAATTCAGAAGCATATTTTTCTCTCTCTCCTCTCAGCGCCAGCCTGTCCACATTTGTGAGGGTGGTGGTTCAAAGTGTCTATCCGAGGGGGAAGTCTAAAACAAGTGAAGGTTATTTTTGACCGTGTGTCTGGAGTGGAGGAAAAGTTTCCGTTGGAAAGGATTATGAAGAGAGAGCCACGCAGCTGAGACACAGGTAAGGCATTATGCATCCTCTTTGGAACGATGCTCGGGGCTCTGCTCGTTTCCACGTCATTGGTTACAATGCAGAGTGGTAGTAGCCTGTTGTTGTGCTTAAACAACAAACTACATATCGCCTAAATGTGTCTGAATCAGTTGTATCACACCCAGTGTGAGAGAAGGGCTTTGCTGTAGCCTGCGATGACATTGAGGTTTCTTGCTTGTGGGTGTGTGCGTGCGTGCGAGTGCAGTGGACACTGCATCGTCCGGTATTTGTTCCCAAAGTCTATCCCCAGAAGAGAGAATAGAGGACGCGTGTGTGTCTGAGTGAAACGACACGAGCCTCTCAGCTAAGATGTCAGACTCTGCTACGATTTGAATGAGCTGTGATGCTACTGCAGCTAGACCCGGGTGGTGTGGGGATGCGAGGGGATACGAGACTGAACCAAGCTAGTTCTCTCTACTGCATCTCCTCTCGCACGAAGCGCATGTCGCTACAGAATAGGCCAGCAGCACCCTATCGAGCTCACTGTTATCACTGTAGCCCCCACATGAATATAGTAGACAAGTGACCTTAGACTTAAGTTCCGTGCCTTGCGATAACGAGTCTGCTAGCCTTCTTTAGCTGTTGTTGACCCAGTCAGCAGTAGCCTATATCATGTCAAAAGCTGTATTAGGCATAGGCTGCCTTGGGAACACTGTGGTGTTTCTGTATCTACACCGCTTATCACCCTCCAGAAGTACAGTGATCGGACCTGCCGTACGGTTGTAGAGTCATGCAGTGCTCAGCTCACTATTAGTTCTGCTCTGACGCCTGCGCTTCGCTCTCTCTGACCGCGGTGTGTGGGTTTGAATGCGGGGGCAGGCAGCTGGCTACTGTCACTTTATCATAATAAAGCTCTCGCAACTGCCATGCTGCGGCAGCTTGACCTGTCTCTGACGCTGTCACTAGGCTAAAGCTAAACCTCCCTCGGGGATGATCAACTTGGTGCGTTCGGTCCGTACCTGGGCCTGCCTGCAGAGGCGTAGGCAGAAATGTCCGTGTGACTGGGCCAACATTTC
Source organism: Oncorhynchus gorbuscha (assembly GCF_021184085.1). Lineage (NCBI taxonomy): Eukaryota > Metazoa > Chordata > Actinopteri > Salmoniformes > Salmonidae > Oncorhynchus > Oncorhynchus gorbuscha. The sequence goes on from NC_060185.1 coordinate 85,573,469, forward strand.
CCAGCAAAAATTTAGCAAAAAAAACGAGACATCACTGGTGTAGTCGTGGTGCATAGAGAAGTAGGTATACTCACATTTTGCCCCAAAAATCCCAACGGTCTGACTGGTTCAGTGAAAAATTATATAAGAAACATATGTAGGCTACTCTGAATCACCTAACTTTATAACAATGCGAAATATTTCCACCATTATTTCCAGAATGACATATGGCGGATATGTTAGGCCAAGGGACCAGATAAGCACAGAGGTAAGAAAAGGCATAGCTTTCTGTTGTGGTGCGTTACAGGTGAACCGGAAACTCGAGAAGTTCCCACACTTCACAGCAGCTGAAGGCTTGGATGTTAGTCGCGTCTGATTCATCTCTGTATTGTGCGTTTTGCTAGAGGAGATTTATGGCTTACAAAAAAGGCCTAGTCTACATTCAGTTCCATACACAGTGATTTCCACATATTTCTATCCTATTATTACTATGTTTTATTAACTTTTCTAGGCTGTAGTCTTTGCCACATATTTTCTGTAGGCTATTTCATCTATAGGGGAAATGGTGGTCGCTACCGAAATAGAGTCAGAGCCCTGGCCTAAACATCATAGCCTGTCCCTCAACCTCTTCTATGGAGAAGAAAAATACAGCTGCTAAACTGCAGAATGAGACATGGGAAAATATGCCCAATTTTCTCCGAATAATCAGGAGTCAGAGAGTCAGAGCTGAGTGTGGAGCTGTCGGGTGCTGAAATCTTTGATCCGACTTTCACGCGCTCAGCCAGCGCCGGCCAAGCCACATTACCTGCCCCTGGTGCTGAATAATATATGCCTATGCTATGGTTTCACAAGAAACACAACACAGTTCCCTTGACAAACAAGCCCGTTAATATTGCCAAGTCGACAGCGCAAGTGCACAATTACAGAAACGCTTACGACAGTAAACAAACATAATGAAATACACAACATGCCTATCACTTACATATTCAGAGAGAGAGAGAGAGAGAGATACACGTCGGATGTTTACACGTGTCAGGTTTACTGTTCACTGTTCATTTTTATATTTTTATTTAACTTTTGTATATTATCTACCTCACTTGCATTGGCAATGTTTACATGTGTTTCCCATGCCAATAAAGCCCCTTGGGAGGGAGAGAGAGGGAGAGAGGGAGAGGGAGGGAGAGAGAGAGAGGGAGGGAGGGAGGGAGGGAGGGAGGGAGGGAGGGAGGGAGGGAGGGAGGGAGGGAGGGAGGGAGGGAGGGAGGGAGGGAGGGAGGGAGGGAGGGAGGGAGGGAGAGAGAGAGAGAGAGAGAGAGAGAGAGAGGGAGAGGGAGGGAGGGAGAGAGAGAGAGAGAGGGAGGGAGAGAGAGGGAGAGAGAGAGAGAGGGAGAGAGAGGGAGAGGGAGAGAGAGGGAGGGAGGGAGGGAGGAGAGAGAGAGAGAGAGAGAGGGAGAGGGAGGGAGGGAGAGAGAGAGAGAGAGAGGGAGGGAGAGAGAGAGAGACACAGAGACACAGAGAGAGAGACAGAGAGACCCAAAAGTGCACACTTTCTACCAGATGTTTTATTTATTTTTATTTTTATTTCACCTTTATTTAACCAGGTAGGCTAGTTGAGAACAAGTTCTCATTTGCAACTGCGACCTGGCCAAGATAAAGCATAGCAGTGTGAACAGACAACACAGAGTTACACATGGAGTAAACAATTAACAAGTCAATAACACAGTAGAAAAAAAGGGTGAGTCTATATACAATGTGTGCAAAAGGCATGAGGAGGTAGGCGAATAATTACAATATTGCAGATTAACACTGGAGTGATAACTGATCAGATGATCATGTACAGGTAGAGATATTGGTGTGCAAAAGAGCAGAAAAGTAAATAAATAAAAAACAGTATGGGGATGAGGTAGGTGAAAATGGGTGGGCTATTTACCAATAGACTGTGCAGCTGCAGCGATCAATTAGCTGCTCAGATAGCTGATGTTTGAAGTTGGTGAGGGAGATAAAAGTCTCCAACTTCAGCGATTTTTGCAATTCGTTCCAGTCACAGGCAGCAGAGTACTGGAACGAAAGGCGGCCAAATGAGGTGTTGGCTTTAGGGATGATCAGTGAGATACACCTGCTGGAGCGCGTGCTACGGATGGGTGTTGCCATCGTGACCAGTGAACTGAGATAAGGCGGAGTTTTAACTAGCATGGACTTGTTGATGACCTGGAGCCAGTGGGTCTGGCGACGAATATGTAGCGAGGGACAGATGAAAACAGTCACACACAATAAACACTTTAGGCATATATCTTGAACTGTAGGACGGGTATGAAATGAATAACTAAAGTTGAATAAGCATACATGAAATGATTATACATAATACCATGGCGGGTATGACAACAATAGCTCACTTGAATCAGCAAACTTAAACCTGGCCTACCAAGGCAGGCATGAAAACATTAAATCCTCATACACATAAAAATATCAACACAACATGCAATAATTTCAAAGATTTTACTGAGTTACACTTCATATAAGGAAATCAGTCAATTGAAATAAATTCATTAGGCCCTAATCTTTGGATTTTACATGACTGGGAATACAGATATGCATCTGTTGGTCACAGATACCTTAAAAAGGAGGTAGGGGCGTGGATCAAAAAAGAGTCAGGATCTGGTGTGACCACCATTTGCCTCATGCAGTGGGACACATCTCCTTCACATAGAGTTGATCAGGCTGTTGGTTGTGGCCTGTGGAATGTTGTCCCCCTACTCTTCAATAGCTGTGTGAAGTTGCTGAATATTTTGTCAGGAACTGGAACACGCTGTCGCACACGGCGATCCCAGAGTATCCCAAACATGTTCAATGGCTGGAGGCCGTGGAAGAACTAGGACATTTTCAGCTTCCATGAATTGTGTACATATCTTTGCGACATGAGGTCGTGCCTTATAATGCTGAAACATGAGGTGATGGCAGTGGATGAGGGGCACGACGATGGGCCTCAGAATCTAGTCACAGTATCTCTGTGCATTCAAATTGGCATCAATAAAATGCAGTTGTGTTTGTTGTCTATAGTTTATGCCTGCCCCATACCATAACCCCACCGCCACCATGCGGCACTCTGTTCACAACGTTGACATCAGCAAACCGCTCGCCCACACGACACCATACACGCTGTCTGGAATCTGCCATTACAGTTGAAACCGAGCTTCATCCGTGAAGAGCACACTTCTCCACATTTTAGAGTAGCCTTTTAGTGTCCCCAGCACAAGGTGTACCTGTGAAATGATCATGCTGTTTAATCCACTTCTTGATATGCCACACCTGTCAGGTGGATGGATTATCTTGGCAATGGAGAAATGCTCACTAACAGAGATGTAAAAAATGTGTGCACAGAATTTGAGAGAAATACGCTTTTTGTGCATATGGAACATTTCTGGGATCTTTTATTTCATGGAACCAACACTTTACATGTTGAGTTTATATTTTTGTTCAGTACACATAGCCCAATATGATAGTTGGTATGAATACATATGATAGTGGGTATGAACTCACAGTTCAGTACTAGCCCAATATGATAGTGGGTTGACTCACACACACATGTTCAGTACACATAGCCCAATATGATAGTGGGTATGAATACAGTAGCTCACTTTGACTCACACACATGTTCAGTACACATAGCCCAATATGATAGTGGGTATGAAGACAGTAGCTCACTTTGACTCACACACATGTTCAGTACACATAGTATGATAGTGGGTATGAAGACAGTAGCTCACTTTGACTCACACACATGTTCAGTACACATAGCCCAATATGATAGTGGGTATGAAGACAGTAGCTCACTTTGACTCACACACATGTTCAGTACACATAGCCCAATATGATAGTGGGTATGAAGACAGTAGCTCACTTTGACTCACACACATGTTCAGTACACATAGCCCAATATGATAGTGGGTATGAAGACAGTAGCTCACTTTGACTCACACACATGTTCAGTACACATGTTCAGCACCCCAATATGATAGTGGGTATGAAGACAGTAGCTCACTTTGACTCACACACATGTTCAGTACACATAGCCCAATATGATAGTGGGTATGAAGACAGTAGCTCACTTTGACTCACACACATGTTCACTCAATATGATAGTGGGTATGAATACAGTAGCTCACTTTGACTCATAGCCCAATATGATAGTGGGTATGAAGACAGTAGCTCACTTTGACTCACACACATGTTCAGTACACATAGCCCAATATGATAGTGGGTATGAAGACAGTAGCTCACTTTGACTCACACACATGTTCAGTACACATAGCCCAATATGATAGTGGGTATGAAGACAGTAGCTCACTTTGACTCACACACTCATGTTCAGTACACATAGCCCAATATGATAGTGGGTATGAATACAGTAGCTCACTTTGACTCACACACAGTGCCCAATATGATAGTGGGTATGAAGACAGTAGCTCACTTTGACTCACACACATGTTCAGTACACAAGCCCAATATGATGGGGTATGAAGACAGTAGCTCACTTTGACTCACACACATGTTCAGTACACATAGCCCAATATGATAGTGGGTATGAAGACAGTAGCTCACTTTGACTCACACACATGTTCAGTACACATAGCCCAATATGATGGTGGGTATGAATACAGTAGCTCACTTTGACTCACACACATAGAGACCTTGCCTACTAAGACCCGCATGAAAACATTAGATCAAATCATAAATAAACGGTATTCAGGCTTACCTTTCTTGTGTTTCACGTTTTCCACCACAAGGCGTAGTCGCCTAGTCTTGGTGTTGAGGATGGAGTTGATTTCATTTTAGTACAAGGAGTCGTTGAGTTCCCTTTCAAAGGGCAACATGGCTAAATGGTTGAGACGTGCGGTCAGCGTGCACGATCTGATGGATGTTTTGATACAGCCTGTAGTGGAGAAGAGTCTCTCAACTGTACATGCAGTCATAGGATGGGTGATGATGGGCCTTAGTAGTTATTGATGTTAGGGAAAATGTCAGGTGAATCTGTCCAAAACTTCAATAAGGGATGAAATTCCTGATAGAAGGATGCCTTGCAAAGGTGCTTCGAATCCTTATGTCCGTCTCTAACAAATCAGCTTTCCAAAATGGCCTATGGGAAATGTCTACACATTTTTCCTCAACGTGATAAGATAGGGCTGGCAATGATGAGCTAGCTGGGCTGTGGAAGTTGAAGCAGTAGCCATGCTAACCTCACTATGGTCTGACATGCTAATCTCCCAATGGCCTGACATGCTAACCTCCTCATGGGCTGACATGCTAACCTCCTCATGGGCTGACATGCTAGCCACCTCATGGGCTGACATGCTAGCCTCCTCATGGGCTGACATGCTAACCTCCTCATGGGCTGACATGTTAACCTCCTCATGGGCTGACATGCTAACCTCCTCATGAGCTGACATGCTAACCTCCTCATGGGCAGACATGCTAACCATCTCATGGGCTGACATGCTAACTTTCTAATGGGCTGACATGCTAACCATCTCATGGGCTGACATTCTAACCATCTCATGGGCAGACAAGCTAACTTTCTAATGGGCTGACATGCTATCTTCCTCATAAATTGATGAGTCTGATAGATTGGGCAGACATGCTAGCCTTCTCATGGGCTGATGACTCTGACAGATTAGGTTGATGACCCTGACAGATTGCGTTGATGACTCTGACAGATTAGGTTGATGACCCTGACAGATTGTGTTGATGACTCTGACAGATTGGGTTGATGACTCTGACAGATTAGGTTGATGACCCTGACAGATTGCGTTGATGACTCTGACAGATTGGGCTGATGACTCTGACAGATTAGGTTGATGACCCTGACAGATTGCGTTGATGACTCTGACAGATTGGGTTGATGACTCTGACAGATTAGGTTGATGACCCTGACAGATTGCGTTGATGACTCTGACAGATTGGGCTGATGACTCTGACAGATTAGGTTGATGACCCTGACAGATTGGGTTGATGACTCTGACAGATTGGGTTGATGACTCTGACAGATTGGGTTGATGACTCTGACAGATTGGGTTGATGACTCTGACAGATTGGGTTGATGACTCTGACAGATTGGGTTGATGACTCTGACAGATTGGGTTGATGATTCTGACAGATTGGACTGATGACTCTGACAGATTGGGTTGATGACTCTGACAGATTAGGTTGATGACTCTGACAGATTAGGTTGATGACTCTGACAGATTGGGTTGATGACTCTGACAGATTGGGCTGATGACTCTGACAGATTGGCCTGATGACTCTGATAGATTGGATTGATGACTCTGACAGATTGGGTTGATGACTCTGACAGATTGGGTTGATGACTCTGACAGATTGGGCTGATGACTCTGATAGATTGGACTGATGACTCTGACAGATTGGGTTGATGACTCTGACAGATTAGGTTGATGACTCTGACAGATTGGGTTGATGACTCTGACAGATTGGGTTGATGACTCTGACAGATTGGGTTGATGACTCTGACAGATTAGGTTGATGACTCTGACAGATTAGGTTGATGACTCTGACAGATTGGGTTGATGACTCTGACAGATTGGGTTGATGACTCTGACAGATTGGGTTGATGACTCTGACAGATTGGACTGATGACTCTGACAGATTGGGTTGATGACTCTGACAGATTGGGTTGATGACTCTGACAGATTGGCCTGATGACTCTGATAGATTGGACTGATGACTCTGACAGATTGGGTTGATGACTCTGATAGATTGGACTGATGACTCTGACAGATTGGGTTGATGACTCTGACAGATTGGGTTGATGACTCTGACAGATTGGGTTGATGACTCTGATAGATTGGGTTGATGACTCTGACAGATTGGGTTGATGACTCTGACAGATTGGGCTGATGGAGGTAGTCGAATAAATCAAATCAAATCAAAAATATGGATAAGAATATAAAATAAAAGTTTCAAAAAAGTAATTAAAGAGCAGCGGTAAAATGACAATAGCGAGGTTATATACAGGGGTTACCGGTACAGAGTCAATGTGCGGGGGACTGGTAAGTTGAGGTAATATGTACATGAAGAGGGAGTTATTAAAGTGACTATGCATAGATGATAACAACAGAGAGTAGTTTTAGTGTAAAAGAGAGGGGGGCAATGTAAATAGGCTGGGTAGCCATTTGATTAGATGTACAGGAGTCTTATGGCTTGGAGGTAGAACTGTTTTATAAGCATCTTGGACCTAGACTTGGCGCTCAGATACCGCTTTCCGTGCGTTAGCAGAGAGAACAGTCTATGAACAGGGTGGCTGGATTCTTTGACAATTTTCAGGGCCTTTCTCTGACACTGCCTGGTGTAGAGGTCCTGGATGGCAGGAAGACTGTCCCCAGTGATGTACTGGGCTGTTCGCATTACCCTCTGTAGTGCCTTGCAGTCGGAGGCCGAGCAGTTGCCATACCAGGCAGTGATGCAACCAGTCATACCAGGCAGTGATGCAACCAGTCATACCAGGCAGTGATGCAACCAGTCATACCAGGCAGTGATGCAACCAGTCATACCAGGCAGTGATGCAACCAGTCATACCAGGCAGTGATGCAACCAGTCAGGATGCTCTCCCATGCCAAATGTTTTCAGTCTCCTGAGGGGAAATAGGTTTTGACGTGCTCTCTTCACGACTGTCTTGGTGTGTGGAACATGTTAGTTTGTTGGTGATGTGGAGACCAAGGAACTTGAAGGTCTCCACCTGCTCCACTGCAGCCCCGTCGATGAGAATGGGGGTGTGCTCTTCGTCCTCCAGACGTAGCTTTTTGAAAAATCGCATGAGTGAACTTTACTTGTGACTAGCTTGCTAGCGCTAGTACGCATTAGCAAAGTGTGTGTGTCTGTCTGCTTGTCTGTCTCTCTGTCTGTTAAAAGGTGTTCTAACCTGTGGGCTCATGGTGACTGGTTTAAACTCCAACTGATCCAACCTGTTGTTCATTCAGGGCAGAATCCTTACCTTCTAGAAATGTGTGTCCATATAGCCTGTGAATATTCACTCAAGTCTCTGATTCATATCAAATCAGGATGTAGGTGGAAGTTTGATGTGGAGCGTGTCACATGGTGATACACCCTACTGGGCTTTACACCTTAATTCATTCGCTGAACTGTCTTTTTCCACCTCTCTCACTCTTCCTCTCTCCACTGCCTTCTTCACTCTGATCCCTGTCAGATCTCCCTCCCTCCCTCCCTCCCTCCCTCCCTCCCTCCCCCTCTAACTCTATCGCTCCCTCACTCCATCACGCTTCTGAGAGTGGCAGATGAATAAGTGAGAAGGCACAAATCTCTGATGGGATGAGTGAGATCATTAAGGATACACCCCCCACACACACACACACACAGACTCTCTGAAATGGTCAGAGAGCCAACACCTGATTAACCCTGATGTGTCCTCATCCTCTCTTCACCTGCCAGACTGCGTTACTTCTGTGTGTGTGTCCTGCCTGCCTGTGGTCTTTGGTGTTACTAAGAGCTCACAGTAGACAGCAGCAGTGGTGCAAAAAGTATCCAATTGTCATATTTATTATAATAGTATTTGGTTTTAAATGTACCTATTAATCAAAAGTAATTGTAATTGCAAAAATATATAGAAAGTAGAAGTATAAATAATTTCAAATTCGTCATATTAATATTATGTTCTTGTTTTTATTTACGAATAGCCAGGGGACAAGTCCAACACTCAGACATTATTTACAAAAGATGCATTTGTGTTTAGTGAGTCTGCCAGGCCAGAGGCAGTAGGGATGACCACGTGTTCTCTTGAGAAGTGCTTGTTTTGACAATTTTTCTATCCTGCTAAGCATTCAAAATTTAATGAGTACTTTTGCTTGTCAGGGAAAATTTATGTAGAAAAAAGTACATTATTTTTTGGGGAATGTAATTGAAGTAAAGGTAAAAGTTGTCAACAATAAAACATTTTTACTTCAGTACTTTACACCACTGGACAGCAGGCTGCGTCAGCCACACACACAGGACGGTTTGGATGGACTTTCAGGGAGAAGGCCCAAGTTCTACCATCATTTCATTGAGTGTGTTCTCATGTCCACGTCAGATCTAACCTTCACAACCATTGTATAACTAGCTCTCTGTCTTTATCTAACAGGACGGGAGGAGGGGGAATCTGTGTAGAGCAGCTATGGTAGTGCTGAAGCCTCCTGTCCACCTATTGTGTCATGATATCTCACTCTACTACTCTACTATACCACTTATAATCCTCCCTCCCGCCATCTTTCTCTCTCTCTCTCAATTCAATTCAAGGGGCTTTATTGGCATGGGAAACATGTGTTAACATTGCCAAAGCAAGTGAAGTAGATAATATACAAAAGTGAAATAACAATAAAAATTAACAGTAAACATTGCTGTTCAAACACTCCTGTGCAGGGTGAATATGTGGTTTGTCGTACTATAATTTGGTAAAAAGCCAATTTGACATTTGCTCAGTACATTGTTTTCACTGAGAAAATGTACGAGTCTGCTGTTCATGATAACGCAAAGGATTTTCCCAAGGTTGCTGTTGCTGTCTCTTTCTCTCTCTCTCTCTGTCACTCTCTCCCCCTTTCTAAGGCTGTATCAATATCTATCTATCTATCTATCTATCTATCTATCTATCTATCTATCTATCTATCTATCTATCTATCTATCTATCTATCTATCTATCTATCTATCTATCTATCTATCTATCTATCTATCTATCTATCTATCTATCTATCTATCATCTATCTATCTATCTATCTCTCTGTTTCTCTATCTATCTCTCTGTTTCTCTATCTATCTCTCTGTCTGTCTCTGCCTCTGTGTGAGTTTCTCTCCATCTCTCTCTCTCTCTCTCTCTCTCTCTCTCTCTCTCTCTCTCTCTCTCTCTCTCTCTCTCTCAACTCTCCATTTCTTTTTCTGTCTCCCTCCCTGTCTATCTACATGGGTTATGTATTTATATAGTAACTAACACCTGTGAGAGATGCAGAGGCAGCATCCATCTTCATTAACCTGAAATGAGCCCATGGTTAGGCAGATCTCTCTCTCCGGTGTGCATGTGTATGTGTGACTGTGTGTGTGTTTTTGACTATGTCTGTGTGTGTGACTGTGTGTGTGTACCTGTGTGTATATGTGTGACTATTTGTTCAGCTGTGGGAGATCTCTGTGGCAGATCTCTCTGTGTGTGTGTGTATGTGTGTGTTTGCATGTGTGTGGGTTTGCATGTGTGTGCATGTGTACATGCATGCTCTACCCTGTCTGACAGATGACGGTGGTGATTTTAAGGCTTCAGCAGATTAGGGAATTAACGATCAGAGGCTTACACTATAACCCTAAATTACCACACACACACACACACACACACACACACACACACACACACACACACACACACACACACACACACACACACACACACACACACACACACACACACACACACACACACACACACACACACACACACACACACACGACCTCTTCTCTCCAGGGATTTTGCCCTCTCAGCCAGGCCAGAGGCCTAGTTACACTGACCCTCTGGATGTGTGTGTGTTTTAGTTTTAGGGAAAAATACCGTGTAACCGACGGTTATGGATGAAAACAGCCACGAAAAACGAACATCAAAACCGTTTAAAAACGAATAATTGACTGATGACGGTTAATTTTCTTACTGATTTTGTTCAGGCTACTTCATTTATGTTGTTCTATAGGCAAAAGGCCTAAGATAACTGACCTATTCCTTCAGTCAAGTGATTTAGAGAATGTATACAGTAGATTTAATAATCATTTGTTTTATCTGACTGTTGTTGACTTACATACAGTTGAAGTCGGAAGTTTACTTAAACCTTAGACAAATACATTTAAACTTAGCTTTTCACAATTCTTGACATTCATTCCTGGTAATACATTTCCTGGCTTAGGTCAGTTAGGATCACCACTTCATTTTAAGAATGTGAAATGTCAGAATAATAGTAGAGAGAATGATTTATTTCAGCTTTTATTTCTTTCATCACATTCCCAGTGGGTCAGATGTTTACATACACTCAATTAGTATTTGGTAGCATTGCCTTTAAATTGTTTAACTTGGGTCAAACGTTTCGAGTAGCCTTCCACAAGCTTCCCACAATAAGTTGGGTGAATTTTGGCCCATTCCTCCTGACAGAGCTGGTGTAACTGAGTCAGGTTTGTAGGCCTCCTTGCTCACACATGCTTTTTCAGTTCTGCCCACAAATTTGATATAGCATTGAGGTCAGGGCTTTGTGATGACCACTCCAATACCTTGACCCTGTTGTCCTTAAGCCATTTTGACACAACTTTGGAAGTATCCTTGGGGTCATTGTTCATTTGGAAGACCCATTTGCGACCAAGCTTTAACTTCCTGACTGATGTCTTGAGATGTTGCTTCAATATATCCACATAATTTTTCTACCTCATGATGCCATCTATTTTGTGAAGTGTACCAGTCCCTCCTGCAGCAAAGCACCCCAACAACATGATGCTGCCACCCCTGTGCTTTATGGTTGGGATGGTGTTCTTCAGCTTACAAGCCTCCCCCTTTTTCTCCAAACATAATGATGGTCTTTATGACCAAACAGTTCTATTTTTGTTTCATCAGACCAGAGGACATTTCTCCAAAAGTAGGATCTTTGTCCCCATGTGCAGTTGCAAACCGTAGTCTGGCTTTTTTATTGCGGTTTTGGAGCAGTGGCTTCTTCCTTGATGCGCGACCTTTCAGGTTATGTCGATATAGGACTCGTTTTACTGTGGAAATAGATACTTTTGAACCTGTTTCCTCCAGCATCTTCACAGGGTCCTTTGCTGTTGTTTTGGGATTGATTTGCACTTTTCATACCAAAGTATGTTCATCTCTAGGAGACAGAACGCATCTCCTACCTGAGCAGTATGACAGCTGTGTGGTCCCATGATGTTTATACTTGCACACTATTGTTTGTACAGATGAACGTGGTACCTTCAGGCATTTGGAAATTGCTTCCAGGGATGAACCAGACTTGTGAAGGTCTACCATTTTCTTCTGAGGTCTTGGCTGATTTCTTTTGATTTTCCCATGATGTCAAGTAAAGAGGCACTGAGTTTGAAGGGAGGCCTTAAAATACATCGACATGTACATCTCCAATTGACTCAAATGATGTCAATTAGCCTATCAGAAGCTTTTAAAGCCATGACATCATTTTCTGGAATTTTCCAAGCTGTTTAAAGGCACAGTCAACTTAGTGTATCTAAACTTCTGACCCACTGGAATTGTGAAACAGTGAATTATAAGTGAAATAATCTGTCTGTAAACAATTGCTGGAACAATGTCTTGTGTCATGCACAAAGTAGATGTCCTAACCGACTTGCCAAAACTATAGTTTGTTAAGAAGAAATTTGTGAAGTGGTTGAAAAATGAGTTTTAATGACTCCATCCTAAGTGTTTGTAAACTTCCTACTTCAACTGTATCTTGGTAAAAACTGTAAATGCACAGTTTGTAAGCTACTGAAAATCAAGTTTGTGAGACGTGTGTTGGCCTATATGATCTCTGCTACTTTTACAGTTATGAATCAAGTTGTAATTATTACCAACAGAGTGAATGTGAACATTTTATTTCATGACTCCTTAGTATTTCCCTATGGTCCCAACAGTCCTTTATATCACTGACTGTATAATGAGCTCTGTTAACTCTATGGGGATTACAATGATGGAACCATGATTTAATTAATTCTTTACCCTATGGGGATGACATTATGATGATATAATCACATACAGATCAAACGTCACTAACTGGAAGTTTGGAAACATGTCAACACATGTGGCAGTTTTCCAAATGTAAAAGTAGGGGAGGAGAAAGGTAGAGTACACCTGGGCGCATGTGAGAGAGAACATCATCTCTATGGCCAGGTTAGATAGGTTTTATGTTTTTGAGCATCAATCTCAGGTCTGTAAATCAAGTGTGATAACTCCAGTGGGGTTTTCTGATCATTGTTTAATAACAGAGGTGGTGTTCATTAACGATGTAAAACCCAAAAGCGCATACTGGCATTTTAATATAACTTTATTGAGTGATGCTCACTTCAGGAACTGTTTCAGTTTTTTTTGGGAGAGATGGAGATCTCAAAAAGCCAGTTTTGTATCCATTCAACAGTGGTGGGATATAGGGAAAATCCAGATTCAACAATTTTGTAATCAATACACGAGGAATGTCACTAAAGATATCACCAGATCAATGAAAGCCCTAGAGATTGAAATAGTGGAACTCATGACGTTGGTTGAGACCACAGGAGATCGAGGCCATACTCAGGCCCTCAAGAGGAGAAAAACTGCATTGGCAGACCTGCTGGGTATCAGAGCACAGGGGGCACTGGTGAGAAGTAAATTTCAGGGAATATCTGAAATGGATGCCTCATCCAAATTTTTCTTTGGTTTAGAGAAAAAGAATGGACAAATAAAAATTATTCATTGTCTCAAATCAGCTGTTGGACAAGAGCTCACTAGCCCTAGTGAAATTAGAAAGAGGGCAGTAGAGTTCTATGCTGAGCTCTACAAATGTGAGTACAAAGAGGACAAAACAGTGACACAGCAGTTCTTTGATGGGCTCCCAAAGGTGGCTGCAGAAGCTCAGGTTGAGCTTGAGCAACCATTGTCTTTGCAGGATTTATACACTGCATTAAAAGGCATGGAAAATGGAAGGGCACCAGGCATTGATGGGCTTCCCGTTGACTTTTTTAAGTCTTTTTGGGCTATGTTGGGAGAGGATTGGTTAGAAGTAGCTAATGATAGTTTAACCGGAGGGTTACTACCAATAAGCTGCAGAAGGGCTGTCCTCACCCTACTGCCCAAAAAGGGTGACCCAAGGGAGGTGAAGAACTGGAGGCCGGTGGCTTTATTGTGCACTGATTATAAGATATTGTCAAAAGCTTTGTCCAACAGGCTGAGGGAGGTGATGGGGCAAATCATACATACGGATCAGTCCTACTGTGTTCCTGGCAGGCAGATAGGGGATAACATTTCTCTGATTCGTGATTTTTTGGACGTCTCTAGGGCTATTGGGTTGGATGCTGGTCTAATTTCAATTGATCAGGAAAAGGCATTTGACCGAGTTGAACATCAATACTTATGGCACACGCTTGAGGCGTTTGGGTTAAGCTCTGGTTTTATTGCCATGATCAAGGTGATATATGGTGACATTGAAAGTGTATTGAAAGTTAACGGTGGTTTGAGTGCTCCTTTTAAAGTGTGTAGAGGTATTAGGCAGGGATGTTCTATGTCAGGAATGTTATATGCCATTGCTATAGAGCCACTACTAAATAGCATTAGAAGTCGCATTGCAGGGGTGCACTTTTCAGAGGATATTCCTCCTATTCGTCTCTTAGCCTATGCTGATGATGTAGTTGTGCTAGTGAAAAATCAAGCGGAGGTGGATAGCTTGAGTCTAATGGTTGATCGTTTTAGGGGAATATCCTCTGCAAAGGTAAATTGGGAAAAGAGTTGTGCGTTACAGATTGGAGAATGGTCTGGAGGGATCATGGCTTTGCCAGGGGGGCTAGAATGGTGTAAGGGAGGTTTTAAGTATCTTGGAGTGTACCTAGGAGATGAGGGGACTATGGAAAAAAATTGGAGTGGGGTGGTTGAAATGGTGGAAGGGAGGATGAGGAGATGGCGTTGGTTACTATCTCGTATGTCATATAGGGGGCGCACTATTATAGTTAACAATGTGATTGCATCTGCACTGTGGCATCGGTTGTCAGTTTTAGAACCACCATCTGGCCTTCTGGCTAAGATACAGGCAATTATTGTGGATTTCTTTTGGGATAAATATCACTGGGTTCCACAAAGTGTTTTGTATTTGTCAAAAGAAGAGGGGGGACAAGGTCTTGTACATCTTGCTAGTAGGGCTGCTGCTTTCCGGTTTCAGTTTATTCAAAGGTTGCTTTATGGACCGGAAAATGTGGTGTGGAGAGGGGTGGCAGGTCTTATATTACAACGGGTTGGAGGATTAGGTTTAAAGAAGGCTTTATTTCTGGTTGATAGTAGCCAGATTTCTAGGGAGAGAGTACCTCCGTTTTACAGAGGACTTCTCAGAGTGTGGCGCATAATGAAGGTGTCCAGACGAACTTCAGCGGAGTCAGTGCATTGGCTGTTGGAGGAACCTCTGGTGTATGGGGCAAGACTGGATTGTACAACTGCAGCTGTTCCACATTTCTCCAAGATTCTGGTGAAGGGGAAAATCATCACCTTAAAACAGTTAATGGCCATGGCTGGGCCCGCCTTAATGGATGGAAGACGGGTGGCAGAACATTTGGGGATGAGGTCAGAAAGGATTGTCGGACAAATGCTGGGGAGCTGTAGGAAGGCTCTGTCAGCGGAAGAATGGGGTATGCTTAGTAGCCACAAGAAGAAGGTACAAGATGAAGACGTCTCATTTCCAAGACTAGGGATTACACCAAATATCCCAGAGTCAGAAAGAAAGGCGTTATTGCTGGATTTGAGAGGGTTGGAGGAGGTGGGTTTGGATGAGGTGAATGGGAAGGACTTGTATAGGGGGTGTGTCAAGGTGTTGAATAAAGATAAATTGAAAAATAGAAAAGACACTCCATGGAGGGTAAAATTGGGCATTGATGACAAGGTAAAGCCGGCATGGAGAGCACTGTACAAGCCACCGTTACAAAAGGGTACTGGTGATATGCAATGGGGGGTTTTACATGGCATCATTGCAGTTAATGCTTTTGTATCTGTTATTAATTCAGATGTTAGAGATGGATGTCCTTTTTGTAATATAAGAGAAACCATTTTTCACTGTTTTATGGAGTGTGAGAGGATAAAACCTCTATTGGAAATGCTGGAATCTTTGTTTAAAGCTGTAGGGGAGTTTTTCAATAACACTGTTTTTATTTTGGGGTTTCAATATAGTAAACAACAGAAAAGAAAATGTCAAATGTTAAATTTTATTTTGGGACAAGCTAAGATGTCAATTTTTCTGAGTAGAAAACACAAGATAGAAACGGGATATGGGCAGGATGTAAGATGTGTTTTTAAAGGATTAGTAAAAGCAAGAATAAAAGTAGATTTTGAGTTCTTTTCAGCTGTAAAAGATCTCCTATTATTTGAGGAGAAGTGGGCCTACGAAAGAGCGCTTTGTTTTGTAGAGGAGGGGAAATTATTTTTTGCCGATGAAATAAGTTGAATGTATATGTTATGTATTTATTTTTATTTAGGAATTACATTTGTTTTTTCATTTCTGAAAGGGCAGTGTGTCATTTGTTTTTATGTTAACACTTGAGTAAAAAATAAAGGTTTTATAAAAACTCAAACTCTCTCTCTCTCTCTAGCTCTCTCTCTCCCTCTCTCTCTCTCTAGCTCTCTCTCTTGCTCTCTCTGTTGCTCTCTCTCTCTTGCTCTCTCTGTTGCTCTCTCTCTCTCTCTTGCTCTCTCTCTCTCTTGCTCTCTCTCTAGCTCTCTCTGTTGCTCTCTCTCTCTCTTGCTCTCTCTGTTGCTCTCTCTCTCTCTTGCTCTCTCTCGCTCTTGCTCTCTCTCTAACTCTCTCTCTTGCTCTCTCTCTCTCTCTCTCTCTAGCTCTCTCTCTCCCTCTCTCTCTCTCTAGCTCTCTCTCTTGCTCTCTCTGTTGCTCTCTCTCTCTTGCTCTCTCTGTTGCTCTCTCTCTCTCTCTTGCTCTCTCTCTCTCTTGCTCTCTCTCTCTCTCTCTCTCTCTCTCTCTCTCTCTCTCTCTCTCTCTCTCTCTTTATCTCTCTCTCTCTCTCTCTCTCTCTCTCTCTCTCTCTCTCTCTCTCTAGCTCTCTCTCTAGCTCTCTCTCTTGCTCTCTCTCTCTCTCTCTAGCTCTCTCTCTTGCTCTCTCTCTCTCTCTCTCTCTCTAGCTCTCTCCCTTGCTCTCTCTCTCTCTCTCTCTCTCTAGCTCTCTCTCTCCCTCTCTCTCTCTCTAGCTCTCTCTCTTGCTCTTTCTGTTGCTCTCTCTCTCTTGCTCTCTCTGTTGCTCTCTCTCTCTCTCTTGCTCTCTCTCTCTCTTGCTCTCTCTCTCTCTCTCTCTTTATCTCTTTCTCTCTCTCTCTCTCTCTCTCTCTCTCTCTCTCTCTCTCTCTCTCTCTCTCTCTCTCTCTCTCTCTCTCTCTCTCTCTCTCTCTCTCTCTCTCTTTCTCTTTCTCTCTTTCTCTCTCTGCCACTTTTAGAGTAAGTGTGTTTTTAAAATGGCATCACAATAGGCTTGTGAGGAGAGTTATCTAATAAATTGTGGTAGAATTTACTCAGGAAGTAATGAAACTCACTGTCAGATTTTCTATATCAGAGAATACATTTCCTGAGCTTCAATATCCAGGGATATTCCTGTATTGTAGCTTAGACATAGATCGTTGTCCAGAGTAGCATTGACTTCAGGTTGAGATAAATATTAGCTAGCTATCTGAACTACAGTTGTCTTTCATCCACCTAGAAACCGCAATAAAAAAATGTATTGCTGTGGATCAATATGTAAAATGTTTGATAAAGGTTTTAACATGTGTAGCCTAAGAAACAAGGTTCATGACGTCAATAACTTGCTAGTAACAGATGATATTTATATTCTGATCTTTAAACTCACTTAGATAATAGCTTTGATGATAGAGTGTTAGCAATACATGGTTATAACATCTACAGAAAATGCAGAAATGCCAATGGGATCCGTTGTGGCAGTCTATATTAAGAACCATATTCCTGTAAAGCTTAGAGAGGATTTCGTGTTAGATACTGTTGAAGTAATATGGCTACAGGTTCATTTGCCTCACCTAAAGCCCATTGTTATGGGAAGCTGCTATAGACCACCGAGTGCTAACAATCAGTATCTGGATAATATGTGTGAAATGCTTAATAATGTATATAATATCAAAAGAGAGGTATGCTTTCTGGGTGATTTCAATATTGACTGGCTTTCATCAAGCTGCCCATTCAAGAAAAAGCTTCAAACATTAACCAGTGCCTGCAACATGGTTCAGGTCATCAGTCAACCTACCAGGGTATTTACAAACAGCACAGGAATCAAATCATCAGCATGTATTCATCTTTAATAATGCTGTAGAAGTTCTCTTTAAAGCAGTGTCATGATGTTTTATAAGTTAATGTGACTGTTATCTGCTGTTAACTGTTGCTCATCGAATGATTACAAGTTTCTAATTGCGTGATTAACTTAATCAAGCAATTATTAACACATTAACCTGGGGCACCATGGGAAAACTAGTTTTTACTGAGTTTCTATTTCCCAAATTAACTCAAAAGAATATCAGAATATCAATTTTACAACAGCCGCTAATTAACCAGTTACCTCTACAATCTCGTTCTGAACGTCGTATAGTCCGTGAATCTGCACGGACCCGGGTCTCACCAATGAGTTCGTACCACACCAATCTTAGTTAAATATTTATTGACCAGAAAGCTAAAATGATGATAAATGATACACATAGATAAAACACATTATAGGCTATTAATTAGAACACACTATTGCTCTGGAAGGGGTCTTCTGAGGATAGACAGCTCTGTAGCTCAGAGCTCACAGCATAGGAATGAAACCATTTAGTTACGACGATTCGCAGGAATTGGGTGCTAGGTGCTCCGGCTTGAATTCACCCGCTTAGACATAGCCACTCATCCGTAGCTTGGGTAGAACAAGTTTTCTTTGTCTTCAAACTTGTGTTGCGTTCTGGGTTCATTGACTTTTTAGACCTTGGCTGCAGCTTGGGTCACGTAGACTTCTCTGGAAATGGAAGTGGGCGTAACCACCTTTAGGGCACTTCTCTGAGCGTACCAAGTTAAGAGCAAGGTCTAGATTTTACTCAAATCCAATTTTAGACAACTAACTTCACATTTCATCTTTCCCAAAACATTATCTTTGATTTGGATATTTTCCATACAATGTACAATGTATAAACATCAAACATATACTAGGAAAACTCTTCACGTTACAATGTTTTTGTAATAACGTCATCTATTAACCTTTAATAACAAAACAAAAATGACGTACATTTTCATACTCCATCTATCGTCATGACCACCATTGTGGCTGACGGAAACTATTGTTCCAAAGTCCCTTTATTTCATGTTTAATGTTCTGAGGCTGGTTCTCCATAGTAACAGGACAAAGGAATTTGTCTGTGGCCTGAGATTTACCAGGGGCGTGAGGGGTCATAAAACCCCCACATCTTCAGACCCTTAGATCTCTCCTCCTCTGTTGGGGTTGAGAGATAATCTGTAGGGTCGTGGTCTCCTGTAACCTGACCTGATCAGGACAGTCATGTCAGCAGTATCCAAATCCATTGGATGTAGTGATGAAAATATAGTAGTCATATCTAGGAAAACCAAAGTTCAAAAGGCTGGGCTTAATATATTGTATAAGGGGTCATACAATACGTTTTCTAGTGATTCCTATGTTAACTTCATATGGCTGCAGGGGCAGTATTGAGTAGCTTGGATGAAATGGTGCCCATTGTAAACGGCCAGATCCTCAGTCTCAGTTGCAAATATATGCATATTATTATTAGTATTGGACAGAAAACACTCTAAAGTTTCCAAAACTGTCAAAATAAACCCTGGGGAAAAACAAAACAGGAAGTGGCTTCTATTTTGAATACTCCATGTTCCATAGCCTCCCTTTGCTGGATTTAAAGGGATATGAACCAGATTCCTTTTCCTATCGCTTCCTCAAGGTGTCAACAGTCTTCAGACATAGTTTCAGGCTTTTATTTTGAAAAATGAGCCAGAACGATAACATCGCGTCAAGTGGTCACAGGAGTTTTGCTTGCGCAACAGAATCTGGACAGCCATTGCTTTTCCCTCTCCTACTGTGAAAGACATTTGCGGTTGATATATTATTGATTATATATTTTAAAAACATCCTGAGGATTGATTATAAAAAATGTTTGACATGTTTCTGTGGACAAAATGGAAACTATTTGGAATTTTCATCTGCGTTGTCATGACCACTCTTTCCTGTGGAATTCTGAACATAACGTAACAAACAAACAGATGTATTTTGGATATAAAATCATCTTTATGGAAAAAACGGAACATTTGTTGTGTAACTGGGAGTCTCGTGAGTGAAAACATCCGAAGATCATCAAAAGTAAACGATTAATTTGATTACTTTTCTGATTTTTGTGACCGAGCTACCTGATGCTAAGTGTACTTAATGTTTTATCGTGCGATCAATAAACTTACACAAACGCTTGGATTGCTTTCGCTGTAAAGCATAAATACAAAATCTGACACGACAGGTGGATTAACAAAAGGCTAAACAGTGTTTTCCTATATTGCACTTGTGATTTTATGAATATAAATATTTCTATCAGTTCTGTTATACTCACAGACATAATTGTAACAGTTTTAGAAACTTTCGAGTGTTTTGTATCTCAATCTACCAATTATATGCATATCCCAGCTTCTGGGCCTGAGTGACGGGCAGTTTACTATGGGCATGCTTTTCAACCAGAAGTGAAAATATTGCCCCCTATCCCAAATAAGTTTTAAATCCCCTTGGATTAGTGAGGAATTTAAACATTTTTTGTTTGAGAGGCATGAGGCAAAAGGTATGGCAAATAAGTCTGGCAGCACAACCGATTTCCAAACGTACTGCAAATTGAGGAATCATATGACTAAACTGAATAAAAAGAAGAAACTACACTAGGAAAAAAAGATAAATGATAACGAATGATAGTAAAACGTTTTAGTCACCTTAACTTCTTGCGTCGAGCCATCCCGGATCAGGTATCGTGACTACAGCTCATTACCATAACAAAACGTTAACTATTCATGAAAATCGCAAATGAAATGAAATTAATCTATTTGCTCTCAAGCTTAGCCTTTTGTTAACAACACTGTCATCTCAGATGTTCAAAATATGCTTCTCAACCATTGCAAAATAAGCACTTGTATAACAGTATTGATGGCTAACATACCATTTAGCATTAGCATTCAGCATGCAAGATTTTCCACAAAAACATAAAAGCATTCAAATAAAATCATTTACCTTTGAAGAACGTCAGATGTTTTCAATGAGGAGACTCTGTTAGATAGCAAATGTTCCGTTTTTACAAAAAATATTATTTGTGTCGACTAATCGCTCCATTTTGTTCATCACGTGGCAGTTTACTCGTGGCAGTTTACTTTCAATTCTGAAGAAATGGAACGCGCATGGACATACAGATTACGCACACAGGACACCGGGCGGGACACCAGGTAAATGTAGTCTCTTATGGTCAATCTTCCAATGATATGCCTACAAACACGTCACAATGCTGCAGACACCTCGGGAATAGACAGAAAGCGCAGGCTCATTCCTGGCGCATTCACAGCCATATAGGAGACATTGGAACACAGCGCCTTCAGAATCCGGGGCATTTCCTGTATGAAACTTCATCTTGGTTTCGCCTGTTGCATTAGTTCTGGGGCACGCACAGATAATATCTTTACAGTTTTGGAGACGTCAGAGTTGTGTCTTTCCAAGGCTGTCAATTCCATGCATAGTCGAGCATCTTTTCATGACAAAATATTGCGCTTAAAACGGGCACGTGTTTTTATCCAATAATGACACAGCGCCCCCATAGGTTCAACAGGTTAAATACAATTTTGGGCAAAAAGGCAAACTCAGCTCCATGATTCATTGAATCAGATCATTCATTACAAAGTCTAATAAAATGTGTTTGCCCTAAGTCATTTTGGCTACTTGAGAAGAGTAAAGCCCCCTTTACTGGCTCAAATAGCCGGCCAATCAGCCTATTACCAACCCTTGGTAAACTTTTGGAAAAAATGGTGTTTGACCAGATACAATGCTATTTTACTGAAAACAAAGAACAACAGACTTTCAGCACGCTTATATGGAAGTACATTCAACAAGCACAACACTTAAACAACTTACTGATGATTGGCTGAGAGAAATTGATGCTAAAAAGTTTGTGGGGGCTGTTTTGTTAGACTTCAGTGCAGCTTTTGACAATATCAATCATAGTCTGCTGCTAGAAAAACTTAAGTGTTATGGCTTAACACCCCCTGCTATCAACTCAAATGTAGTTATATTGGTCACATGCACATGCTTAAGCTCTCTGGTACAAGTGGGACGGTAGCGTTCCACCTTGACAACAGCCAGTAAAATTGCAGGGCGCCAAATTAAAAACAACAGAAGTCCAATAAGTATTATACACCATTTTAAAGATAAACTTCTTGTAAATCCAACCACAGTGCTCGATTTAAAAAAAGGCTTTACTGCGAAAGCACACCATGTGATTATGTTAGGACGTCACAGAAAACCATACAGCCATTTTCCAGCCAAGGAGAGGGCTCACAAAAGTTAGAAATAGCGATTAATAGCGACCTAGTGCTCGCGCCTCATGAATTTAGATTACTGGGCTAAACGTGCGAACAAAAAGGAGGTAATGGGAGATAAATGATGGACTTTTTCAAAGAAAACAAACATTTATTGTGGAGCTGAGATTCCTGGGAGTGCATTCTGATGAAGATCATCAAAGGTAAGTGAATATTTATAATGCTATTTCTGACTTCTGTTGACTCCACAACATGGCGGGCATCTGTATGGCTTGTTTTTGTGTCTGAGCGCTGTACTCAGATTATTGCATTGTATGCTTTTTCCGTAAAGTTTTTTTGAAATCTGACACAGCGGTTGCTTTAACATCTTGAAACTAGGGGGCACTATTTTCATTTTTGGAAAAATAACATTCCCAAAGTAAACAGGCTATTTTGTCAGGAGCTAGAATATGCATATAATTGACATCTTAGGATAGAAAACACTACCCGAAACGTTTGACCCAAGTTAAACAATTTAAAGGCAATGCTACCAAATACTAATTGAGTGTATTAAACTTCTGACTCACTGGGAATGTGATGAAAGAAATCAAATCTGAAATAAATCATTCTCTCTACTATTATTCTGACATTTCACATTCTTAAAATGAAGTGGTGATCATAACTGACCAAATACATGGAATCTTTACTAGGATTAAATGTCAGGAATTGTGAAAAGCTGAATTTAAATATAATTGGCTAAGGTGTATGTAAACTTCCGACTTCAACTGTATATAAAAAAACACTCCCTGCTATATTGTTGATAAAGAGTTACCTGTCTAACAGAACATGGAGGGTGTTCTTTATAGGAAGCCTCTCCAACATAATCCAGATAGATTCAGGAATTCCCCAGGGCAGCTGTCACGGCCCCTTTCTTTTTAAAATCTTTACTTTGAGTAAAGCCAGAGTGTCTATGTATGCGAATGACTCAACACTATACACGTCAGTTACTACACCGACTGAAATGACTGCATTTGGATTCAAAATGGTCCTCGGCTGGTGGATGTGAAGTGATACAAGTATATTTTTTATTTAACTTTTATTTAACTAAATAAATTCTTATTTACAATGATGGCCAACCAGGGAGCATTGGGTTAATTGCCTTGTTCAGGGGCAGAACGACAGATTTGTTTTTACCTTGTCAGCTCAGGGATCCAATCCAGCAAATTTTCAGATACTGCTTCAATGCTCGAACCACTAGGCTACCCGCCCCCCAAAAGTAAAAGGAAACTGACCTGCGCTTTCTAACCTCCTGCCAAATGTATGACCATGTTAGAGACACATATTTCCCTCAGATTACACAGACCCACAAAGAATTTGAAAACAAACCCAATTTTGATTCACTCCCATATCTCCTGAGTGACATACCACAGTGTGCCATCACAGCAGCAATATTTGTGACCTGTTGCCACAAGAAAAGGGCAACCAGTGAAGAATAAACACCATTGTAAATACAACCCATATTTATGTTGATTTATTTTCCCTTTTGTACTTTAACTATTTGCACATCGTTACAACACTGTGTATTCCAAAACATATGACATTTGAAATGTCTCTATTCCTTTGGAACTTTTGTGAGTGTAATGTTTACTGTTCATTTTATATTGTTATACTTGGCAATGTAAACATATGATTCCCATGCCAAGAGAGACAGACATAGAGAAACAGAGACAGAGTCAGTGAGTCAGTGAGTCAGTGAGTCAGAGAGAGAGAGAGAGAGAGAGAGAGAGAGAGACAGAGAGGCAGAGAGACAGAGAGAGACAGAGAGAGAGAGAGAGAGAGAGAGAGAGAGAGAGGTCAGGTGGTGTTTTATACCAGGATCCTTTATTCCAGAACAGGGTGATTAATATCTGTGGGAACACTTCAGAAGGACCCTCTGCCACAGACACTCACACAGATTACTCTTCTGCTATGAGTGTGTGTTCACATGTAGAATCATGTATATTTTTTCTCATTTTGTATTTTTCTCTCCATCTATCCATGCTTTTTGCGACACACACACACACACATACACACACACACACACTCCAGGCCTGAGTTAAATTTGCATGATTATACAGTGTTAGAGCATAAGGTTGATGGCTTAGTGTGGTAAGTGTCTGAAGTCTTCATTAACACAACTACGGCCATGTGATTCTGTCTCTGGCTAAAACACACAGACACACACACGACTGTTTCCAAGAACCTGGCATTTTAAACATCATTAAGAGGATCAGGGTAAATGCCACCTGCTGTATTTAAACTACCTGGAAACACACAGGTAACTCTAACAGTCACTTCACTCAATGTCCCCCCCCTCTCTCTCTCTCTCTCTCTCTCTCTCTCTCTCTCTCTCTCTCTCTCTCTCTCTCTCTCTCTCTCTCTCTCTCTCTCTCTCTCTCTCTCTGTCTCTCTCTCTCTCTCTCTCTCTCTCTCTCTCTCTCTCTCTCTCTCTCTCTCTCTCTCTCCCTCTCCTGGAGAGAGCGAGAAAGAAAGAAATAAAGAGAGAAAGAGAAAGAGAGAGAGAGAGAGGTCACTGTGTCCCTATGCCAGTAGCATTCCAAAGTAGGT
>NC_060185.1:85603337-85620837 GCF_021184085.1 Oncorhynchus gorbuscha
GGACATATTATTTGCTATTTTGTGAGTTATTAGCCCAGTTATGGCTCATTTCTAGTCAGCAATGGGGGAGTGGTTGCTTACAACAAGAGCACAAAATATGTGCATTTCTAGCCATCACTGAAAAGCCAGTCATGTAAAGAGCTTGTTTTAGTCTTAAAGGGGTGTTGTATTTTGAGACAGGCTTGAATAAGCTAAGTAGCCAATAGGAAGAGAGTAGTATAATTTGATTCTCTGTAATAATGGTATAGGAATATAAATACATTTGATTTTGTAAAGTGTTTTCTTGCATAAAACAACACAACATTTTCAGTCACCTCCTTGGATGGTTCATGTCAAGCCCTGAATGTTCTTTTCAAAAGTCTCATGGAATGTAGGGCTCCATTGAACACCACACATTGGTTTAATGTAAAACATGCATGGGATGCATTTTCTTTGTTTTGATGGTAGGCCACTTTGGTAGCCTACATTATGATCTAATAGCCACAGTAGCCTGCTTGGCTACTGTTAAAACTGTAACTTAAATCTGGTACAGCTTCAGTGTTCACAGTAAACACACACCAGAAGTTGCTCAGAAAACTGTACTATGGAACAGAGATAAATTATATAGAAAATATATATAGAAAAGCTCTGGGGTACCTTGCAATAAATTCTACGCTAAAAGGCAAACTCAGCTCCATCCTTCATTGAGGCAGATGACAAAACCCTTTGATTCTGCCAACAACATGAATACTTTTTTGTTGACAAGATTAGCAAACTTAGGGATGACATGCAGACAACAAATGCAGAGCCTTCATATTCATGCATATCAGACCAAATTGTGAAAGACAAGTTCTGTAGTTTTGAGTTTCTCAAAGTTGGTGTGAAAGAGTGTTTGTCATTATACCCTTATGAAGACAGCTTGTCTGTCAAAACGTTGGTTATTTGGTTATTCAATTATTGCATCTGAGCTCCTAGAGTGTGTGGTTCTCCTTTAATTTTTCAAGTGTTCTACTCCATTAACCAGCACCTCACATAAATAGGTGTGCGTTTCTTTCGCCTCTATATAAATAGGGACAAGCCACCTGGTACCGGCAACCTGGATGGTACATTTCTGAGGTTGGTAGGGGTAAACATTACAACTCCGGTTTGCCACATCTTCAATTTAAGCCAAGAAGATGGAGTGTGCCCCCAGGCCTGGAGGGAGGCAAAGTTCATTCCGCTGCCCAAGAATAGCAAAGCATCCATTAACACTAAAACCGTAATAGGCCAACGACCAATGTTTGATTTTGAAAATAAAAACATTCTGCCCCATTCTGCTCCATCCCTTACTTTTCCTAAATGTTTGTTTTTGACATCACAAACAGAAAAGTATTTAGAGCCATTTTACCTGTGTTTTTTCACACCTATTCCCAACTTAACCCCCCTGTGCTGTAGGATGTTGGTACCCAGCCAGGTGCCAAGACAATGTGCTGTAGGATGTTGGTACCCAGCCAGGCTCCAAGACAATGTGCTGTAGGATGTTGGTACCCAGCCAGGCTCCAAGACAATGTGCTGTAGGATGTTGGTACCCAGCCAGGCTCCAAGACGATGTGCTGTAGGATGTTGGTACCCAGCCAGGCTCCAAGACAATGTGCTGTACGATGTTGTTACCCAGCCAGGCTCCATGACAATGTGCTGTAGGATGTTGGTACCCAGCCAGGCTCCAAGACAATGTGCTGTAGGATGTTGGTACCCAGCCAGGTGCCAAGACAATGTGCTGTAGGATGTTGGTACCCAGCCAGGTGCCAAGACAATGTGCTGTAGGATGTTGGTACCCAGCCAGGCTCCAAGACAATGTGCTGTAGGATGTTGGTACCCAGCCAGGCTCCAAGACAATGTGCTGTAGGATGTTGGTACCCAGCCAGGTGCCAAGAGAATGTGCTGTAGGATGTTGGTACCCAGCCAGGCTCCAAGACAATGTGCTGTAGGATGTTGGTACCCAGCCAGGCTCCAAGACAATGTGCTGTAGGATGTTGGTACCTAGCCAGGCTCCAAGACAATGTGCTGTAGGATGTTGGTACCCAGCCAGGCTCCAAGACAATGTGCTGTAGGATGTTGGTACCCAGCCAGGTGCCAAGACAATGTGCTGTAGGATGTTGGTACCCAGCCAGGCTCCAAGACAATGTGCTGTAGGATGTTGGTACCCAGCCAGGCTCCAAGACAATGTGCTGTAGTCTGTTGGTACCCAGCCAGGTGCCAAGACAATGTGCTGTAGGATGTTGGTACCCAGCCAGGTGCCAAGACAATGTGCTGTAGGATGTTGGTACCCAGCCAGGCCCCAAGACAATGTGCTGTAGGATGTTGGTACCCAGCCAGGCCCCAAGGCAATGTGCTGTAGGATGTTGGTACCCAGCCAGGCCCCAAGACAATGTGCTGTAGGATGTTGGTACCCAGCCAGGCTCCAAGACAATGTGCTGTAGGATGTTGGTACCCAGCCAGGTGCCAAGACAATGTGCTGTAGGATGTTGGTACCCAGCCAGGCTCCAAGACAATGTGCTGTAGGATGTTGGTACCCAGCCAGGCTCCAAGACAATGTGCTGTAGTCTGTTGGTACCCAGCCAGGTGCCAAGGCAATGTGCTGTAGGATGGTGGTACCCAGCCAGGCCCCAAGACAATGTGCTGTAGGATGTTGGTACCCAGCCAGGCTCCAAGACAATGTGCTGTAGGATGTTGGTACCCAGCCAGGTGCCAAGACAATGTGCTGTAGGATGTTGGTACCCAGCCAGGCTCCAAGACAATGTGCTGTAGGATGTTGGTACCCAGCCAGGCTCCAAGACAATGTGCTGTAGGATGTTGGTACCCAGCCAGGTGCCAAGACAATGTGCTGTAGGATGTTGGTACCCAGCCAGGCCCCAAGACAATGTGCTGTAGGACGTTGGTACCCAGCCAGGTGCCAAAACAATGTGCTATAGGATGTTGGTACCCAGCCAGGTGCTAATGCGTCTCGCTGTCCTCACTGAATGAATAACAAATGGATGAATGGGTGATAATTGTGCACCTTACCTCACAATGTAATTTAAATAAGGCCTAACTGAATGATAACTAGGGTGAAGAGGTTGATTTAATTTAGAAAGACAATAGTGTAATGATGAGTCTGTGTTATGCCTATGTAGTTATCAGCAGCAAACCATTTGACCGTGTCTTGCCGGTTGATACCATTCTCTTTTTGTTTTACTTTGTAAAAATAAGCTTTTATGAGACTGCTGTCTTTACTATAACAAATGTATTGTAAGGAAAAGTAAGAAATGCTATGTGTTGCATTCGGCCTTTAGAATAATGCAAAACACATCCTTGACTCTATCCAAGTTGTTGAGCAGGAAACAAGTAACGCCAGTAAGCCTGCACAGACGCCCCAAACTACACCGAAACTACACCTAAATGGATTTCACACATAATAAGAGTTAGCCTATGGTCAAGATTAAATGGACAATAATCTGATGAGTGACAATATTAGGCCTATCAGTTGTCATGTTGTACATGAAGAGATGGAAGTATGTTGTAATTGACAGATGCAGGGAAAGTAACATCACTTTATCAAATCCTCCTTCAGTCACATGCAGTTTCTATGACACTTACACACACCCTGTCATAATTCAAGATGTGCAGCTAGGGTTGTGGCTGTCACGACATTTCGTCGACTAGTGATTGTCACTCAAATAACTATCGGTCTGACGGTAATTGACCGTAATTAACATAAACACATTTAGCATTTCCTGGCTTCCAACAAGCCACTGATGCAGCCATTTGGAAAACCTACCATGTAATATAGCCTACACCTTCACAATAAATCCATTATTTATTTTGTCTAAAGAAACATGATATGAAGAAAATGTAGTCAATTTCAGAACAGAATAGCATACCCTGAGTTGTCCTACATTTAGCAGAAAAGATTTGCTTGGAATTATGTGGCACTATTATATATTATTTCATAGTATAAATAATACAATTGAACAAAGCTGAATAAAATAGAAAGGACATTCGGCTATTCTGTGTTGCGCGGATAACAAATAAATAGGTATTCCTATATGCTTCATTTTGATATAGTAATGTAACTTTAGTTGTTCTACAAATGTTGGACTATATTTATGTTTTGATGTTTAAAACATTGTAAGGCTGCATGATGCTACTATAATGATGATTTGAGAAAAGTCGCATGAGCTCTGCTTTGTTTTTTACGCAGGCTGTGCACACTTCATCAGTCTCTCATTCACAATTTGACAAGCACTTGATAATGCCTCACATTTCACGGCGGCATCCCCTTTGTGTGGTCGTAGTGCACCCTAAAAAATATATGTGCCTTTTGCAGCCAGTGGTCGTTGTGCCTTTGGCCCAGAGTGCTGTGTTGTGTCCTCCTCCCTGAGGAGGACACAACACCTCCACCCTACCTGACACCCTAGACCCACTCCAATTTGCTTACCGCCCAAATAGGTCCACAGACGATGCAATCTCAACCACACTGCACACTGCCCTAACCCACCTGGACAAGAGGAATACCTATGTGAGAATGCTGTTCATCGACTACAGCTCGGCATTCAACACCATAGTACCCTCCAAGCTCGTCATCAAGCTCGAGACCCTGGGTCTCGACCCCGCCCTGTGCAACTGGGTACTGGACTTCCTGACGGGCCGCCCCCAGGTGGTGAGGGTAGGCAACAACATCTCCTCCCCGCTGATCCTCAACACGGGGGCCCCACAAGGGTGCGTTCTGAGCCCTCTCCTGTACTCCCTGTTCACCCACGACTGCGTGGCCACGCACGCCTCCAACTCAATCATCAAGTTTGCGGACGACACAACAGTGGTAGGCTTGATTACCAACAACGACGAGACGGCCTACAGGGAGGAGGTGAGGGCCCTTGGAGTGTGGTGTCAGGAAAATAACCTCACACTCAACGTCAACAAAACTAAGGAGATGATTGTGGACTTCAGGAAACAGCAGAGGGAACACCCCCTATCCACATCGATGGAACAGTAGTGGAGAGGGTAGCTAGTTTTAAGTTCCTCGGCATACACATCACAGACAAACTGAATTGGTCCACTCACACTGACAGCGTCGTGAAGAAGGCGCAGCAGCGCCTATTCAACCTCAGGAGGCTGAAAAAATTCGGCTTGTCACCAAAAGCACTCACAAACTTCTACAGATGCACAATCGAGAGCATCCTGGCGGGCTGTATCACCGCCTGGTACGGCAACTGCTCCGCCCTCAACCGTAAGGCTCTCCAGAGGGTAGTGAGGACTGCACAACGCATCACCGGGGCAAACTACCTGCCCTCCAGGACACCTACACCACCCGTTGTTACAGAAAGGCCATAAAGATCATCAAGGACATCAACCACCCGAACCACTGCCTGTTCACCCCGCTATCATCCAGAAGGCGAGGTCAGTACAGGTGCATCAAAGCTGGGACCGAGAGACTGAAAAACAGCTTCTATCTCAAGGCCATCAGACTGTTAAATAGCCACCACTAACATTGAGTGGCTGCTGCCAACACACTGTCATTGACACTGACCCAACTCCAGCCATTTTAATAATGGGAATTGATGGAAATGATGTAAATATATATATATATATATATATATATATCACTAGCCACTTTAAACAATGCTACCTTATATAATGTTACTTACCCTACATTATTCATCTCATATGCATATGTATATACTGTACTCTACAACATCGACTGCATCCTTATGTAACACATGTATCACTAGCCACTTTAACTATGCCACTTTGTTTACTTTGTCTACACACTCATCTCATATGTATATACTGTACTCGATACCATCTACTGTATGCTGCTCTGTACCATCACTCATTCATATATCCTTATGTACATGTTCCTTATCCCCTTACACTGTGTATAAGACAGTAGTTTTTTTTTTTGGAATTGTTAGTTAGATTACTTGTTGGTTATCACTGCATTGTCGGAACTAGAAGCACAAGCATTTCGCTACACTCGCATTAACATCTGCTAACCATGTGTATGTGACAAATAAAATTTGATTTGATTTGATTTGATTTCCAGGTCTTTCTCACAGGCTAAAAGTGAAGACAGACACATCGGGGACGTAACTGTGCAAGTCCTTATCCAATTCCGAGGTGGATATTGAAAGATATTGGAAGAACTGTCCACATTTACTTTTCGTCAGCCAACAACATGAGTTGGCCTACTGAACAGCAAAAGCACTAGCCGATGTCAATCTACCATCCCCCATAGTATAAAATCTGACCTATTCTGTGTGAGAAATAAATATTCCAAATATAGTCTGGGACAGTTGTGAGATGCGATAGATCCAAAATTAATTCAACCACTAGCATCAAATAAACTTTTTTTACGAACAGATCAGAACGCTTATCTTAAAATATTTGGCTATTTCTTCACATTATAAGCACAGCAATGCGCACAGTAGACAGTAGGCTATAAACTCAAATGTTCCATTACCGTGACTAAACGGTCATGTGGAATTACATTGCCTTCATGACTCATGACACAACAACCAGCTCAGGTGAAGCTCTATTTACAAATGTCACTTTTTCCAAGAATATCTGAGCTCTCCATGCATTCAGCACATGACCCCTCTCCATGCATTCAGCACATGACCCCTCTCCATGCATTCAGCACATGACCCCTCTCCATGCATTCAGCACATGACCCCTCTCCATGCATTCAGCACATGACCCCTCGCACATCAGCATTGATATGGCTACTAAGCAAAAACAGTAACTTAATAGACTCAAAATATGCAATTCTGTTGTCAATGGATGAATGGGCGATAGAAACCAGTTAGAAACTGGTAATGGTGCATGTGACTTCAATAAACTGAATGATGAGGAGGGGGAAGAGGGTGATTGAATTTGATTGATCTGAGGGATGAGGTTGAAGAGGATGATTGAATTTAGAACAATAGCGTAATGATGATAAAGAATTGTGGGCGTTATGGGCGATCTAATTATTTTATTATGAAAGGCTGGAAATTGTATATCATTTCCCCTGGAAGAGTCAAATCAGACACTGAGTACAACTGGCACTGTGAGACAGGAGTCTGGGAGGGATGGCACTGTGAGACAGGAGTCTGGGATGGATGACACGGTGAGACAGGAGTCTGGGAGAGATGGCACTGTGAGACAGGAGTCTGGGAGGGATGGCACGACGAGACAGGGGTCGTGGAGGGATGGTACGGTGAGACAGGAGTCTGGGAGGGATGACATGGTGAGACAGGAGTCTGGGAGGGATGACACGGTGAGACAGGAGTCATGGAGGGATGACAGGTGAGACAGGAGTCTGGGAGGGATGACACGGTGAGACAGGAGTCTGGGAGGGATGACACGGTGAGACAGGAGTCTGGGAGGGATGACACGGTGAGACAGGAGTCTGGGAGGGATGACACGGTGAGACAGGAGTCTGGGAGGGATGACATGGTGAGACAGGAGTCATGGAGGGATGACACGGTGAGACAGGAGTCTGGGAGGGATGACATGGTGAGACAGGAGTCATGGAGGGATGACACGGTGAGACAGGAGTCTGGGAGGGATGACACGGTGAGACAGGAGTCTGGGAGGGATGACACGGTGAGACAGGAGTCTGGGAGGGATGACATGGTGAGACAGGAGTCTGGGAGGGATGACACGGTGAGACAGGAGTCATGGAGGGATGACACGGTGAGACAGGAGTCTGGGAGGGATGACATGGTGAGACAGGAGTCTGGGAGGGATGACATGGTGAGACAGGAGTCTGGGAGGGATGGCACGATGAGACAGGGGTCGTGGAGGGATGGTACGGTGAGACAGGAGTCTGGGAGGGATGACATGGTGAGACAGGGATGACATGGTGAGACAGGAGTCTGGGAGGGATCTGGGAGGGAGTCTGGGAGGGATGACATGGTGAGACAGGAGTCTGACACAGTGAGACAGGAGTCTGGGAGGGATGACATGGTGAGACAGGAGTCTGGGAGGGATGACATGGTGAGACAGGAGTCTGGGAGGGATGACATGGTGAGACAGGAGTCTGGGAGGGATGACACGGTGAGACAGGAGTCTGGGAGGGATGACACGGTGAGACAGGAGTCTGGGAGGGATGACATGGTGAGACAGGAGTCTGGGAGGGATGACACGGTGAGACAGGAGTCTGGGAGGGATGACACGGTGAGACAGGAGTCTGGGAGGGATGACATGGTGAGACAGGAGTCTGGGAGGGATGACACAGTGAGACAGGAGTCTGGGAGGGATGACATGGTGAGACAGGAGTCATGGAGGGATGACACGGTGAGACAGGAGTCTGGGAGGGATGACATGAGACAGGAGTCTGGGAGGGATGACAGGTGAGACAGGAGTCTGGGAGGGATGACACAGGTCTGAGATGACAGGTGAGTCTGACACGGAGGGATGGGAGGGATGACATGGTGAGACAGGTCTGAGATGACAGGTGAGTCTGGGAGGGATGACACGGTGAGACAGGAGTCTGGGAGGGATGACATGGTGAGACGGTGAGACAGGGTGAGTCTGGGAGGGACATGGTGAGACAGGAGTCTGGGAGGGATGAGACAGGAGTCTGGGAGGGATGACATGGTGAGACAGGAGTCTGGGAGGGATGACATGGTGAGACAGGAGTCTGGGAGGGATGACATGGTGAGACAGGAGTCTGGGAGGGATGACATGGTGAGACAGGAGTCTGGGAGGGATGACACAGTTTGGGTAAAAAACAGTGATGAGTTCATGTGACATGCAGATGTTGCTGCAGATCAGAGATTGTACTGTTGCTCCTCATGTTCCTGCACACAGAAAAGGAAACAGTACGTGGGAGATGTCTTTGAATAAACTGAAAGCATTTATTGCACTCCGGTATGTCCACAGGGCGTCCCGCGGAAAGAGCATGGATGTGGAGTCATTTTGGTAAGATAGGTATGGGTGGACTATTTCTGAGAGACCATGTCACGCAAACCTCTTCAGAGACATTATGCAACACATGCAGCAGGTGCACATGAAACAAGGCCCATGAAAACAGTGCAAACCAATTTGTTTATGAGGTTTGCTCACACAAAGCCCTGAAGCTGTGTGCTGACTGTGGACCTGAAGCATAAAGAGAAGACCAGATTGAGTAATGCGTATGAGTTTAAGTGCACAATACAGTGTCCGATACAATCAACAAGTAGTGTTTTTATGTCTTTTCATGAATATATATCCACAAATATTTCTTCATGCAATTCATCCTTCACATTTGTTCATGCACTGGTGCTTTTGTTTAGGAATACAGCAAATCATTTCACCTGCGCACATGGCAGGTTATATTGTTATTATATTTTTAGTTTCTACTTTGTCAAAAGAAGCTGTAACTGGACTTAATTAATTACTTTAACTGTATTACTAATCAAATCTTCAAATAAAGTTTATAAAATGGATTCCACTGTAATGTTTTTATTGTAAGGAAAACCAAAATAGGCTATAATTCTACGCTTTTTCTCAGACTTTGTAGAGTTATACAAAACATATCCTTGATATGTTAAGACTAGTGTAGTTATATTTATTCATATTATTCAAACCCCTGAGCTGACAAGGTACAAATCTGTCGTTCTGCCCCTGAACAGGCAGTTAACCCACTGTTCCCAGGCCGTCATTGAAAATAAGAATGTGTTCTTAACTGACTTGCCTGGTTAAATAAAGGTAAAAAAAAAAAAATATATATATATATATATATATATATATTTGTTTGCAATGAATCCTTTACAAGTTTATGCAATATTTATCAAGCGTTGGTTCTTATGTTTGCGCACCTTGCGCGTTGACATACGTCTGATGCATATGTAAAAGGCGCCGACCAGCAGCGTTGTCTGTGTTCTTATATGCTGATCAAATCAAATCAAAACAAAAATCAAAAGTATTTATATAGCCCTTCGTACATCAGCTGATATCTCAAAGTGCTGTACAGAAACCCAGCCTAAAACCCCAAACAGCAAGCAATGCAGGTGTAGAAGCACGGTGGCTAGGAAAAACTCCCTAGAAAGGCCAAAACCTAGGAAGAAACCTAGAGAGGAACCAGGCTATGTGGGGTGGCCAGTCCTCTTCTGGCTGTGCCGGGTGAAGATTATAACAGAACATGGCCAAGATGTTCAAATGTTCATAAATGACCAGCATGGTGAAATAATAATAATCACAGGCAGAACAGTTGAAACTGGAGCAGCAGCACGGCCAGGTGGAATGGGGACAGCAAGGAGTTATCATGTAGTCCTGAGGCATGGTCCTAGGGCTCAGGTCCTCTGAGAGAGAGAAAGAAAGAAAGAAAGAGAGAATTAGAGAGAGCATACTTAAATTCACACAGGACACCGGATGGGACAGGAGAAGTACTCCAGATATAACAAACTGACCCTAGCCCCCCGACACATAAACTACTGCAGCATATTGGAGGCTGATACAGGAGGGGTCAGGAGACACTGTGGCTCCATCCGACAGGGCTGGACAGGGCCAAACAGGAAGGATATAACCCCACCCACTTTGCCAAAGCACAGCCCCCACACCACTAAAGGGATATCTTCAACCACCAACTTACCATCCTGAGACAAGGCCGAGTATAGCCCACAACATTTCCGCCACGGCACAACCCAAGGGGGGGCGCCAACCCAGACAGGAAGATCACATCAGTGACTCAACCCACTCGAGTGACACACCCCTCCTAGGGACGGTATGAAAGAGCACCAGTAAGCCAGTGACTCAGCCCCTGTAATAGGGTAAGAGGCAGAGAATCCTAGCGGAGAGAGGGGTGAACCGGCCAGGCAGACACAGCAAGGGCGGTTCGTTGCTCCAGAGCCTTTCCGTTCACCTTCACACTCCGGGGCCAGACTACACTCAATCATATGACCCACTGAAGAGATGAGTCTTCAGTAAAGACTTAAAGGTTGAGACTGAGTTTGCGTCTCTCACATGGGTAGGCAGACCATTCCATAAAAATGGAGCTCTATAGGAGAAAGCCCTGCTGTTTGCTTAGAAATTATAGGGACAATTAGGAGGCCTGCGTCTTGTGACCGTAGCGTATGTGTAGGTATGTACGGCAGTACATAAATCAGAGAGATAGGGAGAAGCAAGCCCATGTAATGCTTTGTAGGTTAGCAGTAAAACCTTGAAATCAGCCCTGGCTTTGACAGGAAGCCAGTGTAGGGAGGCTAGCACTGGAATAATATGATCAAATATTTTGTTCTACTCAGGATTCTAGCAGCCGTATTTAACACTAACTGAAGTGTATTTAGTGCTTTATCCGGGTAGCCAGAAAGTAGAGCATTGCAGTAGTCTAACCTAGAAGTAACAAAAGCATGGATTAATTTTTCTGCATCATTTTTGGACAGAAAGTTTCTGATTTTTTCAATGTTACGTAGATGGAAAACAGCTGATCCAGTGTAAATGGTTCAAACACCTGACCAATCAGGCTGTAAACTTTTAAATTTTTTGGGGGTGACAGAATACAAGGTCATTTTACAGAAAACATATTGGCAACAGACTTTCAGCATACTTATAGGTAAGGGCACTCAACATGCTCGGCACTGACAAAAATGACTGATGATTGGCTAAAATAAATTTATAATAAGAAGATTGTGGGAGCTGTTTTCTTAGATTTCAGTGCAGCTTTTGATATCATTGCTCATAACCTATTGCTAATTAGAAACCTAGGTGTTATTGACTTACATCCTCTGCCTTATCATGGATTGTACATTACCTATCTAACAGAACACAGATAGTTTTCTTTAAAGGAAGCCTCTCTAATGCAAATTCAGTTGAGTTTGGTCGAGAGCCATTATTGGTTTCTGTTTTTACTAATGACCTTCCACTGACCTTAAATAAAGCCTGTGTGTCTCGGTACGCTGATGACTCATCAGTCTACAAGTCGGCTACGACAGTCAAATAAATAACTGACACTTTAACATAGAGCTCAAATATCTCAAAAACTTGAGCATCGTTTTTGAAAAACATCTCTCACTCAACCCTTAACCTCATCTAGATCTATTATTGAATCATGTGGTGACTGAGCAAGTTGAGGAGACTAAACTGCTGGCTGTAAACCCTAGATCGCAAGCTGTCATGGCCAAAACATATAGACTCAATGGTTGCTAAAATGGGAAGAGGTCTGTCCATGATAAATAGTTGCTCTGTTTTCTTGACATCTCAGTCAATCAAACAAGTCCAAGGAAGGCAAAGAAGGACAGAGGCAGATTGAAGTTGGTCCAGAACAGGAAAGCACAGATTGCACGTACATGTGGATGTACACTATGTAGAGGCAGAATGTCAATGACATGAAAAGACATGCAAGTAGAGGTCTCTTCACAGTCCCTAGATCCAGAACAGAGGCATGACTACATGAAACTCTCTGCCACCCCAGCTAACTCAAACTCGCAATACAACCAGATTATTTAGATGAAAGATCAC
Organism: Oncorhynchus gorbuscha; assembly: GCF_021184085.1. Classification (NCBI taxonomy): domain Eukaryota; kingdom Metazoa; phylum Chordata; class Actinopteri; order Salmoniformes; family Salmonidae; genus Oncorhynchus; species Oncorhynchus gorbuscha. The sequence goes on from NC_060185.1 coordinate 85,615,758, forward strand.
CTCACGACTGTGAAGATACACACAGACAATTTAATATATATGTTATTGTACTTTGCATTGTATTATGTACTGTATTATCTAGTGTTATGTAGTGTTATATGTATTATGTACTGTATTATCTAGTGTTATGTAGTGTTATATATATGATGTACTGTATTATCTAGTGTTATGTAGTGTTATATATATGATGTACTGTATTATCTAGTGTTATATATATGATGTACTGTATTATCTAGTGTTATGTAGTGTTATATATATGATATACTGTATTATCTAGTGTTATATTGTCACGACTAGTCAAGGTGGGTGGAATCAGGCGCAGAGAGCAAATAATGAATAAAGGTTTATTCTTCGGTGAACAACAATAAACACGGACAACCCAAAAATACAAACAGGGTGAAAAATATCCAAAACAGGAATAAAACAGACAAACCGGAGAAATAAAACACAATCAAACAATCCCGCACAAAACAAGGGCGGGACGACCTACATTATATACAGATACTAATGAACTAACACACAGGTGAAAACAATCAGACAAAACCACACAAAACAAGGGCGGGACGACCTACATTATATACAGATACTAATGAACTAACACACAGGTGAAAACAATCAGACAAAACCACACAAAACAAGGGCGGGACGACCTACATTATATACAGATACTAATGAACTAACACACAGGTGAAAACAATCAGACAAAACCACACAAAACAAGGGCGGGACGACCTACATTATATACAGATACTAATGAACTAACACACAGGTGAAAACAATCAGACAAAACCACACAAAACAAGGGCGGGACAACCTACATTATATACAGATACTAATGAACTAACACACAGGTGAAAACAATCAGACAAAACCACACAAAACAAGGGCGGGACGACCTACATTATATACAGATACTAATGAACTAACACACAGGTGAAAACAATCAGACAAAACCAACAGATAACCGAAAAGGGATCGGTAGTGGCTAATAGGACGGTGACGACGACCGCCGAGCACAGCCCGAACGGGCAGGAGAGCCAACCTCGGCGGAAGTCGTGACATATATATATGATGTACTGTATTATCTAGTGTTATATATATGATGTACTGTATTATCTAGTGTTATATATATGATGTACTGTATTATCTAGTGTTATATATATGATGTAAATCAAATCAAATCAAATTTTATTTGTCACATACACATGGTTAGCAGATGTTAATGCGAGTGTAGCGAAATGCTTGTGCTTCTAGTTCCGACAATGCAGTGATAACCAACAAGTAATCTAACTAACAATTCCAAAACTACTGTCTTATACACAGTGTAAGGGGATAAGGAACATGTACATAAGGATATATGAATGAGTGATGGTACAGAGCAGCATACAGTAGATGGTATCGAGTATATGAGTACAGTATATACATATGAGATGAGTGTGTAGACAAAGTAAACAAAGTGGCATAGTTAAAGTGGCTAGTGATACATGTGTTACATAAGGATGCAGTCGATGATGTAGAGTACAGTATATACATATGCATATGAGATGAATAATGTAGGGTAAGTAACATTATATAAGGTAGCATTGTTTAAAGTGGCTAGTGATATATTTACATCATTTCCCATCAATTCCCATTATTAAAATGGCTGGAGTTGGGTCAGTGTCAATGACAGTGTGTTGGCAGCAGCCACTCAGTGTTAGTGGTGGCTGTTTAACAGTCTGATGGCCTTGAGATAGAAGCTGTTTTTCAGTCTCTCGGTCCCAGCTTTGATGCACCTGTACTATCTAGTGTTATATATATGATGTACTGTATTATCTAGTGTTATATATATGATGTTCTGTATTATCTAGTGTTATGTAGTGTTATATATATGATGTACTGTATTATCTAGTGTTATATATATGATGTACTGTATTATCTAGTGTTATGTAGTGTTATATATATGATGTACTGTATTATCTAGTGTTATATATATGATGTACTGTATTATCTAGACTTATGTAGTGTTATATATATGATGTACTGTATTATCTAGTGTTATATATATGATGTTCTGTATTATCTAGTGTTATGTAGTGTTATATATATGATGTACTGTATTATCTAGTGTTATATATATATGATGTTCTGTATTATCTAGTGTTATGTAGTGTTATATATATGATATACTGTATTATCTAGTGTTATGTAGTGTTATATATATGATGTACTGTATTATCTAGACTTATGTAGTGTTATATATATGATGTACTGTATTATCTAGTGTTATATATATGATGTTCTGTATTATCTAGTGTTATATATATGATGTTCTGTATTATCTAGTGTTATGTAGTGTTATATATATGATATACTGTATTATCTAGTGTTATGTAGTGTTATATATATGATGTACTGTATTATCTAGACTTATGTAGTGTTATATATATGATGTACTGTATTATCTAGTGTTATATATATGATGTACTGTATTATCTAGTGTTATATATATGATGTTCTGTATTATCTAGTGTTATATATATGATGTACTGTATTATCTAGTGTTATATATATGATGTTCTGTATTATCTAGTGTTATGTAGTGTTATATATATGATGTACTGTATTATCTAGTGTTATATATATGATGTACTGTATTATCTAGTGTTATGTAGTGTTATATATATGATGTACTGTATTATCTAGTGTTATATATATGATGTACTGTATTATCTAGACTTATGTAGTGTTATATATATGATGTACTGTATTATCTAGTGTTATATATATGATGTACTGTATTATCTAGTGTTATGTAGTGTTATATATATGATGTACTGTATTATCTAGTGTTATGTAGTGTTATATATATGATGTACTGTATTATCTAGTGTTATATATATGATGTACTGTATTATCTAGTGTTATGTAGTGTTATATGTATTTGTTGTGTTTTGTTCCCTGTTTGGACCCCAGGAAGAGTAGCAGCTGCTTTGGCAGCAGCTAATTGAGGTTCCTAATAAAATACTAAAATACTAATGCAGTACCTCAGGAAGTGCTAATGACCAGCTACGGCTGTTTCCTGTATGACTCAGCTCACTTGAGAGTCACAAACACACACCAGTGTTTCCCCTATATTCATTTACCAGCAGCAGGCTTTCACACTGAAAACATGTCTGTAAGCTCCATCGCAAATGTATAGAATCAAATCAAATGCTGTGCCTTCTTCACCACACTGTCTGTGTGGGTGGACCATTTCAGATTGTCAGGGATGTGTATGGCACTTTTCACCTTCTACACTGTAGTCCCCGTTGATGTGAATAGGGTCGTGCTCCCTCTGCTGTCTCCTGAAGTCCACAATCAGCTCCTATGTTGACGTTGAGGGAGAGGTTATTTTCCAGGTACCACTCCACCAGGTCCCTCAACTCCTCCTCGTCTCGTTGTTGTTGGTGATCAGGCCTACTACTGTTGCGTCGTCTGCAAACTTGATGATTGAGTTGGAGGCGTGCGTGGGTGAAGTTGGAGGCGTGTTTGGGTGAAGTTGGAGGCGTGCGTGGGTGTAGTTGGAGGCGTGCGAGGGTGAAGTTGGAGGCGTGCGTAGGTGAAGTTGGAGGCGTGCGTGGGTGAAGTTGGAGGCGTGCGTGGGTGTAGTTGGAGGCGTGCGAGGGTGAAGTTGGAGGCGTGCGTAGGTGAAGTTGGAGGCGTGCGTGGGTGAAGTTGGAGGCGTGCGTGGTTGAAGTTGGAGGCGTGCGTGGGTGAAGTTGGAGGCGTGCGTAGGTGAAGTTGGAGGCGTGCGTGGGTGAAGTTGGAGGCGTGCGTGGGTGAAGTTGGAGGCGTGCGTAGGTGAAGTTGGAGGCGTGTGTGGGTGAAGTTGGAGGCGTGCGTAGGTGAAGTTGGAGGCATGCGTAGGTGAAGTTGGAGGCGTGCGTAGGTGAAGTTGGAGGCGTGCGTGGGTGAAGTTGGAGGCGTGCGTGGGTGAAGATGGAGGCGTGCGTGGGTGAAGTTGGAGGCGTACATGGGTGAAGTTGGAGGTGCAGTCATGGGTGAACAGGGAGTACAGAAGGGGGATGAGCACGTACCCTTGTGGGGCCCCTGTGTTGAGGATCAGTGAAATTGAGGTGTTGTTTCCTATCTTCACCTCCTGGAGGGCAGCCTGCCAGGAAGTCAAAGACCCAGGTGCAAAGGGCAGGGTTCAGACCCAGGGCCCCAAGCTTAATGATGAGCTTGGAGGGCACTACGGTGTTGAAGGCTGGGCTAAAGTCAATGAACAACATTCTTACGCAGGGATTCCTCTTGTCCAGATGGAATAGGGCAGTGTGCAGAGTGATGGCGATTGCATTGTCGGTCTATCTATTTGGGTGTCAGGTAAGGTGGAGGTGAAATGATCCTTAACTAGTCTCTCAAAGCACTTCATGATGACAGAAGTGAGTGCTACGGGTTGGTAGTCATTTAGTTCAGTTACCTTTGCTTTCTTGAGTACAGGAACAATGGTGGCCATCTTGAAGCAAGTGGGGACAGCAGACTGGGATAGAGAGAGATTGAATATGTTCGTAAACACTCCATCCAGCTGGCCAGGGCATGCTCTGAGGATGTGGCTAGGGATATCATCTGGGCCGGCAGCTTTAAGGGTTAAGGGTTAAGAAAAATGTGCTTTAAAATTGCCAAATTATCTTTCAGCTTCACAGCAAATATTCTGAAATTGAAAAAACATAAATTAATAAATAAAGTAGCCTCTTGTTGTTCCAGAAAAACCCTTGCTTTTTGCAAATAGCACGCCTGCCTTGTGAAATATTTATTGACCAATGTGTTGGAGAGGATTGTAGATCCTGCAAACGCAAAGAGACATCATCAATGCTATTAATGAGGTTGCCAAGGAGTTGAAGTGGGACAAGCACGGTTTGGTTTCTGCGGGTGTTTCTCTGTTGGGCCCACTACAGCACAGAGATCCAAGAGAACAGCTCTTGGTTTCGGAACCAGCTCATGTGCCACTATATAACAACAACCTAGAGACGATTGTTTTGGACTTTTCCTTCAGAAGTAGGTTCAGATGGAACATTACTGAACATCAGTTTTGTGTTGGATGGTATTTCCAGGTTCCGCT
>NC_060185.1:85623337-85630837 GCF_021184085.1 Oncorhynchus gorbuscha
TCCATCCCTCTCTATCTCTATCCATCACTCTATCTCTCTCTGTCCCTCTATCTCTATCCCTCTCTCTATCTCTATCCATCCCTCTCTCTCTATCCCTCTCTCTCTCTATCCCTCTCTCTATCTCTATCCATCCCTCTATCTCCCTCTGTCCCTCTATCTCTATCCCTCTCTCTCTCTATTCCTCTCTCTCTATCTCTATCCCTCTATCTCTATCCATCCCTCCATCTCTCTCTGTCCCTCTCTCTATCCCGTTCTCTATCTCCATCCCTCTCTATCTATATCCTTCTCTATCTCCATCCCGCTCAATTCAATTCAAGGGGCTTTATTGGCATGGGAAACGTGTTAACATTGCCAAAGAAAGTGAGTTAGATAATATACAAAAGTTAAATAAACAATAAAAATTAACAGTAAACATTACACATACAGAAGTTTCAGTGTTGTAACAATGTACAAATGGTTAAAGAACACAAGGGAAAATAAATAAGCATAAATATGGATTGTATTTACAATGGTGTTTGTTCTTCACTAGTTGCCCTTTTCTTGGGGCAACAGGTCACAAATCTTGCTGCTGTGATGGCACACTGTGGAATTTCACCCAGTACATATGGGGTTTATCAAAATTGGATTTGTTTTCGAATTCTTGGTGGATCTGTGTAATCTGAGGGAAATATGTCTCTCTATTATGGTCATACATTGGACTCCTGGTTAGGAAGTGCAGCTCAGTTTCCACCTCATTTTGTGGGCAGTGTGCACATAGCCTGTCTTCTCTTGAGAGCCATGTCTGCCTACGGCGGCCTTTCTCAATAGCAAGGCTATGCTCATTGAGTCTGTACACAGTCAAAGCTTTACTTAATTTTGGGTCAGTCACAGTGGTCAGGTATTCTTCCACTGTGTAGTCTCTGTTTAGGGCCAAATAGTTTTCTAGTTTGCTCTGTTTTGTTGTTAATTCTTTCCAATGTGTCAAGTACTTATCTTTTTGTTTTCTCATGATTTGGTTGGTTCGAATTGTGTTGCTGTCCTGGGGCTCTGTAGGGTGTGTTTGTGTTTGTGAACAGAGCCCCAGGACCAGCTTGCTTAGGGGACTCTTCTCCAGGTTAATCTCTCTGTATGTGATGGCTTTGTTATGGAAGGTTTGGGAATCGCTTCCTTTTAGGTGGTTGTAGAATTTAACAGCTCTTTTCTAGATTTTGATCATTAGTGGGTATCGGCCTAATTCTGCTCTGCATGCATTATTTGGTGTTCTACGTTGTACACGGAGGATATTTTTGCAGAATTCTGCGTGCAGAGTCTCAATTTGGTGTTTGTCCCATTTTGTGAAGTCTTGGTTAGTGAGCGGACCCCAGACCTCACAACCATAAAGGGCAATGGGCTCTATGACTGATTCAAGTATTTTTAGCCAAATCCTAATTGGTATGTTGAAATTGATGTTCCTTTTGATGGCATAGAATGCCCTTCTCTATCCCTCCTTCTCCATGCCTCTCTCTATTTCACTGATTTGCTTTGCACAGTGAAATCCTGGACATCCTCTGTGTTTGTGATTCACACACACACACACACACACACACACACACACACACACACACACACACACACACACACACACACACACACACACACACACACACACACACACACACACACACACACACACACACACACACAGTGAGGTTATGTTGAGGTCAGTGAAACATAGTCTGTCTGACCTAAGCCTCACTGAATCTAAGTCTAAAGCAGCATGATGTCAGAGAGACTAGCTGCTAGGGAGAGACTGATGTCCTCTAGCTCCAAGGCCTGTTTAGCATTTCTCTCTTCTGGATTTATTCTCTGCCTATCGGCCATGGCTGCTGTGTGTGTGTGTCTGTGTGCATGTGTGTGTTTGAGAGAAACTCTGAGATCCACCTCCCACTTGTCAGTAGATGTGAAGATTAAAGCCATCCATGAGACATCAAACACACACACACGTAAATGTCACAGCTGGCTGTCTGTACTGCACAGGAGGGAAGTGTGTGTGTGTGTGTGTGTGTGTGTGTGTGTGTGTGTGTGTGTGTGTGTGTGTGTGTGTGTGTGTGTGTGTGTGTGTGTGTGTGTGTGTGTGTGTGTGTGGAGAGGAGCTTGTGTCTTCTGTGTCAACATCAACATCAAGGGGAAAGCAGGCCACTGGGGTTGGGGCTTCAAATATGATGACAGGTCTCACACACACACACACACACACACACACACACACACACACACACACACACACACACACACACACACACACACACACACACACACACACACACACACACACACACACACACACACACACACAGGTGTGCAAGATTGGAGTCCCAAGTGTGTGTGTGTGTGTGTGTGTGTGCGTGCGTGCGTGTGTGCGTGCGTGTGTGCGTGTGTGTGTGTGTGTGTGTGTGTGTGTGTGTGTGTGTGTGTGTGTGTGTGTGTGTGTGTGTGTGTGTGTGTGTGTGTGTGTGTGTGTAATTACCGTTGTCTCTCTCTTGGTTCCGCCTTCCATCTCCTCTGCTTTTAGTGACCCCTCACCCCACCCCTCTCTATGTCCTCTCTTTCTCTCTCTTTCTCTCTCTTCCTGCTGTCAAGGCATTACTTCCCCCTTCAATCCACCTATATCTGAGATTGCATAGTCGAGAAGGTACGGTGTACTTCGAAATGATCGGTGATCTGTTTGTTAACTTGCCTTTCAAAGATTTTAGAAATGCAGGGCAGGATGGATATACAGTGGGGAAAAAAAGTATTTAGTCAGCCACCAATTGTGCAGGTTCTCCCACTTAAAAAGGTACACTTCAACTATGACAGACAAAATGAGAGAACAAAATCCAGAAAATCACATTGTAGGATTTTTAATGAATTTATTTGCAAATTATGGTGGAAAATAAGTATTTGGACAATAACAAAAGTTTATCTCAATACTTTGTTATATACCCTTTGTTGGCAATGACAGAGGTCAAACATTTTCTGTAAATCTTCACAAGGTTTTCACACATTGTTGCTGGGATTTTGGCCCATTCCTCCATGCAGATCTCCTCTAGAGCAGTGATGTTTTGGGGCTGAAGTTATTGACCGAGCTGAGGCTAGCAGATGGCCAAGTTGACGTTGATGACCGCTAGCAGCGGCTAACTGACTACTAGCTAGTAGCTAGTTAGCTGGCTAGCTTCTGATGGTGGTTCCGGTTCTAAAGCAAAAGAAAATAGTAGATCCGTACCACATTGGGTGGGGCGGGTTGCAGGAGAGTATGTTCAGTCCGTAGATGGAAACTGAGATTAAAAATATGAAAAATATATACGAAATATATACGAAGATAACGATATATACACGGGACGGGACAAGACAGAACAGATCATTCCATCCTGGAATGTGGAGGTAACTCTGGGAGCTGAGGTAACTCTGGGAGCTGAGGTAACTCTGGGAGCTGAGGTAACTCTGGGAGCTGAGGTATCTCTGGGAGCTGAGGTATCTCTGGGAGCTGAGGTATCTCTGGGATCTGAGGTAACTCTGGGAGCTGAGGTAACTCTGGGAGCTGAGGTATCTCTGGGAGCTGAGGTAACTCTGGGAGCTGAGGTATCTCTGGGAGCTGAGGTAACTCTGGGAGCTGAGGTATCTCTGGGAGCTGAGGTAACTCTGGGAGCTAACAAGTCCCCAGATCACAGGCACCTTTACTCAGTGTAACCAACCACCTCTCCTCCAGACAGACATTATCCATATCTCCCTCCTCTCCTCCAGACAGACATAAATTATCCATATCTCCCTCCTCTCCTCCAGACAGACATTATCCATATCCCCCTCCTCTCCTCCAGGCAAACATTATCCATATCTCCCTCCTCTCCTCCAGACAGACATTATCCATATCTCCCTCCTCTCCTCCAGGCAAACATTATCCATATCTCCCTCCTCTCCTCCAGACAGACATTATCCATATCCCCCTCCTCTTTCCAGACAGACATTATCCATATCCCCCTCCTCTCCTCCAGATAGAAAGACATTATCCATATCCCCTCCTCTCCTCCAGACAGACAGACAGACATTATCCATATCCCCCTCCTCTCCTCCAGATAGAAAGACATTATCCATATCCCCTCCTCTCCTCCAGACAGACAGACAGACATTATCCATATTCCCCTCCTCTCCTCCAGACAGACACCTGCACTGTGTTTCGTGCACAGCCAGGTTTGGCTGGCACAGGCGTACAAAGACCTTAATAACCTTTAGAATGGTGTTCTACCCAGACAGAGATAATAACCTGTAGAATGGTGTTCTACCCAGACAGAGATAATAACCTGTAGAATGGTGTTCTACCCAGACAGAGATAATAACCTGTAGAATGGTGTTCTACCCAGACAGAGATAAATAACCTGTAGAATGGTGTTGCACCCAGACAAAGATAATAACTTGTTGAATGGTGTTGCACCCAGACAGAGATAATAACCTGTTGAATGGTGTTGCACCCAGACAGAGATAATAACCTATTGAATGGTGTTGCACCCAGACAGAGATAATAACCTGTTGAATGGTGTTGCACCCAGACAGAGATAATAACCTGTTGAATGGTGTTCTACCCAGCCAGAGATAATAACCTGTAGAATGGTGTAGCACCCAGACAGAGATAATAACATGTAGAATGGTGTTGCACCCAGACAGAATTAATGACCTGTTGAATGGTGTTGCACCCAGACAGAGATAATAACCTGTAGAATGGTGTAGCACCCAGACAGAGATAATAACCTGTTGAATGGTGTTGCACCCAGACAGAGATAATAATCTGTCACACGTCAGTACATACACACAACCAGTAGGTCACACGTCAGTACATACACACAACCAGTAGGTCGCACGTCAGTACACACACAACCAGTAGGTCACACGTCAGTACACACACAACCAGTAGGTCACACATCAGTACACACACAACCAGTAGATCACACGTCAGTACACACACAACCAGTAGGTCACACGTCAGTACACACACAACCAGTAGGTCACACGTCAGTACACACACAACCAGCAGGTCACACGTCAGTACACACACAACCAGCAGATCACACGTCAGTACACACACAACCAGTAGGTCACACGTCAGTACACACACAACCAGTAGGTCACACGTCAGTACACACACAACCAGTAGGTCACACGTCAGTACACACACAACCAGTAGGTCACACGTCAGTACACACACAACCCAGTAGGTCACACGTCAGTACACACAGTACAACAACCAGTAGGTCACACGTCAGTACACACACAACCAGTAGGTCACACGTAGGTCAGTACACACACAACCAGTAGGTCACACGTCAGTACACACACAACCAGTAGGTCACACGTCAGTACACACACAACCAGTAGGTCACACGTCAGTACACACACAACCAGTAGGTCACACGTCAGTACACACAACCAGTAGGTCCAGTAGGTCACACGTCAGTACACACACAACCAGTAGGTCACACGTCAGTACACACACAACCAGTAGGTCACACGTCAGTACACACACAACCAGTAGGTCACACGTCAGTACACACACAACCAGTAGGTCACACGTCAGTACACACACACCAGTAGGTCACACGTCAGTACACACACAACCAGTAGGTCACACGTCAGTACACACACAACCAGTAGGTCACACGTCAGTACACACACAACCAGTAGGTCACACGTCAGTAGTACACACACACAACAGTAGGTCACACGTCAGTACACACACACCAGTAGGTCCAGTAGGTCACACGTCAGTACACACACAACCAGTAGGTCACACACAACCAGTAGGTCAGTACACACACAACCAGTAGGTCACACGTCAGTACACACACAACCAGTAGGTCACACGTCAGTACACACACAACCAGTAGGTCACACGTCAGTACACACACAACCAGTAGGTCACACGTCAGTACACACACAACCAGTAGGTCACACGTCAGTACACACACACAACCAGTAGGTCACACGTCAGTACACACACAACCAGTAGGTCACACGTCAGTACACACACAACCAGTAGGTCACACGTCAGTACACACACAACCAGTAGATCACACGTCAGTACATACACAACCAGTAGGTCACACGTCAGTAGGTCAGTAGGTCACACACAACCAGTAGGTCACACGTCGTCAGTAGATCACACACAACCAGTAGGTCACACGTCAGTACACACACAACCAGTAGGTCACACGTCAGTAGGTCACACGCCAGTACACACACAACCAGTAGATCACACGTCAGTACATACACAACCAGTAGGTCACACGTCAGTACACACACAACCAGTAGGTCACACGTCACACGTCAGTACACACACAACCAGTAGGTCACACGTCAGTACATACACAACCAGTAGGTCACACACAACCAGTAGGTCACACACACAACCAGTAGGTCACATACACAACCAGTAGGTCACACGTCAGTACATACACAACCAGTAGGTCACACGTCAGTACACACACAACCAGTAGGTCACACGTCAGTACACACACAACCAGTAGGTCACACGTCAGTACATACACAACCAGTAGATCACACGTCAGTACACACACAACCAGTAGATCACACGTCAGTACACACACAACCAGTAGGTCACACGTCAGTACATACACAACCAGTAGGTCACACGGGGTACAACACAACCAGTAGGTCACACGTCAGTACACACACAACCAGTAGGTCACACGTCAGTACATACACAACCAGTAGGTCACATGGGGAGAAGCGTTGTGCCGTGAGGTGTTGCATTTGTTTATTGAAACCAGGTTCTGTTCACTTGCGCTATATAAGATGGAAGGGAGTTCCATGAACTCATGGCTCTGTTTAATACTGTACGTTTCCTTGAATTTGTTGTGTGAAAAGACTGTGAAAAGACCCCGGGTGGCGTGTCTGGTGGGGTAAGTGTGTGTGTCAGTGCCTTGTGTAAGTTGACTATGCAAACAATTAGGAATTTCCAACACATGAATGTTTCTTAATAAAACAAAAAGTGACACAGACAGTCTCTCCTCAACTCTTATCTGAGATACTGGCTTTCATAGTATTAATATTATCCCTCTGATTACAATGAAGAGCAAGATGTGTCACTCTGTTCTGGGGTCAGCTGCAGCTTAACTACAGTAGGTCTTTCATAGCAGCACTCGACCACACCACTGGACAATAATGAAGATAAGATAAATCTACAGCCTGCAGGACTTCCTTTGAGGAGTGTGGTGTAGAAAAATGGAGAGCATCTCTTTATCATGGACAGACCTCTTCCCTTCTTCACAACCACTCCCTCTGTCCCACAGCGCCACAGCTAAATGGATGCAGCGGAAACACTGAGGCTATATAACGGAGGGAGATTAATAGAGAGAGAGGAAGAGAAGGAGTGGGAGAATGGTCAAGGGAGTAGAAGAGAGGAAGAGAGGGAGTGGGAGAGAGGAAGAGACGGAGTGGGAGAGAGGAAGAGAAGGAGTGGGAGAGAGGAAGAGAAGGAGTGGGAGAGAGGAAGAGACG
>NC_060185.1:85638337-85802692 GCF_021184085.1 Oncorhynchus gorbuscha
CCTGGTGTCATGTCTGGTGGGATATGATGAAGACCCCTGGTGGGATATGATGAAGACCCCTGGTGGGATATGATGAAGACCCCTGGTGTCATGTCTGGTGGGATATGATGGAGTCCCCTGGTGTCATGTCTGGTGGGATATGATGGAGTCCCCTGGTGTCATGTCTGGTGGGATATGATGAAGACCCCTGTTGCCATGTCTGGTGGGATATGATGAAGACCCCTGGTGGGATATGATGAAGACCCCTGGTGGGATATGATGAAGTCCCCTGGTGGGATATAATGAAGACCCCTGGTGGGATATGATGAAGACCCCTGGTGGGATATGATGAAGTCCCCTGGTGGGATATGATGAAGTCCCCTGGTGGGATATAATGAAGACCCCTGGTGGGATATGATGAAGACCCCTGGTGGGATATGATGAAGTCCCCTGGTGGGATATGATGAAGTCCCCTGGTGGGATATGATGAAGACCCCTGGTGGGATATGATGATGACCCCTGGTGGGATATGATGAAGACCCCTGGTTGGATATGATGAAGACCCCTGGTGGGATATGATGAAGTCCCCTGGTGGGATATGATGAAGTCCCCTGGTGGGATATGATGATGACCCCTGTTGCCATGTCTGGTGGGATATGATGAAGTCCCCTGGTGGGATATGATGAAGACCCCTGTTGCCATGTCTGGTGGGATATGATGAAGACCCCTGTTGCCATGTCTGGTGGGATATGATGAAGACCCATGGGATATGCCATGTCTGGTGGGATATGATGGAGACCCTGTTGCCATGTCTGGTGGGATATGATGAAGACCCTGTTGCCATGTCTGGTGGGATATGATGAAGACCCCTGGTGCCATGTCTGGTGGGATATGATGAAGACCCCATGGTGGGATATGATGAAGTCCCCTGGTGGTCTGATATGATGATGACCCCTGGTGCCATGTCTGGTGGGATATGATGAAGACCCTGTTGCCATGTCTGGTGGGATATGATGAAGACCCCTGGTGCCATGTCTGGTGGGATATGATGAAGACCCCTGTTGCCATGTCTGGTGGGATATGATGAAGAACCCTGTTGCCATGTCTGGTGGGATATGATGAAGACCCCTGGTGCCATGTCTGGTGGGATATGATGAAGACCCCTGTTGCCATGTCTGGTGGGATATGATGAAGACCCCTGTTGCCATGTCTGGGGGGATATGATGAAGACCCTGTTGCCATGTCTGGTGGGATATGATGAAGACCCCTGGTGTCATGTCTGGTGGGATATGATGAAGAACCCTGTTGCCATGTCTGGTGGGATATGATGAAGATCCCTGTTGCCATGTCTGGTGGGATATGATGAAGACCCCTGGTGCCATGTCCCCTGGTGGGATATGATGAAGACCCCTGTTGCCATGTCTGGTGGGATATGATGAAGAACCCTGTTGCCATGTCTGGTGGGATATGATGAAGACCCTGTTGCCATGTCTGGTGGGATATGATGAAGACCCCTGTTGCCATGTCTTGTGGGATATGATGAAGACCCCTGTTGCCATGTGAAGACCCCTGGTGGGATATGATGAAGACCCCTGGTGCCATGTCTGGTGGGATATGATGAAGACCCCTGGTGTCATGTCTGGTGGGATATGATGAAGACCCCTGGTGGGATATAATGAAGACCCTGGTGTCATGTCTGGTGGGATATGATGAAGATCCCTGGTGCCATGTCTGGTGGGATATGATGAAGACCCCTGGTGTCATGTCCCCTGGTGGGATATGATGAAGACCCCTGGTGTCATGTCTGGTGGGATATGATGAAGACCCCTGGTGTCATGTCTGGTGGGATATGATGATGACCCCTGTTGTCATGTCTGGTGGGATATGATGAAGTCCCCTGGTGGGATATGTCATGTCTGGTGGGATATGATGAAGATCCCTGGTGTCATGTCTGGTGGGATATGATGAAGACCCCTGGTGTCATGTCTGGTGGGATATGATGAAGAACCCTGGTGTCATGTCTGGTGGGATATGATGAAGACCCCTGGTGTCATGTCTGGTGGGATATGATGAAGATCCCTGGTGTCATGTCTGGTGGGATATGATGAAGACCCCTGGTGGGATATGATGAAGTCCCCTGGTGGGATATGATGAAGTCCCCTGGTGGGATATAATGAAGACCCCTGGTGGGATATGATGAAGACCCCTGGTGGGATATGATGAAGACCCCTGGTGGGATATGATGAAGTCCCCTGGTGGGATATGATGAAGACCCCTGTTGCCAAGTCTGGTGGGATATGATGAAGTCCCCTGGTGGGATATAATGAAGTCCCCTGGTGGGATATGATGAAGACCCCTGGTGGGATATGATGAAGACCCCTGTTGCCATGTCTGGTGGGATATGATGAAGTCCCCTGGTGGGATATGATGAAGACCCCTGGTGGGATATAATGAAGACCCCTGGTGGGATATAATGAAGACCCCTGGTGGGATATGATGAACACCCCTGGTGGGATATGATGAAGACCCCTGGTTGGATATGATGAAGACCCCTGGTGGGATATGATGAAGTCCCCTGGTGGGATATGATGAAGACCCCTGGTGGGATATGATGAAGACCCTGTTGCCATGTCTGGTGGGATATGATGAAGTCCCCTGGTGGGATATGATGAAGACCCCTGTTGCCATGTCTGGTGGGATATGATGAAGACCCCTGTTGCCATGTCTGGTGGGATATGATGAAGACCCCTGTTGCCATGTCTGGTGGGATATGATGAAGTCCCCTGGTGGGATATGATGAAGACCCCTGGTGGGATATGATGAAGTCCCCTGGTGGGATATGATGAAGTCCCCTGGTGGGATATGATGATGACCCCTGGTGGGATATGATGATGACCCCTGGTTGGATATGATGAAGACCCCTGGTTGGATATGATGAAGACCCCTGGTGGGATATGATGAAGTCCCCTGGTGGGATATGATGATGACCCCTGTTTCCATGTCTGGTGGGATATGATGAAGACCCCTGGTGTCATGTCTGGTGGGATATGATGATGACCCCTGTTGCCATGTCTGGTGGGATATGATGATGACCCCTGTTGCCATGTCTGGTGGGATATGATGAAGACCCCTGGTGTCATGTCTGGTGGGATATGATGAAGAACCCTGGTGTCATGTCTGGTGGGATATGATGATGACCCCTGTTGCCATGTCTGGTGGGATATGATGAAGACCCCTGGTGTCATGTCTGGTGGGATATGATGAAGAACCCTGGTGTCATGTCTGGTGGGATATGATGAAGACCCCTGGTGTCATGTCTGGTGGGATATGATGAAGACCCCTGGTGTCATGTCTGGTGGGATATGATGAAGACCCCTGGTGGGATATGATAAAGTCCCCTGGTGGGATATGATGATGACCCCTGTTGCCATGTCTGGTGGGATATGATGAAGACCCCTGTTGCCATGTCTGGTGGGATATGATGAAGACCCCTGTTGCCATGTCTGGTGGGATATGATGAAGACCCCTGTTGCCATGTCTGGTGGGATATGATGAAGAACCCTGTTGCCATGTCTGGTGGGATATGATGAAGACCCCTGTTGCCATGTCTGGTGGGATATGATGAAGACCCCTGTTGCCATGTCTGGTGGGATATGATGAAGACCCCTGTTGCCATGTCTGGTGGGATATGATGAAGACCCCTGTTGCCATGTCTGGTGGGATATGATGAAGACCCCTGGTGTCATGTCTGGTGGGATATGATGAAGACCCCTGTTGCCATGTCTGGTGGGATATGATGAAGACCCCTGTTGCCATGTCTGGTGGGATATGATGGAGTCCCCTGGTGGGATATGATGAAGACCCCTGGTGGGATATAATGAAGACCCCTGGTGGGATATGATGATGACCCCTGGTGGGATATGACGAAGACCCCTGGTGGGATATGATGAAGACCCCTGGTGGGATATGATGATGACCCCTGGTGGCCTGTCTGGTGGGATATGATGAAGACCCCTGGTGGGATATGATGATGACCCCTGGTGGGATATGATGAAGACCCCTGGTGGGATATGATGATGACCCCTGGTGGGATATGATGATGACCCCTGGTGGGATATGATGAAGAACCCTGGTGGGATATGATGATGACCCCTGGTGGCCTGTCTGGTGGGATATGATGAAGACCCCTGGTGGGATATGATGAAGACCCCTGGTGGGATATGATGAAGAACCCTGGTGCCATATCTGATGGGATATGATGGAGATGTTAGAGGTGTATATGTTTCCCAACTGGCATGTGTCACGAGAAATATGTTCTCAGTGTTCATAAACCAATTCAGTTAAACTACTTAGTCTGTTAATCAGGATTTGTAAGATACTGATTGAAATTAAACAGACGGAGGCCCAGCTAAAATAGTCAATAAGGTTTATTCACGAGAGCGCTGGTCTGTTGTACAAAACCATTCATTTTATACTGGCTTCTCTTGCACACACATTCACACAAACATACGCACACACATTCACACAAACATACGCACACACATTCACGCAAACATACGCACACACATTCACGCAAACATACGCACACACACATTCACACTAACATTAGCACACACACATTCACACTAACATTAGCACAACATGTCCTGCTACGCAGCAGAAAAAAGATCCTCCCTCAAGATAGGGAGACCGAGACCCTGGGAAGTACTCTCAGTGGCCCCAGCCAAGGAGACCGAGACCCTGGGAAGTACTCTCAGTGGCCCCAGCCAAGGAGACCGAGACCCTGGGAAGTACTCTCAGTGGCCCCAGCCAAGGAGACCGAGACCCTGGGAAGTACTCTCAGTGGCCCCAGCCAAGGAGACCGAGACCCTGGGAAGTACTCTCAGTGGCCCCAGCCAAGGAGACAGAGACCCTGGGAAGTACTCTCAGTGGCCCCAGCCAAGGTCGGCACCGAATCTTGCTCAGACAGTCTGTTTTTAAGATACTATTATAGACATATTGTATAGACTATATTTATACATAATTCTAATCAATTTCAGTTGATTATATGGCTTCAGAGGTCATTCATATAAATTCCATCAACACATGCTATTCCCTATCAGGGCTCTAGACTAACTTTTTCTATTGGTGACACTGGTTCTACCAACTTTTTCTATTGGTGACACTGGTTCTACCAACTTTTTCATTTGATGGCACCAGCACATGATTGGGTTGCACTAAGTTTTTTCTGACTCGTGTCCCATAATATGCCTGTATTCCATACAGAACCAGGCTAATAATGACTAGCCAATCTAGAAGAAAAAGAAACGCACACCTATTTAGGCGAGGTGCTGGTTAGCGGAGTAGAAAACTTGAAAATAAAAGAGAGCTGCTGTCAAGCTGTCGAAACGTTGGTAATTACATTTTTGCATCTGAGCTCCTAGAGTGTGCGGCTCTCTAAAAATGACTAGCCACCATTTAAATTAGCATGTCATTTCAGGGCCTGACATTCAGGAACATTTTACCCCGGGCCACTATGCAAATAGTCTGGGTAGCCATTTGATTAGCTGTTCAGGAGTCAAGGATTCTTATGGGCCTGGGGGTAGAAGCTATTTAGAAGCATCTTGGACCTAGACTTGGCACTCCGGTACCGCTTGCCGTGCGGTAGCAGAGAGAACAGTCTATGACTAGTGTGGCTGGAGTCTTTGACAATTTTAGGGCCTTCCTCTGACACCGCCTGCAATAGAGGTCCTGGATGGCAGGAAGCTTGGCTCAGTGATGTACTGGGTTCTACGCACTACCCTCTGTAGTGCCTTGCGATCGGTGGCCGAGCAGTTGCCATACTAGGCAGTGATGCAACCCATCAGGATGCATTCAATGGTGCAGAGGTAGAACCATTTGAGGATCTGAGGACCCATGCCAACTCTTTTAATTCCCCATGAGGGGGAATAGGCTTTGTCGTGCCCTCATCACGATTGTCTTGGTGTGAAGTTTGTTGGCGATGTGGACACCAAAGAACTTGAAGGTTTCAACATGCTCCACTGCAGCCCCAAAGCACTTCATGGCTACAGAAGTGAGTGCTACTGGTCAGTAGTCATTTAGGCAGTTTACCTTAGTTTTCGTTTGCACAGGGACTATGGTGGTCTGCTTGAAACATGTAGGTATTACAGACTAGGTCAGAAAGAGGTTGCAAATGTCAGTGAAGGCACTTGCCAGCTGGTCAGCGCATGCTCATAGTACACATCCTGTACTCCTGATTTGTGCATCATTTAAATGTTATCTTTAATTTGCGGGCTAAGCAGATAGCCTATGGTCTATAGTGTCCTACACAAATATTTACACAAATGACTTGACAATATCATATTTACATTGTACAATTCACAGTGTAGGCTACATGTGATGGCTGAGTTTACTAAATAAATACCCCAGAAATTGATACAAATCATCATTATATCATTCTGCCAGCTACATTGCAGTCAGTATTTAATTGGGAAGGTTTATGGGGAAAGCCTTCAGAAATGTTCTTTCAAACAGTGCATGATGACTGAGATTCCAACAAGACTTCGGACTAAACTTTTTGAGTACCCGGTCTGCATACCCATTGTCGTACCATTGCTGTTTTAATAAATCTTGATAATAAAAAAAAGCTCATAGCAACCAATTAAAAATGTTTGTGAGTGTTACTGACGCAGTTTGAGCCCTGGGTTACTACTTTTGACCAAGGCCTATAGAGTACCAGAAAAGTAGTGCACTATATAGAGGATAGGGTGCCATTTGGGATGCTACCATAGTTACAATGGGAGAGAATAAGAGCACACTGTCTAAATTAAATGTTATTTTGTTGAGAGGGAAGAGTTAGTAGAGAGGGGTATAATAATAGAGATAGGAAGAGGGAGACAGAGAGATGGAGAGAGAGAGAGAGAGAGAGAGAGAGAGAGAGAGAGAGAGAGAGAGAGAGAGAGAGAGAGAGAGAGAGAGAGAGAGAGAGAGAGAGAGAGAGAGAGAGAGAGAGAGATGGAGAGAGAGAGAGAGAGAGAGAGAGAGAGAGAGAGAGAGAGAGAGAGAGAGAGAGAGAGAGAGAGACAGAGAGAGAGATGAAGAGAGAGAGAGAGAGAGAGAGAGAGAGAGAGAGAGAGAGAGAGAGAGAGAGAGAGAGAGAGAGACAGAGAGATGAAGAGAGAGAGACAGAGAGAGAGAGATAGAGAGAGAGAGAGAGAGAGAGAGAGAGAGAGAGAGAGAGAGAGAGAGAGAGAGAGAGAGAGAGAGCGGGAGAATGAATGCTGTCCAACGCCGAGGTGGGAGTGTTTAGCTGGAAGGCTGTAATACAGACTCTGAGCTCCTCACTTTGGCTGTTTTAATTGCCAATCAGGTCTGCTGTTGTCTCAGGATAGAAAAGCCAGTGCAACATACTGACACACTGAGATACACACTGAGATAGATACACACTGAGATACACACTGAGAAACACACTGAGATAGATACACACTGAGTTACACACTGAGACACACACTGAGAAACAAACTGAGATAGACACACACTGAGATACACACTGAGACACACACTGAGAAACACACTGAGAAACACACTGAGACACACACTGAGATAGATACACACTGAGAAACACACTGAGATACACACTGATAAACACACACTGAGATAGACACACACTGAGATACACACTGAGATAAACACACACTGAGATAGATACACACTGAGATACACACTGAGATACACACTGAGATAGATACACACTGAGATACACACTGAGATGCACACTGAGATGCACACTGAGATACACACTGAGATAGATACACACTGAGATACACACTGAGATAGATACACACTGAGAAACACACTGAGATACACACTGAGGACAGATACCTGACAGTGTGGTAGAGGACAGATACCTGACAGTGTGGTAGAGGACAGATACCTGACAGTGTGGTAGAGGACAGAGACCTGACAGTGTGGTAGAGGACAGAGACCTGACAGTGAGAGGACAGACACTGTGGTAGATACAGATACCTGACAGTGTGGTAGAGGACAGAACACAGTGTGGTAGAGGACAGAGACCTGACAGTGTGGTAGAGGACAGAGACCTGACAGTGATAGGACAGACACCTGACAGTGTGGTAGAGGACAGATACCTGACAGTGTGGTAGAGGACAGAGACCTGACAGTGTGGTAGAGGACAGAGACCTGACAGTGTGGTAGAGGACAGATACCTGACAGTGTGGTAGAGGACAGATACCTGACAGTGTGGTAGAGGACAGAGACCTGACAGTGTGGTAGAGGACAGAGACCTGACAGTGTGGTAGAGGACAGAGACCTGACAGTGTGGTAGAGGACAGAGACCTGACAGTGTGGTAGAGGACAGACACCTGACAGTGTGGTAGAGGACAGACACCTGACAGTGTGGTAGAGGACAGATACCTGACAGTGTGGTAGACAGATACCTGACAGTGTGGTAGAGGACAGAGACCTGACAGTGTGGTAGAGGACAGATACCTGACAGTGTGGTAGAGGACAGAGACCTGACAGTGTGGTAGAGGACAGATACCTGACAGTGTGGTAGAGGACAGAGACCTGACAGTGTGGTAGAGGACAGATACCTGACAGTGTGGTAGAGGACAGAGACCTGACAGTGTGGTAGAGGACAGAGACCTGACAGTGTGGTAGAGGACAGAGACCTGACAGTGTGGTAGAGGACAGAGACCTGACAGGACAACAACCTCTCCCTCAACATCAGCAAGACAGATGAGCTGATAGTGGACAAGAGGAAACAGAGGACAGATCTCAACCCCGTCCACATTGACAGGGCTGTGGTGGAGCGGGTCGAGAGCTTCAACTTCCTTTGTGTCCACATCACTAAGTAATTCAAATGGTCCACGCACACCAACAAGGGAGCACACGACAGCGCCTCGTCCCCCTCAGGAGGCTGAATAGATCCTCAAAAAGTTATACAACTGCACCATTGAGAGCATCTTGAGTGGCTGCAGCACCGCTTGATATGGCAAATGCAAGGCACCCAACCTCAAGGTGCAACAGAGTGTGGTGTGTATGGCCCAATTCATCACAGGGCCGGCCTCCCTGCCATCCAGGACCTCTATACCAGATGGTGTCAAAAGATTCCGCAAAGAGTTGTCAAAGACTCCAGCCACCCAAGCCATAAACTGTTCTCTTACCTACAAACACACACACATACACATGTTGGTACACACGTGCACGTACAGTACACACACACACACAAAAGAATGCATGCACGCATACATAAATACACACGCACACAAACATAAACACACACACATACACTCACACACTCTTTGCTTTTCCATTACCCTTTGTTTATACTGCTGGACTGCTGGTTGGACTCAGGCGTTTGAAGGCTGCCTCTCATTGTGACTCCTGATGTCATGAATATAATGTTGTTATTCATTTAAAGCAGGAAGGCCCGTCTGATAGAGAATATCTGTTGTTACAGTCGCCACAGGGCAGCTCCAATACAACAACAACCTTATCTAACTTCACTACATTGATGCTCTGTCTGTCTGTCTGTCTGTCTGTCTGTCTGTCTGTCTGTCTGTCTGTCTGTCTGTCTGTCTGTCTGTCTGTCTGTCTGTCTGTCTGTCTGTCTGTCTGTCTGTCTGTCTGTCTGTCTGTCTGTCTGTCTGTCTGTCTGTCTGTCTGTCTGTCTGTCTGTCTGTCTGTCTGTCTGTCTGTCTGTCTGTCTGTCTGTCTGTCTGTCTGTCTGTCTGTCTGTCTGTCTGTCTGTCTGTCTGTCTGTCTGTCTGTCTGTCTGTCTGTCTGTCTGTCTGTCTGTCTGTCTGTCTGTCTTAAAAGGCACACTCAACGAGATGACACTGCCATGCATATTATACACCCTGCTCTGGCTGCCTCCCCAAAATTGTGACACTATGTTCATCTGTGTGTCCTCAAATGAGTAGAGAGACAGATAGATGTGTTGACTGCAGTATGTCACTTTGTTGAACTCTGTGTCTCTAGTTTGTAGTTGACATTTGAGCAGTAGGTTTGGGAGCAGAACAGAACAGAGCGGTTCTGAGCAGGTTGTTGTCATAGCGATGGAAGAAATGTCCTAGCAATTTCCTGCTGTTTCACTCCTTTGTTTAAACTGCCATTTTTAGGTCCCGCCTTCATTATGTTCTTATGCAAACAGGAGATGAGGAGAGAACACTGGCATATAACACACCCCCACAGCCCCGGCAAATGTTTTAAAAAATGGCAACATTTATATTATTATACTTTTAGCATATTTAGGCAATAAGAAACAGCAAATACCCATCCACTCTGCTTAATATACCATATCCCCCTCATCACACACACGCACGCACGCACGCACGCACACACACACACACACACACACACACACACACACACACACACACACACACACACACACACACACACACACACACACACACACACACACACACACACACACACACACACCTCTCAAAATAAACCTTCCTTCCTATCTCTTCCTTTCTCTTCTTCCTCATCTCTCCCTTTCTCTCTCTTCTTCCTCTCTCTTCCTTCCTCTTCTTCCTTCCTCTCTCTTCCTTCCTCTTTCTCTTTCTCTTCCTTTCTCTCTCTTCCTTCCTCTCTATTCCTTTCTCTCTCTTCCTTCCTCTCTCTTCCTTCCTCTTTCTCTTTCTCTTCCTTTCTCTCTTCCTTCCTCTCTCTTCCTTCCTCTTCCTCTTCCTTTCTCTCTCTTCCTTCCTCTTCCTCTTTCTCTTCCTTTCTCTCTCTTCCTTCCTCTCTATTCCTTTCTCTCTCTTCCTTCCTCTCTCTTCCTTCCTCTTCCTCTTCCTTTCTCTCTCTTCCTTCCTCTTCCTCTTTCTCTTCCTTTCTCTCTCTTCCTTCCTCTCTCTTCCTTCCTCTTCCTCTTTCTCTTCCTTTCTCTCTCTCTTCCTTTCTCTCTCTTCCTTCCTCTCTCTTCCTTCCTCTCTCTTCCTTCCTCTCTCTCTTCCTCTCTCTTCCTTCCTCTTTCTCTTTCTCTTCCTTTCTCTCTCTTCCTTCCTCTCTATTCCTTTCTCTCTCTTCCTTCCTCTCTCTTCCTTCCCTTTTCTCTTTCTCTTCCTTTCTCTCTCTTCCTTCCTCTCTCTTCCTTCCTCTTCCTTTCTCTCTCTTCCTTCCTCTTCCTCTTTCTCTTCCTTTCTCTCTCTTCCTTCCTCTCTATTCCTTTCTCTCTCTTCCTTCCTCTCTCTACCTTCCTCTTCCTCTTCCTTTCTCTCGCTTCCTTCCTCTTCCTCTTTCTCTTCCTTTATCTCTCTTCCTTCCTCTCTCTTCCTTCCTCTTCCTCTTTCTCTTCCTTTCTCTCTCTCTTCCTTTCTCTCTCTTCCTTCCTCTCTCTTCCTTCTCTCTCTTCCTTCCTCTCTCTTCCTTCCTCTCTCTTCCTTCCTCTCTCTCCTTCCTCTCTCTTCCTTCCTATTTCTCTTCCTTCCTCTTTCTCTTCCTTCCTCTTTCTTCCTCTCACTCTTCCTTCCTCTCACTCTTCCTTCCTCTTCATCTTCCTTCTTCTTTCTCTTCCTTCCTCTTTCTCTTCCTTCCTCTCACTCTTCCTTCCTCTTTCTCTTCCTTTCTCTTTCTCTTCCTCTTCTTCCATCCTCTCTCTCTTCCTTCCTCTTCCTCTTCCTTCATCTTTCTCTTCCTTCCTCTTTCTCATCCTTCCTTCTCTTCTCTTTCTCTTTCTCTCACTCTTCCTTTCTCTTCCTCTTCCTTCCTCTTCCTTCCTCTTTCTCTTCCCTCCTCTCTCTACCTTCCTCTTCCTCTTCCTTTCTCTCTCTTCCTTCCTCTTCCTCTTTCTCTTCCTTTTTCTCTCTTTCCTTCCTCTCTATTCCTTCCTCTCTCTTCCTTCCTTTCCTCTTTCTCTTCCTTTCTCTCTCTCTTCCTTTCTCTCTCTCTTCCTTTCTCTCTCTTCCTTCCTCTCTCTTCCTTCCTCTCTCTTCCTTCCTCTCTCTTCCTTCCTCTCTCTTCCTTCCTCTCTCTTTCTTCCTCTTTCTCTTTCTCTTCCTTCCACTCTCTTCCTTCCTCTCTCTTCCTTCCTCTCTCTTCCTTTCTCTCTCTTCCTTCCTCTCTCTTCCTTCCTCTCTCTTCCTTCCTCTCTCTCCTTCCTCTCTCTTCCTTCCTCTTTCTCTTTATCTTCCTTTCTCTCTCTGCCTTCCTCTCTATTCCTTTCTCTCTCTTCCTTCCTCTCTCTTCCTTCCTCTTCCTCTTTCTCTTCCTTTCTCTCTCTTCCTTCCTCTCTATTCCTTTCTCTCTCTTCCTTCCTCTCTCTTCCTTCCTCTTTCTCTTTCTCTTCCTTTCTCTCTCTTCCTTCCTCTCTATTCCTTCCTCTCTCTTCCTTCCTCTTCTCTTTCTCTTCCTTTCTCTCTCTTCCTTTCTCTCTCTTCCTTCCTCTTCTCTTTCTCTTCCTTTCTCTCTCTCCTTCCTCTCTATTCATTTCTCTCTCTTCCTTCCTCTCTCTACCTTCCTCTTCCTCTTCCTTTCTCTCTCTTCCTTCCTCTTCCTCTTTCTCTTCCTTTCTCTCTCTTCCTTCTCTCTCTTCCTTCCTCTTCCTCTTTCTCTTCCTTTCTCTCTCTCTTCCTTTCTCTCTCTTCCTTCCTCTCTCTTCCTTCCTCTCTCTTCCTTCCTCTCTCTCCTTCCTCTCTCTTTCCTCTCTCTTCCTTCCTCTCTCTTCCTTCCTCTTTCTCTTTCTCTTCCTTTCTCTCTCTTCCTTCCTCTCTATTCCTTTCTCTCTCTTCCTTCCTCTCTCTTCCTTCCTCTCTCTTCCTTCCTCTCTCTCCTTCCTCTCTCTTCCTTCCTCTTTCTCTTTCTCTTCCTTTCTCTCTATTCCTTTCTCTCTCTCTTCCTTCCTCTCTCTTCCTTCCTCTTCCTCTTCCTCTTCCTTTCTCTCTCTTCCTTCTCTCTCTTCCTTCTCTCCTCTTTCTCTTCCTTTCTCTCTCTCTTCCTTCCACTCTCTTCCTTCCTCTCTCTTCCTTCCTCTCTCTTCTTTTCTCTCTCTTCCTTCCTCTTCTCCTTCCTTCTCTCCTCCTCTCTCTTCCTTCCTCTTTCTCTTTCTCTTCCTTTCTCTCTCTTCCTTCCTCTCTATTCCTTTCTCTCTCTTCCTTCCTCTCTCTTCCTTCCTCTTCCTCTTTCTCTTCCTTTCTCTCTCTTCCTTCCTCTCTCTTCCTTTCTCTCTCTTCCTTCCTCTCTCTTCCTTCCTCTTTCTCTTTCTCTTCCTTTCTCTCTCTTCCTTCCTCTCTCTTCCTTTCTCTCTCTTCCTTCCTCTCTCTCTCCTTCCTTTTCTCTTTCTCTTCCTTTCTCTCTCTTCCTTCCTCTCTCTTCCTTCCTCTTCCTCTCTCCTTTCTCTCTCTCTTCTCTTCCTCTTTCTCTTCCTTTCTCTCTCTTCCTTCCTCTCTATTCCTTTCTCTCTTTCCTTCCTCTCTCTTCCTTCCTCTTCTCTTCCTTTCTCTCTCTTCTTCCTCTTCCTCTTTCTCTTCCTTTCTCTCTCTTCTTCTTCCTCTCTCTTCTTCCTCTTCCTCTTTCTCTTCCTTTCTCTCTCTCTTCCTTTCTCTCTCTCTTCCTTTCTCTCTCTCTTCCTTCCTCTCTCTTCCTTCCTCTCTCTTCCTTCCTCTCTCCTCCTTCCTCTCTCTCCTTCCTCTCTCTTTCTTCCTCTCTTCTTTCTTCCTCTTTCTCTTCTCTCTTCCTTCCTCTCTATTCCTTTCTCTCTCTTCCTTCCTCTCTCTTCCTTCCTCTTTCTCTTTCTCTCCTTCTTCTCTTTCTCTTCCTTCCTCTCTCTTCCTTCCTCTTCCTTTCTCTCTCTTCCTTCCTCTTCTCTTCTCTTCCTCTCTCTTCCTTCCTCTCTTTCCTTTCTCTCTCTCTCTTCCTCTCTCTCTCCTTCCTCTTCCTCTTCCTTTCTCTCTCTTCCTTCCTCTTCCTCTTTCTCTTCCTTTCTCTCTCTTCCTTCCTCTCTCTTCCTTCCTCTTCCTCTTTCTCTTCCTTTCTCTCTCTCTTCCTTTCTCTCTCTTCCTTCCTCTCTCTTCCTTCCTCTCTCTTCCTTCCTCTCTCTTCCTTCCTCTCTCTCCTTCCTCTCTCTCTCTTCCTTCCTCTTTCTCTTCCTTCCTCTTCCTTCCTCTCACTCTTCCTTCCTCTTCCTCTTCCTTCTTCTTTCTCTTCCTTCCTCTTTCTCTTCCTTCCTCTCACTCTACCTTCCTCTCACTCTTCCTTCCTCTTTCTCTTCCTTTCTCTTTCTCTTCCTCACTCTTCCATCCTCTCACTCTTCCTTCCTCTTCCTCTTCCTTCCTCTTTCTCTTCCTTCCTCTTTCTCATCCTTCCTTCCTATCTCACTTCCTTTCTCTCACCCTTCCTTTCTCTTCCTCTTCCTTCCTCTTCCTTCCTCTTTCTCTTCCCTCCTCTCTCCTCCTTTCTCTCTCTTCCTTTCTCTCTCTTCCTTCCTCTTCCTCTTTCTCTTCCTTTCTCTCTCTTCCTTCCTCTTCCTTCCTCTTCCTCTTTCTCTTCCTTTCTCTCTCTCTTCCTTTCTCTCTCTTCCTTCCTCTCTCTTCCTTCCTCTCTCTTCCTTCCTCTCTCTTCCTTCCTCTCTCTTCCTTCCTCTCTCTTCCTTCCTCTCTCTTCCTTTCTCTCTCTTCCTTTCTCTCTCATCCTTCCTCTCTATTCCTTCCTCTCTCTTCCTTCCTCTCTCTTCCTTCCTCTCTCTTCCTTCCTCTTCCTCTTTCTCTTCCTTTCTCTCTCTTCCTTCCTCTTCCTCTTTCTCTTCCTTTCTCTCTCTTCCTTCCTCTTCCTCTTTCTCTTCCTTTCTCTCTCTTCCTTCCTCTTCCTCTTTCTCTTCCTTTCTCTCTCTCTTCCTTTCTCTCTTCTTCTTTCCTTCTCTTCCTTCCTCTCTCTTCCTTTCTCTCTCATCCTTCATCTCTCTTCCTTCTCTCTCTTCCTTCTCTCTCTCCTTCCTCTCTCTCTTCCTTCCTCTTTCTCTTCCTTCCTCTCTCTTCCTTTCTCTCTCTCTTCCTGTCTCCTCTCTCTTCCTTCCTCTCTCTTCCTTCCTCTCTCTTCCTTCCTCTTTCTCTTCCTTCCTCTTCCGTCCTCTTCCTTCCTTTCTATTTTCCTTCCTCTCTCTTCCTTTCTCTTTCTCTTCCTTCCTCTTTCTCTTCCTTCCTCTTTCTCTTCTTTCCTCTTTCTCTTCCTTCCTCTTCCTCTTCCTTCCTCTTTCTCTTCCTTCCTCTCACTCTTCCTTCCTCTTTCTCTTCCTTCCTCTTCCTCTTCCTTCCTCTTTCTCTTCCTTCCTCTTTCTCTTCTCTTCCTCTTTCTCTTCCTTCCTCTTCCTCTTCCTTCCTCTTTCTCTTCCTTCCTCTCACTCTTCCTTCCTCTTTCTCTTCCTTCCTCTTACTCTTCCTTCCTCTTTCTCTTCCTTCCTCTTTCTCTTCCTTCCTCTCACTCTTCCTTCCTCTCACTCTTCCTTCCTCTCTCTCTTCCTTCCTCTCACTCTTCCTTCCTCTTTCTCTTCCTTCCTCTCTCTCTTCCTTCCTCTTTCTCTTCCTTCCTCTTTCTCTCCTTCCTCTCTCTCTTCCTTCCTCTTCTCTCTTCCTTCCTCTCTCTTTCCTTCCCTCTCTCTCTTCCTTCCTCTCTCTCTTCTTCCTCTCTCTCTTCCTTCCTCTTTCTCTTTCTCTTCCTTTCTCTCTCTTCCTTCCTCTCTCTATTCCTTTCTCTCTCTTCTTTCTCTCTCTTCCTCTTCCTCTTCCTCTTTCTCTTCCTTTCTCTCTCTTCCTTCCTCTCTCTTCCTTCCTCTTCTCTTCTTCTCTTCTCTTTCCTCTCTCTCTTCCTTCCTCTCTCTCCTTCCTCTCTCTTCCTTCTTCTCTCTTCCTTTCTCTCTCTTCCTTCCTCTCTCTTCCTTCTTCTCTCTTCTCTTCCTCTCTCTCTTCCTCTCTCTTCCTTCCTCTTCCTCTTTCTCTTCCTTTCTCTCTCTTCCTTCCTCTCTATTCCTTTCTCTCTCTTCCTTCCTCTCTCTTCCTTCCTCTTCCTCTTTCTCTTCCTTTCTCTCTTCCTTCCTCTCTATTCCTTTCTCTCTCTTCCTTCTCTCTCTTCCTTCTCTTTCTCTTTCTCTCCTTCTTCTCTCTCTCTTCTTTCTCTCTCTTCCTTCCTCTCTCTTCCTTCCTCTTTCTCTTTCTCTTCCTTTCTCTCTCTTCCTTCCTCTCTCTTCCTTCCTCTCTCTTCCTTCTCTCTTCCTTCTCTCTCTCTTCCTTCCTCTTCCTCTTCTCCTTTCTCTCTTCTTCCTCTCTCTATCCTTCCTCTTCTCTTCCTTCCTCTCTTCTCTTCTTCCTCTTCCTCTTTCTCTTCTCTTTCTCTCTCTTCCTTCCTCTCTCTTCCTTCTTCTCTTCCTCTTTCTCTTCCTTTCTCTCTCTCTTCCTTTCTCTCTTCCTTCCTTCCTCTCCTTCCTTCCTCTCTCTTCCTTCCTCTCTCTTCCTTCCTCTCTCTTCCTTCCTCTCTCTCCTTCCTCTCTCTCTTCTTTCCTCTTTCTCTTTCTCTTCCTTTCTCTCTCTTCCTTCCTCTCTATTCCTTTCTCTCT
Source organism: Oncorhynchus gorbuscha (assembly GCF_021184085.1). Classification (NCBI taxonomy): domain Eukaryota; kingdom Metazoa; phylum Chordata; class Actinopteri; order Salmoniformes; family Salmonidae; genus Oncorhynchus; species Oncorhynchus gorbuscha. The sequence continues at coordinate 85,654,869 of NC_060185.1, forward strand.
CTCTTTCTTCCTTCTCTCTCTCCTTCCTTTTCTCTTTCTCTTCCTTCTCTCTCTCTTCCTTCCTCTCTTCTTCCTTCCTCTCCTCTTCTTCTCTTCTCTTCCTCTCTCCTCTTTCTCTTCCTTTCTCTCTCTTCCTTCCTCTCTCTTCCTTTCTCTCTCTTCCTTCCTCTCTCTCTACCTTCCTTTCTCTCTTCCTTCCTTTCCTCTCCTCTTCTCTTCTCTCTCTCTTCTCTCTCTCTTCTTCCTCTCTCTTCCTTCCTCTTCCTCTCTCTTCCTTTCTCTCTCTCTTCCTTTCTCTCTCTTCCTTCTCTCTCTCTTCCTTCCTCTCTCTTCCTTCCTCTCTCTTCCTTCCTCTCTCTCTCTCCTCTCTCTTCCTTCCTCTTTCTCTTCCTTCCTCTTTCTCTTCCTTCCTCTTCTTCCTCTCTTCTCCTTCCTCTCTCTTCCTTCCTCTTCTTCTTCCTTCTTCTCTCTCTTCCTTCCTCTTTCTCTTCCTTCCTCTCCTCTCCTTCCTCTCTCTTCCTTCTCTCTCTCTTCCTTTCTCTTTCTCTTCCTCACTCTTCCATCCTCTCACTCTTCTTCCTCTTCCTCTTCTTCTCTTTCTCTTCCTTTCTCTTTCTCATCTTCCTTCCTCTCTCTTCCTTCTCTCACCTTCCTTTCTCTTCCTCTTCCTTCCTCTCTTCCTTCCTCTTTCTCTTCTCTCCTCTCTCTCTCCTTTCTCTCTCTTCTTCCTCTCTCTTCCTTCCTTCTTCTCTCTCTTCCTTTTCTCTCTCTTCCTTCCTTTCCTTCCTCTTCCTCTCTTTCTCTTCCTTTCTCTCTCTTCCTTCCTCTCTCTTCCTTCTCTCTCTTCCTTCCTCTCTCTTCCTTCCTCTTCTCTCTCCTTCTCTCATCCTTTCTCTCTCTCCTTCCTCTCTATTCCTTCCTCTCTCTTCCTTCCTCTCTCTTCCTTCCTCTTCTCTTTCTCTTCCTTTCTCTCTCTTCCTTCTCTTCCTCTTTCTCTTCCTTCTCTCTCTCTTCCTTTCCTCTTTCTCTCCTCTTCTCTCTCTTCCTTCCTCTCTCTTCCTCCTTCTCTTTCTCTTTCTCTTCCTTTCTCTCTCTCTCTCTTTCTCTCTCTTCCTTCCTCTCTCTTCCTTCCTCTCTCTTCCTTTCTCTCTCATCCTTTCTCCTCTCTTCCTTCCTCTCTCTCTCTTCCTCTCTCTCTTCCTCTCTCTTTCCTTCCTCTTTCTCTTCCTTCCTCTCTCTTCCTTCTCTCTCTCTTCCTTCCTCTCTCTTCCTTCCTCTCTCTTCCTTCCTCTCTCTTCCTTCCTCTTTCTCTTCCTTCCTCTTCCGTCTCTCTTCCTTCCTTTCTATTTTCCTTCCTCTCTCTTCTTTCTCTTTTCTCTTCCTTCCTCTCTCTTCCTTCCTCTTTCTCTTCTTTCTCTTCTCTCTTCTTTCTCTCTTCTCTCTTTCCTTCCTCTCTTTCTCTTCTTCCTCTTCCTCTTCCTTCCTCTCTTCCTCTTCCTTCCTCTTTCTTCCTTCCTCTTTCTCTTCCTTCTTCTCTTCCTCTTCCTTCTTCTTTCTCTTCTCTTCCTCTTTCTCTTCCTTTCTCTTCTCTTCCTTCCTCTTCTCTTCCTTCCTCTTTCTCTTCCTTCCTCTCTCTTCCTTCTCTTTCTCTTCCTTCCTCTTACTCTTCCTTCCTCTCTCTCTTCCTTCCTCTTTCTCTTCCTTCCTCTCTCTTCCTTCCTCTCTCTTCCTTCCTCTCTCTCTTCCTTCCTCTTTCTCTTCCTTCCTCTCTCTCTTCCTTCCTCTTTGTCTTCCTTCCTCTTTCTCTTCCTTCCTCTCACTCTTCCTTCCTCTCACTCTTCCTTCGTCTTTCTCTTCCTTCCTCTTTCTCTTCCTTCCTCTTTCTCATCCTTCCTTCTTCTCTCACTTCCTTTCTCTCACTCTTCCTTCCTCTTTCTCTTCCTGTCTCTCTCTTCCTTCTCTTTCTCTTCCTTCCTCTTCCTCTTCCTTCCTCTTTCTCTTCCTTCCTCTCACTCTTCCTTCCTCTCTCTTCCTTCTCTCTCCTTCTTCTCTTCCTCTTCCTTCCTCTTTCTCTTCCTTCCTCTTTCTCTTCCTTCTCTCTCTCTCTCTTCTCTTCTTTCTCTCTTCCTTCCTCTTCTCTTCCTTTCTCTTTCTCTTCCTTCCTCTCCTCTCTTCCTCTCTCTCTTCCTTCCTCTCTCTCTTCCTTCCTCTCTCTTCCTTCCTCTCTCTCTTCCTTCCTCTTTCTCTTCTCCTCTTCCTCTTCCTTCCTCTTCTCTCTTCCTTCCTCTTTCTCTTCCTTCTCTCACTCTTCCTTCCTCTCTCTCTTCCTTCTCTCTTCTCTTCCTTCCTTCCTTCTCTTCCTTCCTTCTCTCTCTCTTCCTTCCTCTCTCTTCCTTCTCTCTCACTCTTCCTTCTCTCTCTTCCTTCTCTCTCTTCCTTCTCTCTCTCTTTCTCTTCCTTCTCTCTCTCTTCCTTCCTCTCTCTTCCTTCCTCTTCTCTTCCTTCCTCTTTCTCTTCCTTCCTCTCTCTCTTCTTCCTCTCTCTCTCCTTCTCTCTCTTCTCTTCCTTCCTCTTTCTCTTCCTCCTCTTTCTCTCCTTCCTTCTTCTCTCTCTTCCTTTCTCTCTCTTCCTTCCTCTTTCTCTTCCTGTCTCTCTCTTCCTTTCTCTTTCTCTTCCTTCCTCTCTCTTCCTTCCTCTCTCTCTTCCTTCTCTCTCTCTTCCTTCTCTTTCTCTTCTTCTCTTTCTCTTCCTTCCTCTTCCTCTCTCTCTCCTTCTTCTCTCACTTCCTTTCTCTCACTCTTCTTCCTCTTTCTCTTTCCTTCCTCTTTCTCTCCTCTCCTTCTTCTCTCACTTCCTTTCTCTCTCTTCCTTCCTCTTTCTCTTCCTGTCTCACTCTTCCTTCCTCTTTATCTTCCTGTCTCTCTCTTCCTTCCTCTTCCTCTTCCTTACTCTTCCTCTTCCTTCCTCTTTCTCTTCCTTCCTCATTCTCATCCTTCCTTCCTCTCTGACTTCCTTTCTCTCTCTCTTCCTTCCTCTTTCTCTTCCTGTCTCTCTCTTCCTTTCTCTCTTCTCTTCCTGTCTCTCTCTTCCTTCTCTCTCTCTTCCTTCCTCTTCTCATCCTTCCTTCCTCTCTCTCTTCTTCTCTCTCTCTTCCTTCTCTCTCTTCCTTCTCTCTCTTCCTTCCTCTTTCTCTTCCTGTCTCTCTCTTCCTTTCTCTTTCTCTTCCTTCCTCTTTCTCTTCCTTCCTCTCTCTCTCTTCTTCTCTCTCTCTCTACTCTTCCTTTCCTCTCTCTTCCTTCCTCTTTCTCCCTCTTTGTCTTCCTTCCTCTTTCTCTTCCTTCCTCTCACTCTTCCTTCCTCTTTCTCTTCCTTCCTCTCTCTTCCTTCTCTCTCTTCCTTCTTCTTTCTCTTCTCTTCCTCTTTCTCTTCCTTCCTCTTTCTCTTCTCTTCCTCTCCTCTTCCTTCCTCTCTCTTCCTTCCTCTTTCTCTTTCTCTTCCTTCCTCTCTCTTCCATCTCTCTCACTCTTCCTTCCTCTTTCTCTTCCTTCCTCTCTCTTCTTTCCTCTTTCTCTTCCTTCCTCTTCCTTCCTCTTTCTCTTCCTGTCTCTCTCTTCCTTCCTCTTTCTCTTCCTTCCTCTTTCTCTTCCTTCCTCTTTCTCTTCTTTCCTCTCCTCTTCCTTCCTCTCTCTCTTCCTTCCTCTTTCTCTTCTTCTTCTTCTTTCTCTTCTCTTCTCTTTCTCTTCTTCTTCCTCTCTCTTCCATCCTCTCATCTTCCTTCCTCTTTCTCTTCCTGTCTCTCACTTCCTTTCTCTCTCTCTTCCTGCCTCTCTCTCTTCCTTCCTCTTTCTCCTCTTCCTTCCTCTCTATTTTCCTTCCTCTCTCTTCATTCTCTTTCTCTTCCTTCCTCTTCTCTTCCTTCCTCTCTCTCTTCCTTTCTCTCTCTCTTCCTTCTCTCTCTTCCTTTCTCTTTCTCTTCCTCTCTCTTTCTTCCTTCTTCTCTCTCTCTCCTTTCTCTCACTCTTCCTTCTCTTTCTCCTTCCTCTCTCTCTCTTCCTCTCTCCCACTCTTCTCCTCTTTCTCTCCTTCCTCTTTCTCTTCCTTCCTTCCTCTCTTCCTTCCTCTATCTTTCTTCTTCTCTCTCTTCTTTCTCTTTCTCTCCTTCTCTTTCTCTCTCCTCTCTCTCTCTTCTCTTCCTCTTTCTCTTCCTTCCTTCTTTCTCTTCCTTCCTCTCTCTTCCTTCCTCTCTCTCTTCCTTCTCTCTCTCTTCCTTCTTCCTTCTCTCTTCCTTTCTTTCTCTTCCTTCCTCTCTCTCTTCCTTCCTCTCTCTTCCTTCTCTCTCTCTTCCTTCCTCTTCTCTTCCTTCCTCTTTCTCTTCCTTCTTCTTTCTCTTCCTTCCTCTTTCTCTTCCTTCCTCTCTTCTTCTCTTCCTTCCTCTTCTTCCTTCCTCTTCCTTTCTCTTTCTCTTCCTTCCTCTCTCTTCCATCCTCTCTCTTCCTTCCTCTTCTCTCTTCCTTCCTCTCTCTTCCTTCCTCTTTCTCTCCTGTCTCTCTCTTCCTTCCTCTTTCTCTTCCTTCCTCTTTCTCTTCCTTCTCTCTCTCTTCTTTCTCTCTCTCTCTTCCTTCCTCTCTCTCTTCCTTCTCTTTCTCTTCCTTCTTCTCTTCTCTCCTTCCTTTTCTCTTCCTTCCTCTCTCTCTTCCATCCTCTCTCTTCCTTCCTCTCTCTCTTCCTGTCTCTCTCTTCCTTTCTCTCACTCTTCCTCCTCTTTCTCTTCCTTCCTCTTTCATCCTCTTCCTTCTTTTCTATCTTCCTTCCTCTCTCTTCTTCTCTTTCTCTTCCTTCCTCTTCTCTTCCTTCCTCTCTCACTTCTTTTCTCTCTCTTCCTGTCTCTCTCTTCCTTTCTCTTCCTTTCTCTTTCTCTTCCTTCTCTCTCTTCCTTCCTCTCTCTCTTCATTCCTCTCTCTCTTTCCTTCCTCTTTCTCTTCATTCTTCTTTCTCTTCCTTCCTCTCTCTTCCTTCCTCTCTCTTCATTCTCTTTCTCTTCCTTCTCTTTCTCTTCCTGTCTCTCTCTTCCTTCCTCTTCTCTTCATTCCTCTTTCTCTTCCTTCCTCTTTCTCTTCCTTCCTCTTTCTCTTCCTTCCTCTCTCTCTTCCTTTCTCTCTCTCTTCCTTCCTCTTTCTCTTCCTTTCTCTCTTCCTTTCTCTTTCTCTTCCTTCCTCTTTCTCTTCCTCTCTCTCTTCCTTCCTCTTTCTCTTCATTCTTCTTTCTCTTCCTTCCTCTTTTGCTTCCTTCCTCTCTCTTCATTCCTCTCCTCTCTTCCTTCCTCTCTCTCTTCCTTTCTCTCACTCTTCCTTCCTCTTTCTCTTCCTGTCTCTCTTCCTTTCTCTTTCTCTTCCTTCCTCTTTCTCTTCCTCTCTCTCTTCCTTCCTCTTTCTCTTCATTCTTCTCTCTCTTCCTTCCTCTTTTGCTTCCTTCCTCTCTCTCTTCATTCCTCTCTCTCTTCCTTCCTCTTTCTCATCATTCTTCTTTCTCTTCCTTCCTCTTTTCTTCCTTCCTCTCTCTCTTCATTCCTCTTTCTCTTCCTTCCTCTTTCTCTTCCTGTCTCTCTCTTCCTTCCTTTCTCTTCTTCCTCTTTCTCTTCCTTCCTCTTTCTCTTCCTTCCTCTTTCTCTCCCTGTCTCTCTCTTCATTCCTCTTTCTCTTCATTCCTCTTTCTCTTCCTTCCTCTTTCTCTTCCTTCCTCATTCTCTTCCTTCCTTCCTCTCTCTCTTCCTTTCTCTCTCTTCCTTTCTCTCTCTCTTCCTGTCTCTCTCTTCCTTCCTCTCTCTCTTCCTTCCTCTTTCTCTTCCTTCCTCTCTCTTCCTTTCTCTCCTCTCTCTTCCTGTCTCTCTCTTCCTTTCTCTTTCTCTTCCTTTCTCTTTCTCTTCCTTCTCTCTTCCTTTCTCTCTCTTCCTTCCTCTTTCTCTTCCTGTCTCTCTTCCTTTCTCCCTCTCTTCCTTCCTCTTTCTCTTCCTTCCTCTTTCTCTTCCTTCCTTTTCATCCTCTTCCTTCCTTTCTATTTTCCTTCCTCTCTCTTCTTTCCTCTTTCTCTATCCTTCCTCTTTCTCTTCCTTCCTCTTTCTCTTCCTTCCTCTTTCTCTTCCTTCCTCTCACTCTTCCTTCCTCTTTCTCTTCTCTTCCTTCTCTCTCTCTTCCTTCTCTCTTTCTCTTCCTTCCTCTTTCTCTTCCTTCTTCTTTCTCTTCCTTCCTCTCACTCTTCCTTCCTCTCACTCTTCCTTCCTCTTTCTCTTCCTTCCTCTTTCTCTTCCTTCTTCTTTCTCTTCCTTCCTCTTTCTCTTCCTTCCTCTCTCTCTTCCTTCCTCTCTCTCTCCTTCCTCTTTCTCTTCCTTTCTCTTTCTCTTCCTTCCTCTCACTCTTCCATCCTTCTCTCTCTCTTCCTTCCTCTTTCTCTTCCTTCCTCTTCTCTTCCTTCCTTTTCTTCTCTCCTGTCTCTCTCTTCCTTCCTCTTTCTCTTCCTTCCTCTTTCTCTTCCTTCATCTTTCTCTTCTTTCCTCTCTCTCTTCCTTCCTCTCACTCTTCCTTCCTCTTTCTCTTCCTTCTTCTTTATCTTCCTTCCTCTTTCTCTTCCTTCCTCTCTCTTCCATCCTCTCACTCTTCCTTCCTCTTTCTCTTCCTGTCTCTCTCTTTCCTTTCTCTCTTCTTCCTTCTCTTTCTCTTCCTTCCTCTTTCATCCTCTTCCTTCTTTTCTATTTTCCTTCCTCTCTTTCATTCCTCTTTCTCTTCCTTCCTCTTCTCTTCCTTCCTCTCTCACTTCCTTTCTCTCACTCTTCCTCTCTCTCTCTTCCTTTCTCTTCCTTTCTCTTTCTCTTCCTTCCTCTCTCTTCCTTTCTCTCACTCTTCCTTCCTCTTTCTCTTCCTTCTCTCACTTCTTTCCCCTCTCTTCCTTCCTCTTTCTCTTCCTTCCTCTTTCTCTTCCTTCCTCTCTCTTCCTCTTCCTTCCTTTCTATTTCTCCTTCCTCTCTCTTCCTTCCTCTTTCTCTTCCTTCCTCTTCCTCTTCCTTCCTCTTTCTCTTCCTTCCTCTTTCTCTTCCTTCCTCTCTCTCTTCCTTCCTCTTCTCTCTTCCTTCTCTTCTCTTCTCCTCTCTCTTCCTTCTCTCTCTCTTCCTGTCTCTCTCTTCCTTCTTCTTTCTCTTCCTTCCTCTCTCTCTTCCTTTCTCTCCTCTTCCTTTCTCTCTCTCTTCCTTCTCTCTCTTCCTTCCTCTTTCTCTTCCTTCCTCTTTCTCTTCCTTCCTCTCTCTCTCTTCCTTTCTCTCTCTCTTCCTTCCTCTTTCTCTTCCTTCTCTCTTCTCTTTCTCTTTCTCTTCCTTCCTCTTTCTCTTCCTCTCTCTTTCCTTCCTCTTTCTCTTCATTCTTCTTTCTCTTCCTTCCTCTTTTCTTCCTTCCTCTCACTCTTCATTCCTCTTTCTCTTCCTTCCTCTTTCTCTTCCTTCTCTCTCTTCTTTCTCTCTCTTCCTTTCTCTCTCTTCCTGGCTCTCTCTTCCTTCCTCTTTCTCTTCCTTCCTCTTTCTCTTCCTTCCTCTCTCTCTTCCTTTCTCTCTCTCTCTTCCTTCCTCTTTCTCTTCCTTCTCTCTTCCTTTCTCTTTCTCTTCCTTCCTCTTTCTCTTCCTCTCTCTCTTCTTCCTCTTTCTCTCATTCTTCTTTCTCTTCCTTCCTCTTTCTTCCTTCCTCTCACTCTTCATTCTCTCTCCTCTTCCTTCCTCTCTCTCTTCTTCTTCCTCTTTCTCTTCCTTCTCTCTTCCTTTCTCTTTCTCTTCCTTCCTCTTTCTCTTCCTCTCTCTCTTCCTTCCTCTTTCTCTTCATTCTTCTTTCTCTTCCTTCCTCTTTTCTTCCTTCCTCTCACTTTCTTCCTCTCTCTCTTCCTTCCTCTTTCTCTTCATTCTTCTTTCTCTCCTCCTTCCTCTCTTCTCTTCCTTCCTCTCTCTTCATTCCTCTTTCTCTTCCTTCCTCTCTCTCTTCCTTCCTCTTTCTCTTCCTTCCTCTTTCTCTTCCTTCTCTCTCTTCTCTTCCTCTTTCTCTTCATTCTCTCTTTCTCTTCCTTCCTCTTTCTCTTCCTTCCTCTTTCTCTCCCCTCTCTCTCTTCATTCCTCTTTCTCTTCATTCCTCTCTCTTCCTTCCTCTTTCTCTTCCTTCCTCATTCTCATCCTTCCTTCCTCTCTTCTTCTTTCTCTCTCTCTTCCTTTCTCTCTCTCTTCCTGTCTCTCTCTCTTTCCTGTCTCTCTCTTCATTCCTCTTTCTCTTCCTTCCTCTTTCTCTTCCTCTCTCTCTTAATTCCTCTTTCTCTTCATTCTCTTTCTCTTCTCTTCCTCTTTCTCTTTTCCTTCCTCTTTCTCTTCTTTCCTCTTTCTCTTCCTTCCTCTTCTCTTCCTCTTTCTCTTCCTCCTCTCTTCTTCCTCTTTCTCTTCTCTCCTCTTCTCTTCCTTCCTTTCTTCCTTCTCTTTCTTCCTCTTTCTCTTCTCTTCCTTCCTCTCCTCTTCCTTCCTCTTTCTCTTCCTTCCTCTCACTCTTCCTTCCTCTCTCTTCTTCCTCTTCTCTCTTCCTTCTTTTTCTTCCTTCCTCTTTCTCTTCCTTCCTCTTTCTCTTCTTTCCTCTCTCTTCCTTCCTCTCACTCTTCCTTCCTCTCACTCTTCCTTCCTCTTTCTCTTCCTTCCTCTTTCTCTCCTTCCTTCTTCTCTCTTCCTTCCTCTGACTCTTCCTTCCTCTTTCTCTTCCTGTCTCTCTCTTCCTTTCTCTTTCTCTTCCTTCCTCTTTCTCTTCCTTCCTCTTTCATCCTCTTCCTTCCTCTCCTCTTCTTCTCTTTCTCTTCCTTCCTCTTTCTCTTCCTTCCTCTTTCTCATCCTCTCTCTTCTTCTCTCACTTCCTTCTCTCTCTCTTCCTTCTCTTTCTCTTCCTGTCTCTCTCTTCTTTCTCTTTCTCTTCCTTCCTCTCACTCTTCCTTCCTCTTTATCTTCCTGTCTCTCTCTTCCTTCATCTTCTTCTTCCTTACTCTTCCTCTTCCTTCCTCTTTCTCTTCCTTCCTCATTCTCATCCTTCCTTCCTCTCTGACTTCCTTTCTCTCACTCTTCCTTCCTCTTTCTCTTCCTGTCTCTCTCTTCCTTTCTCTTTCTCTTCCTTCCTCTTTCTCTTCCTTCCTCTCACTCTTCCTTCCTCTCACTCTTCCTTCCTCTTTCTCTTCCTGTCTCTCTCTTCCTTCTTCTTTCTCTTCCTTCCTCTTTCTCTTCCTTCCTCTCACTCTTCCTTCCTCTCTCTCTTCCTTCCTCTTTCTCTTCCTTCTTCTTTCTCTTCCTTCCTCTTTCTCTTCCTTCCTCTCTCTTCCTTCCTCTCACTCTTCCTTCCTCTTTCTCTTCTCTTCTTTCCTCTCACTCTTCCATCCTCTCACTCTTCCTTCCTCTTTCTCTTCCTTCCTCTCTCTTCTTCTCTTTCTCTTCTTCCTCTTCCTTCCTCTTTCTCTTCCTGTCTCTCTCTTCTTCCTCTTTCTCTTCCTTCCTCTTTCTCTTCCTTCCTCTTTCTCTTCTTTCCTCTCACTCTTCTTCCTCTTTCTCTTCCTTCTTCTTTCTCTTCCTTCCTCTTTCTCTTCCTTCTCTCACTCTTCCATCCTCTCTTTCTCTTCCTTCCTCTTTCTCTTCCTTCCTCTCTCACTTCCTTTCTCTCACTCTTCCTCTCTTTCTCTTCCTTCCTCTTTCATCCTCTTCCTTCCTTCTCTCTGTCCTTCCTCTCTCTTCATTCCTCTTTCTCTTCCTTCCTCTTCTCTCTCCTTCCTCTCTCACTTCCTTTCTCTCTCTCTTCCTGTCTCTCTCTTCCTTTCTCTTTCTCTTCCTTTCTCTTTCTCTTCCTTCCTCTCACTTCCTTTCTCTCACTCTTCCTTCCTCTTTCTCTTCCTGTCTCTCACTTCCTTTCTCCCACTCTTCCGTCCTCTTTCTCTTCCTTCCTCTTTCTCTTCCTTCCTTTTCATCCTCTTCCTTCCTTTCTATTTTCCTTCCTCTCTCTTCTTTCCTCTTTCTCCTCCTTCCTCTTTCTCTTCCTTCCTCTTTCTCTTCCTTCCTCTTTCTCTTCCTTCCTCTCACTCTTCCTTCCTCTCTCTCTTCCTTCCTCTCACTCTTCCTTCCTCTCTCTCTTCTCTTCTTCTCTTCCTTCTCTTTCTCTTCCTTCCTCTTTCTCTTCCTTCCTCTCACTCTTCCTTCTCTCTCTCTTCCTTCCTCTTTCTCTTCTTCCTCTTTCTCTTCCTTCTTCTTTCTCTTCCTTCCTCTTTCTCTTCCTTCCTCTCACTCTTCCTTCCTCTCACTCTTCCTTCCTCTTTCTCTTCCTTTCTCTTTCTCTTCCTTCCTCTCTTCTTCCATCTCTCACTCTTCCTTCCTCTTTCTCTTCCTTCCTCTTCCTCTTCCTTCCTCTTTATCTTCCTGTCTCTCTCTTCCTTCATCTTCCTCTTCCTTCTTCTCTTCCTCTTCCTTCCTCTTTCTCTTCCTTCCTCATTCTCATCCTTCCTCTCTCTCTTCCTTTCTCTCACTCTTCCTTCCTCTTTCTCTTCCTGTCTCTCTCTTCTTCCTCTTTCTCTTCCTCCTCTTTCTCTTCCTTCCTCTTTCTCTTCCTTCCTCTCTCTTCCTTCCTCTCCTCTTCCTTCCTCTTTCTCTTCCTTCTTCTTTCTCTTCCTTCCTCTTTCTCTTCCTTCCTCTCACTCTTCTCTTCCTCCTCTCTTCCTTCCTCTTTCTCTTTCTCTTCCTTCCTCTCACTCTTCCATCCTCTCTCTTCCTTCCTCTTTCTCTTCCTTCCTCTCCTCTTCATTCCTCTTTCTCTTCCTTCCTCTTCTTCCTCTCTTCTCTTCCTGTCTCTCTCTTCCTTCCTCTTTCTCTTCCTTCCTCTTTCTCTTCCTTCCTCTTTCTCTTCTTTCCTCTCTCTCTTCCTTCCTCTTTCTCTTCCTTCCTCTTTCTCTTCCTTCCTCTTTCTCTTCCTTCCTCTCACTCTTCCATCCTCTCTCTCTTCCTTCCTCTTTCTCTTCCTGTCTCTCTCACTTCCTTTCTCTCTCTCTCCTTCCTCTTTCTCTTCCTTCCTCTTTCATCCTCTTCCTTCCTTTCTATTTTCCTTCCTCTCTCTTCATTCCTCTTTCTCTTCCTTCCTCATTCTCTTCCTTCCTCTCTCACTTCCTTTCTCTCACTCTTCCTGTCTCTCTCTTCCTTTCTCTTTCTCTTCCTTTCTCTTTCTCTTCCTTCCTCTCACTTCCTTTCTCTCACTCTCCCTTCCTCTTTCTCTTCCTGTCTCTCTTCCTTTCTCCCACTCTTCCGTCCTCTTTCTCTTCCTTCCTCTTTCTCTTCCTTCCTTTTCATCCTCTTCCTTCCTTTCTATTTTCCTTCCTCTCTCTTCTTTCCTCTTTCTCCTCCTTCCTCTTTCTCTTCCTTCCTCTTTCTCTTCCTTCCTCTTTCTCTTCTCTTCCTCTTTCTCTTCCTTCCTCTTTCTCTTCCTTCCTCTCTCTCTTCTTCCTTCCTCTTCCTTCCTCCTCTCTTCCTTCTTCTCTCTCTCTTCCTTCTTTCTCTTCCTTCTTCTTTCTCTTCTTCCTCTTTCTCTTCCTTCCTCTCACTCTTCCTTCCTCTCTCTCTTCCTTCCTCTTTCTCTTCCTTCCTCTTTCTCTTCCTTCTTCTTTCTCTTCCTTCCTCTTTCTCTTCCTTCCTCTCACTCTTCCTTCCTCTCACTCTTCCTTCCTCTTTCTCTTCCTTTCTCTTTCTCTTCCTTCCTCTCCTCTTCCATCCTCTCTCTTCCTTCCTCTTTCTCTTCCTTCCTCTTCCTCTTCCTTCCTCTTTCTCTTCCTGTCTCTCTCTTCCTTCCTCTTTCTCTTCCTTCCTCTTTCTCTTCCTTCATCTTTCTCTTCTTTCCTCTCACTCTTCCTTCCTCTCACTCTTCCTTCCTCTTTCTCTTCCTTCTTCTTTCTCTTCCTTCCTCTTTCTCTTCCTTCCTCTCACTCTTCCTTCCTCTCACTCTTCCTTCCTCTTTCTCTTCCTGTCTCTCTCTTCCTTTCTCTCACTCTTCCTGCCTCTTTCTCTTCCTTCCTCTTTCATCCTCTTCCTTCTTTTCTATTTTCCTTCCTCTCTCTTCATTCCTCTTTCTCTTCCTTCCTCATTCTCTTCCTTCCTCTCTCACTTCCTTTCTCTCACTCTTCCTGTCTCTCTCTTCCTTTCTCTTCTTTCTCTCCTTCCTCTCTCTCTTCCTTTCTCTCACTCTTCCTTCCTCTTTCTCTTCCTGTCTCTCACTTCCTTTCCCCCACTCTTCCTTCCTCTTTCTCTTCCTTCCTCTTTCTCTTCCTTCCTTTTCATCCTCTTCCTTCCTTTCTATTTTCCTTCCTCTCTCTTCTTTCCTCTTTCTCTTCCTTCCTCTTCCTCTTCCTTCCTCTTTCTCTTCCTTCCTCTTTCTCTTCCTTCCTCATTCTCATCCTTCCTTCCTCTCTCTCTTCCTTTCTCTCACTCTTCCTTTCTCTCTCTCTTCCTGTCTCTCTCTTCCTTCCTCTTTCTCTTCCTTCCTCTTTCTCTTCCTTCCTCTCTCTCTTCCTTTCTCTCACTCTTCCTTCCTCTTTCTCTTCCTGTCTCTCTTCCTTTCTCTTTCTCTTCCTTCCTCTTTCTCTTCCTCTCTCTCTTCCTTCCTCTTTCTCTTCATTCTTCTTTCTCTTCCTTCCTCTTTTGCTTCCTTCCTCTCACTCTTCATTCCTCTCTCTTCCTTCCTCTCTCTTCCTTTCTCTCACTCTTCCTTCCTCTTTCTCTTCCTGTCTCTCTTCCTTTCTCTTTCTCTTCCTTCCTCTTTCTCTTCCTCTCTCTCTTCCTTCCTCTTTCTCTTCATTCTTCTTTCTCTTCCTTCCTCTTTTGCTTCCTTCCTCTCACTCTTCATTCCTCTCTCTCTTCCTTCCTCTTTCTCTTCATTCTTCTTTCTCTTCCTTCCACTTTTGCTTCCTTCCTCTCTCTCTTCATTCCTCTTTCTCTTCCTTCCTCTTTCTCTTCCTGTCTCTCTCTTCCTTCCTCTTTCTCTTCATTCCTCTTTCTCTTCCTTCTCTTTCTCTTCCTTCCTCTTTCTCTCCCTGTCTCTCTCTTCATTCCTCTTTCTCTTCATTCCTCTTTCTCTTCCTTCCTCTTTCTCTTCCTTCCTCATTCTCATCCTTCCTTCCTCTCTCTCTTCCTTTCTCTCACTCTTCCTTTCTCTCTCTCCTCTTCTCTTCTCTTCTTCCTTTCTCTTTCTCTTCCTTCCTCTTTCTCTTCCTTCCTCTCACTTCCTTTCTCTCTCTTCCTTCCTCTTTCTCTTCCTGTCTCTCTCTCCTTTCTCTTCTTCCGTCCTCTTTCTCTTCCTTCCTCTTTCTCTTCCTTCCTTTTCATCCTCTTCCTTCCTTTCTCTTCCTTCCTCTCTCTTCTTTCTTCCTTCTCTTTCTCTTCTTCTCTCTTCCTTCTCTTTCTCTTCCTTCCTCTCCTTCTCTTCCTCTTCTTCCTTCTTTCTCTTCTTCCTTCCTCTTTCTCTTCTTCCTCTCTCTCTTCCTTCCTCTTTCTCTTCCTTCCTCTTTCTCTTCCTTCTTTCTCTTCCTTCCTCTCATTCTTCCTTCTCTCACTTCTTCCTTCCTTCCTCTTTCTCTTCCTTCCTCTTTCTCTTCCTTCTTCTTTCTCTTCCTTCCTTTTCTCTTCCTTCCTCTCACTCTTCCTTCCTCTCTCTCTTCCTTCCTCTTTCTCTTCCTTTCTCTTTCTCTTCCTTCCTCTCACTCTTCCATCCTCTCACTCTTCCTTCCTCTTTCTCTTCCTTCCTCTTTCTCTTCCTTCCTTTTCATCCTCTTCCTTCCTTTCTCTTCATTCCTCTCTTTCTTCTCTCATTCTTCCTTCCTCTTCCTCTTCCTTCCTCTCTTCTTCCTTCTTCCTCTTCCTTCCTCATTCTCATCCTTCCTTCCTCTCTCTCTTCCTTTCTCTCACTCTTCCTTTCTCTCTCTCTTCCTGTCTCTCTCTTCCTTCCTCTTTCTCTTCCTTCCTCTTTCTCTTCCTTTCTCTCTCTTCCTTTCTCTCTCTCTTCCTTTCTCTCTTCTCTTCTTCTCTCTCTCCTTCCTCTTTCTCTTCCTTCCTCTTTCTCTTCCTTCCTCTCTCTCTTCCTTTCTCTCCTCTTCCTCTCTTTCTCTTCCTGTCTCTCTCCTTTCTCTTTCTCTTCCTTCCTCTTTCTCTTCTCTCTCTCTTCCTTCCTCTTTCTCTTCATTCTTCTTTCTCTTCCTTCCTCTTTTGCTTCCTTCCTCTCTTTCTCTTCATTCCTCTTTCTCTTCCTTCCTCTTTCTCTTCCTTCCTCTCTCTTCCTTTCTCTCACTCTTCCTTTCTCTCTCTTCCTCTCTCTCTTCCTTCCTCTTTCTCTTCCTTCCTCTTTCTCTTCCTTTCTCTCTCTCTCCTTCTCTCACTCTTCCTTCCTCTTTCTCTTCCTGTCTCTCTTCCTTTCTCTTTCTCTTCCTTCCTCTTTCTCTTCTCTTCTTCCTTCCTCTTTCTCTTCATTCTTCTTTCTCTTCCTTCCTCTTTTGCTTCCTTCCTCTCACTCTTCCTTCCTCTTTCTCTTCCTGTCTCTCTTTTCCTTCCTCTTTCTCTTCCTGTCTCCCTCTTCCTTCCTCTTTCTCTTCCTTCCTCTTTCTTCTAATCTTTGTTTCATTCTCCTCCCTTTCTCTGTTCTGCATTCATCTCTCTTTCATCAACTCACTTGCTCTGTTTTTTCTCTTACCGCTATTTTCCTTTCTTTCTTTCTTTCTTACATTCTCCCTTTTTAAATCTCCAACCAGCTTTCCATCTCTTCTTTGCTGTTCCAGAACATTACCCTCCCTCTCCCTCTACTCTCTCTCCCCCTCCCTCCCTCTCCCTCTACTCTCTCTCCCCCTCCCTCTCCCTCTACTCTCTCCCCCCCTCCCTCTCCCTCTACTCTCTCCCCCTCCCTCTCCCTCTACTCTCTCCCCCCTCCCTCTCCCTCTACTCTCTCTCCCTCCCTCTCCCTCTACTCTCTCCCCCTCCCTCCCTCCCTCCCTCTACTCTCTCCCTCCCCCTCCCTCCCCTCTCCCTCTACTCTCTCTCCCCCTCCCTCCCTCTCCCTCTACTCTCTCTCCCCCTCCCTCCCCCCTCTCCCTCTACTCTCTCTCCCCCTCCCTCTCCCTCTACTCTCTCACCCCCTCCCTCTCCCTCTCTACTCTCTCCCCCTCCCTCCCTCTCCCTCTACTCTCTCTCGCCCTCCCTCCCTCTCCCTCTAATCTCTCTCCCCCTCCCTCCCTCTCCCTCTACTCTCTCTCCCCCCTCCCTCCCTCTCCCTCTACTCTCTCTCCCCCTCCCTCCCTCTCCCTCTACTCTCTCTCCCCCTCCCTCCCTCTCCCTCTACTCTCTCTCCCCCTCCGTCCCTCTCCCTCTACTCTCTCTCCCCCTCCCTCCCTCTCCCTCTACTCTCTCTCCCCCTCCCTCTCCCTCTACTCTCTCCCCCTCCCTCCCTCCCTCTCCCTCTACTCTCTCTCCCCTCCCTCCCTCTCCCTCTACTCTCTCTCCCCCTTCCTCCCTCCCCCTCTCTCCCCTGTTCTCTCTCTCTATCCTCCGCCCGTCTCTCTTTCTCTACTCTCTCTCCCCCTTTCCTCTCTCTTTTCTCTCTCTCTCTCCCCCTCCCTCTCTCTCTCTACTCCCTCTCCCTCTCCCTCTACTCTCTCCCCCCACCACCCTTCTCTCTCTCTCTCTTTCACCCTCCCTCTCTCTCTCTACTCCCTCTCCCTCTACTCTCTCTCTCCCCCCACCCCTCTCTCTCTCTCTTTCACCCTCCCCCTCTCTGTCTCTACTCTCCCTCCCTCCCACTCCCCCTCTTGCGGTGTATTTGAAGATATTCTTCATCTTTGTGTGGTAGCTGTGGAGGAGCAGTGCTGTGGCCCCTGGGCCTGCTATTTGTATGGTGTAACTGTCTCTAGCTAGGAGCCTGCAGACTCAGAGCTCAGCTGACACACTGGGTTAGGCTGAAGCACATTGTGTGTTTACTCTCTCCACATTCTGCCTTTACAAACAAATAATTCTTGTTCATTTAGTTTTCTAGTCCTGAGGAGAGAGAGGCAGCACTTGGAGAGTGGGAGGGGAGGAGGGCCATTTCCTGGAACTGGCTTCTGTAGTATGGCCGGGGGGTGTGTGTGCGGGTGTGTGTTAAAATGTGTGCTTAGAGCAGTGTGTGTGTGTTTGTGTAAATGTGTGTGTGTTTGTGTAAATGTGTGTGTGTGTTTGTGTAAATGTGTGTGTGTTTGAAAATGTGTGTTATGAGATTGTGTGATTGGAGCACGTATCTGTGCATGTTTGTGTGTTTATGGTGGGCCTAGTGAGTCCTATGGGATGCCTGTGTCCTATGGGTGTTGCTGTGAAACAGCAGATCAGGAGATCAAATGCTGGAGAACATTGATGTTCTAATTGGATAGAAGACTGGAGAACATTGATGCTCTAATTGGATAGAAGACTGGAGAACATTGATGCTCTAATTGGATAGAAGACTGGAGAACATTGATGCTCTAATTGGATAGAAGACTGGAGAACATTGATGCTCTAATTGGATAGAAGACTGGAGAACATTGATGCTCTAATTGGATAGAAGACTGGAGAACATTGATGCTAATTGGATAGAAGACTGGAGAACATTGATGCTCTAATTGGATAGAAGACTGGAGAACATTGATGCTCTAATTGGATAGAAGACTGGAGAACATTGATGCTCTAATTGGATAGAAGACTGGAGAACATTGATGCTCTAATTGGATAGAAGACTGGAGAACATTGATGCTCTAATTGGATAGAAGACTGGAGAACATTGATGCTCTAATTGGATAGAAGACTGGAGAACATTGATGCTCTAATTGGATAGAAGACTGGAGAACATTGATGCTCTAATTGGATAGAAGACTGGAGAACATTGATGCTCTAATTGGATAGAAGACTGGAGAACATTGATGCTCTAATTGGATAGAAGACTGGAGAACATTGATGCTCTAATTGGATAGAAGACTGGAGAACATTGATGCTCTAATGGGATAGAAGACTGGAGAACATTAATGCTCTAATTGTAAAGAAGACTAGAGAACATTAATGCTCTAATCGGAAAGAAGACGAGAACATTGATGCTCTAATTGGATAGAAGACTGGAGAACATTAACGCTCTAATTGGATAGAAGACTGGAGAACATTAATGCTCTAATTGGATAGAAGACTGGAGAACATTAATGCTCTAATTGGATAGAAGACTGGAGAACATTGATGCTCTAATTAGATAGAAGACTGGAGAACATTAATGCTCTAATTGTAAAGAAGACTAGAGAACATTAATGCTCTAATCGGATAGAAGACTGGATAACATTGATGCTCTAATTGATGTTCTAATATTATACCATGGCGCCGACCGAGATGGTCGCCTCACTTCGAGTTCTTAGGAAACTATGCAGAATTTTTTTTTTTATGAGTTATTTCTTACATTGTTACCCCAGCAAATCTTAAGTCTTATTACATACAACCAGGAAGAACTATTGGATATAAGAGCAACGTGAACTTACTAACATTACGACCAGGAATACGACTTTCCCGAAGCGGATCCCCTGTTCGGACCACCACCCAGGACAATGGATCTAATTCCAGTAGGCGATCAAAAACAACGAAGGGGCAGACGAAGAGGCCACCTGTAGACGTGCACATCACACATACAGACTGACATACACAATGACATACACAATGACATACACAATGACATACACAATGACATACACACTAACATACACACTGACATACACAATGACATACACACTGACATACACAATGACATACACAATGACATACACAATGACATACACACTAACATACACAAAGACATACACACTAACATACACAATGACATACACACTAACATACACAATGACATACACAATGACATACACACTGACATACACAATGACATACACACTGACATACACAATGACATACACATAACATACACACTAACATACACAATGACATACACACTAACATACACACTGACATACACACTGACATACACAATGACATACACACTAACATACACAAAGACATACACACTAACATACACAATGACATACACAATGACATACACACTAACATACACACTGACATACACACTGACATACACACTAACATACACACTGACATACACAATGACATACACACTGACATACACAATGACATACACACTGACATACACAATGACATACACACTGATATACACACTAACATACACACTAACATACACAATGACATACACACTAACATACACACTGACATACACACTGACATACACAATGACATACACAATGACATACACAAAGACATACACACTAACATACACAATGACATACACAATGACATACACAATGACATACACACTAACATACACACTGACATACACAATGACATACACAATGACATACACAATGACATACACACTAACATACACACTGACATACACACTGACATACACAATGACATACACAATGACATACACAATGACATACACACTAACATACACAAAGACATATAACATACACAATGACATACACACTAACATACACAATGACATAACAACACTGACATACACAATGACATACACACTGACATACACAATGACATACACACTGACATACACAATGACATACACACTGATATACACACTAACATACACACTGACATACACACTGACATACACAATGACATACACACTAACATACACAAAGACATACACACTAACATACACAATGACATACACACTAACATACACAATGACATACACACTAACATACACACTGACATACACACTGACATACACACTGACATACACAATGACATACACAATGACATACACAATGACATACACACTAACATACACAAAGACATACACACTAACATACACAATGACATACACACTAACATACACAATGACATACACACTAACATACACACTGACATACACAATGACATACACACTGACATACACAATGACATACACACTGACATACACAATGACATACACACTGATATACACACTAACATACACACTAACATACACAATGACATACACACTAACATACACACTGACATACACACTGACATACACAATGACATACACAATGACATACACAAAGACATACACACTAACATACACAATGACATACACACTAACATACACAATGACATACACACTGACATACACAATGACATACAGACTGACATACACAATGAAATACACAATTAAAACATGATTATGGTGCTCTTCCTACATACTGTGTATATGTATATGTTAGGAGCTTGTTAGCCAGGACGTCTTGTCCCCTGTACTGACCCCAATAAGGAGCTTGTTAGCCAGGATGTCTTGTCCCCTGTACTGACCCCAATAAGGAGCTTGTTAGCCAGGACGTCTTGCCCCCTGTACTGACCCCAATAAGGAGCTTGTTAGCCAGGATGTCTTCTCCCCTGTACTGACCCCAATAAGGAGCTTGTTAGCCAGGATGTCTTCTCCCCTGTACTGACCCCAATAAGGGGCTTGTTAGCCAGGATGTCTAGCCCATAAGGAGCTTGTTAGCCAGGACGTCTTGTCCCCTGTACTGACCCCAATAAGGAGCTTGTTAGCCAGGATGTCTTCTCCCTGTACTGACCCCAATAAGGGGCTTGTTAGCCAGGATGTCTAGCCCCCTGTACTGACCCCAATAAGGATCTTGTTAGCCAGGACGTCTAGCTCCCTGTACTGACCCCAATAAGGAGCTTGTTAGCCAGGACGTCTAGCCCCCTGTACTGACCCCAATAAGGAGCTTGTTAGCCAGGATGTCTAGCCCCCTGTACTGACCCCAATAAGGAGCTTGTTAGCCAGGATGTCTTGCCCCCTGTACTGGCCCCAATAAGGAGCTTGTTAGCCAGGATGTCTTGCCCCCTGTACTGACCCCAATAAGGAGCTTGTTAGCCAGGATGTCTAGCCCCCTGTACTGACCCCAATAAGGAGCTTGTTAGCCAGGATGTCTAGCCCCCTGTACTGACCCCAATAAGGAGCTTGTTAGCCAGGATGTCTAGCCCCCTGTCCTGACCCCAATAAGGAGCTTGTTAGCCAGGATGTCTTGCCCCCTGTACTGACCCCAATAAGGAGCTTGTTAGCCAGGATGTCTAGCCCCCTGTACTGACCCCAATAAGGAGCTTGTTAGCCAGGACGTCTTGCCCCCTGTACTGACCCCAATAAGGAGCTTGTTAGCCAGGACGTCTTGCCCCCTGTACTGACCCCAATAAGGAGCTTGTTAGCCAGGACGTCTTGCCCCCTGTACTGACCCCAATAAGGAGCTTGTTAGCCAGGATCTTGCCCGCTAGCGCAACACCATGCTCATCTCCACACTACATACAGCCAACTGCCAGGTCCACACACACACAGGCACGCGCTCACAGGACTAACTACATCATGCTCCCGACTGCTCTCGTCTTCTGTTCCTGTGAGAGGGCTTCCTTGTGTAATGAACAGTTCTGATATCCCCGTGACGCCATCAGCTAACCGATGTCTTACTTGGGAACGATGACTAGATAAATCGATCAACCAGTATAACCGTCCAATATTATCGGCCTAGCGATGTAAAGCCTTCCAGAGTGGGCATGATGGTTTGACTGTGCGTAGCTTGCCACAGCGTATTTCAATAGGTAAATAATCAAAAGTACACCTCACCAAGCAAGCAGTCCTGTCCTCGTCACATTCTATTTTTGCTGCATTAACATTTTCAGTCATCAGCACATGCCATTTTGCAGTTGAAATATATAGCCAGTACATCTTGTATTGGATAACACTGTAATTGACATTGTGGTTTCAGTAAGAAAACATTGTCAGAATTAGAGGGTTACATTATGGTCACAACCACCTGAGGTATAATTAGAATGGTCATAACAGGCTCTCATTGCGATGTTGCCATAAAGTGTTTCTTTACATGACCTTTGACTGTTGTAAAAGCACCGTTGTGAATCTACTAATACAAAGTGCTGACATGTAGTGGTGACATTACAGGGCTCCACAGTGCCACCATTTTACTTGCATATGTGCCTAAATATTTTGCTGTGCAACTTGAACTTGTAATTCAGAGCAGCAGTACACCTAGAAAATAAAGGATGCCAGTTTAGGTGTAATTCAGAGCACCAGTACACCTAGAAAATGAAGGATGCCAGCTTAGGTGTAATTCAGAGCACCAGTACACCTAGAAAATGAAGGATGCCAGCTTAGGTGAATTCAGAGCACCAGTACACCTGGAAAATGAAGGATGCCAGCTTAGGTGTAATTTAGGCGCACATGTGATCCAACAAAAGGTATGTTTTTCATTCCACCTCTGAACAACAAATATATCGGTCATTTGTAACTTTTTCCTCCCTAAAATCGGAATCGGACCCAAAAATCCCATATTGGTCGGGCTCTAACAATGACGCCCACAGCCAGTCAGGGTTACTATACAGCGTGGAGTGAGACTGTTTCAAAAGCAATTGATATTAACGTATCCTCATGAACCTGTTGTTCTTCATACTGTGATAACTGTGGTCCTGTGTAGCTCAGTTGGTAGAGCATGGCGCTTGTAACGCCAGGGTAGTGGGTTCGATCCCCGGGACCACCCATACGTAGAATGTATGCACACATGACTGTAAGTCGCTTTGGATAAAAGCGTCTGCTAAATGGCATATATTTATTTATTTATATTTATGTTATGACGTATTGTAGGCAAAATATGTCAATTATATAAGTAATGTATGAATATTATAAGAAAAGGGTATGTTCTGACAATGTAACAAAATAAATGCTTTCCTTATAGGGTTCACATTGTTTTAAAAGTCAAGAAGGGAGGACAGTGTAGGAGTGGAGAGAGGGATGAGAGGAGGAGGGAGGACAGTGTAGGAGTGGAAAGGGATGAGAGGATTAGGGAGGACAGTGTAGGAGTGGAGATAGGGATGAGAGGAGGAGGGAGGACAGTGTAAGAGTGGAGAGAGGGATGAGCGGAGGAGGGAGGACAGTGTAGGAGTGGAAAGAGGGATGAGAGGAGGAGGGAGGACAGTGTAGGAGTGGAGAGAGGGATGAGAGGAGGAGGGAGGACTGTAGGAGTTGAGAGAGGGATAAGCGACAGAAGGAGGACAGTGCAGGAGTAGAGAGGGATGAGAGGAGGAGGGAGGACAGTGTAGGAGTGGAGAGAGGGATAAGAGGTGGAGGGAGGACGGTGTAGGAGTGGAGATAGGGATGAGAGGAGGAAGGAGAGCAGTCTAGGAGTGGAGAGAGGGATGAGAGGAGGAGGGAGGACAGTGTAGGGGTGGAAAGAGGGATGATTGGAGGAGGGAGGACAGTGTAGGAGTGGAAAGGGATGGGAGGAGGAGGGAGGACAGTGTAGGAGTGGAAAGGGATGAGAGGAGGATGGAGGACAGTGTAGGAGTGGAGAGAGGGATGAGAGGAGGAGTGAGGACAGTGTAGGAGTGGAAAGGATGAAATGAGTAGGGAGGACAGTGTAGGTGTGAAAAGGGATGAGAGGAGTAGAGAGGACAGTGTAGGAGTGGAGATAGGGATAAGAGGAGGGAGGACAGTGTAGGAGTGGAGAGAGGGATGAGAGGAGGGAGGACAGTGTAGGAGTGGAAAGAGGGATGAGAGGAGGAAGGACAGTGTAGGAGTGGAGATAGGGATGAGAGGAGGGAGGACAGTGTAGGAGTGGAGAGAAGGATGAGAGGAGGGAGGACAGTGTAGGAGTGGAGATAGGGATGAGAGGAGGGAGGACAGTATAGGAGTGGAGAGAGGGATGAGAGGAGGGAGGACAGTGTAGGAGTGGAGAGAGGGATGCGAGAGGAGGGAGGACAGTGTAGGAGTGGAGATAGGGATGAGAGGAGGGAGGACAGTGTAGGAGTGGAGAGAGGGATGAGAGGAGGGAGGACAGTGTAGGAGTGGAGAGAGGGATGAGAGGAGGGAGGACAGTGTAGAAGTGGAGAGAGGGATGAGAGGAGGAGGGAGGACAGTGTAGGAGTGGAGAGAGGGATGAGAGGAGGGAGGACAGTGTAGGAGTGGAGAGAGGGATGAGAGGAGGGAGGACGGTGTAGGAGTAGAGAGAGGGATGAGAGGAGGGGGGAGGACAGTGTAGGAGTGGAGAGAGGGATGAGAGGAGGAGGGAGGACAGTGTAGGAGTGGAGAGAGGGATGAGAGGAGGGAGGACAGTGTAGGAGTGGAGAGGTATGAGAGGAGGGAGGACAGTGTAGGAGTGGAGACAGGGATGAGAGGAGGGAGAACAGTGTAGGAGTGGAGACCACTGTGCAGCTGATTCAAACAATAAACTAATCGTCAAGCTTTGATTATTTGAATCAGCTTTGTAGTACTAGAGGTTAAACCAAAACGTGCACCTAGGAGGGGCCCCAGGACTGAGTTTGGGAAATGCTGGGTTATAGGTTAAAGGTCACATAGTCAGCATCCATCCATCTTTCTCTCTATTGGGGACCGGGGGTGAGGGTTAGGTGTGTAAATTGTGCGGTATTTAGTCATCAGAATAGAAGTCTGGTAGCAGCAGTTGTGATGTGTGTATGTGTGTGTGTGTGTGTGTGTCTGTGTGTCTGTGTGTCTGTGTGTATATGTCTGTGTGTGTATATGTCTGTGTGTATGTGTGTATGTCTGTGTGTGTGTATGTCTTTATGTGTATATGTCTGTGTGTATTTATGCCTGTGTGTGTATATGTCTGTGTGTATGTCTGTGTGTATTTATGTCTGTGTGTATATATGTCTGTCTGTGTGTGTGTGTGTGTGTGTGTGTGTGTGTGTGTGTGTGTGTGTGTGTGTGTGTGTGTGTGTGTGTGTGTGTGTGTGTGTGTGTGTGTGTGTGTGTGTGTGTGTGTGTGTGTGTGTGTGTGTGTGTGTGCGTGCGTGCGTGCGTGCGTGCGTGCGTCCGTGCGTGCGTGTGTGTGTCTGTGTGTGTGTGAGTGAGTGCATGTCTGCCAAAGTGTGGAGGATCATAGCAGGTGGTCAGTCCAGTTCAAGTGTTCAGCAGTCTGACGGCTTGTGGATAGAACCTGTCTCTGAGCCTGTTGGTATCAGACTGCATGCTCTGATACCGCCTGATGGCTTGTAGAGAGAAACTGTCTCTGAGCCTGTTGGTATCAGACTGCATGCTCCGATACCGTCTGATGGCTTGTAGAGAGAAACTGTCTCTGAGTCTGTTGGTATCAGACTACATGCTCTGATACCGCCTGATGGCTTGTAGAGAGAAACTGTCTCTGAGCCTGTTGGTATCAGACTGCATGCTCCGATACCGTCTGATGGCTTGTAGAGAGAAACTGTCTCTGAGTCTGTTGGTATCAGACTGCATGCTCTGATACCGTCTGATGGCTTGTAGAGAGAACCTGTCTCTGAGCCTGTTGGTATCAGACTGCATGCTCTGATACCGTCTGATGGCTTGTAGAGAGAAACTGTCTCTGAGCCTGTTGGTATCAGACTGCATGCTCCGATACCGTCTGATGGCTTGTGGATAGAAACTGTCTCTGAGCCTGTTGGTATCAGACTGCATGCTCCGATACCGCCTGATGGCTTGTAGAGAGAAACTGTCTCTGAGTCTGTTGGTATCAGACTGCATGCTCCGATACCGCCTGATGGCTTGTAGAGAGAAACTGTCTCTGAGCCTGTTGGTATCAGACTGCATGCTCCGATACCGTCTGCCTGACGGTAAGGGAGTGAAGAGCTCGTGGCTGGGGTGTTTGGGGTCCTTGATGATGCTGTAGGCCTTCCACAGGCACCGTTTTGAGGAGATGTCCTGGATGGGGGGTGGGAGCACGGTCCCAGTGATATATTGGGCTGTCTTCACCACCCACTGGAAGGCCTTGGGGTAGTGCACGGAGCAATTACCATAAAAGGGGCCATGATGCAACTGGTCAGGACGCTCTCGATGGTGCAGCAGTGGTAGTTGGAGAGGACTCGGGGTCTTCAGCTGTCTTAGGAAGTAGGGACGCTGTTGTGCCCTCTTGACAGGAGTGGTGGTGTTGTTAGTCCATGTCAAGTCCTGTGTGATGTGGACGCCGAGGAACTTAATACAGCTGAATCTCTACTGCAGTCCTGTTGATGTGGATCAGGACATGTTCTCTCCTCTGAAGTCAACAATCCACTCCTTTGTTTTGCTGACGTTGAGGGAGAGGTAATTGTCCTGGCATTGTGGTTCACAATGCCAGTTCACTTACCTCCTTAGTCGTCGTTGTTGATTATCAGGCCTATAACAGTGGTGTCGTCAGCAAACCTGATGATGGAGATGGTTTTGTGCAAAGCCACGGAGTGAACAGGGAGTACAGCAGAGGGCTGAGGACACACCCCTGACGGGCCCCTGTGTTGAGTCAGTATAGAGGAGGTGTTGATGCCAATCCTCACAGCCGGCGGGCGGCCTGTCAGGAGGTCCAGGATCTAGTGTCAGAGGGTGGTGTCCAGACCCAGGGCTCTGAGATTGGTGTCCAACTTGGAGGGAACAACGTTGTTGAATGCTGAACTGTAGTCAATGAACAGCATTCTCACATAGGTGTTCCTGTTGTCCAGATGTGTTAGGGCCAGGTGAATTGTGATGGAAATGACATCTTCTGTGGATCTGTTGGAGCGGTAGGGTAATTGGAGTGGGTCCAGTGTGCCTGGCATGCTGGCCTCGATGTGGGCCATGACCAGTCTCTCGAAGCGATGACCGAGGTGAGTGAGACGGGGCAATAGTCATTTGGACATCTTTGTTTTCTATGGCACTGGGACGAGGGTGGTTTCCTGGGAGCAGGTGGGCTGTGTGTGCAACAACACTGACTCTGACTCTGCAAATGTCAACATCCCCCCCACAGCCCTCTCCCCCTATTTTACAAACCAGGCTAAATAGTTATTCTGAGGTCTGGCAGAGAATGGGAGGGAAACAGAGAGCAAGAGACGCCTGAGTGCAGCAGCACCAGGTCTCTCATTACCGTAGTGAAGCAGTTCTCTCCATTCTCTCTTCCCTGTGGCCGGTCTCTCCTCTGCTCTTCTCTCGTTCTCCATCTGATCCATTACAGAGCGTGGGGGAGGTTTGGTCTCCTGTGAGGGTCAAAGAGACAGAGACAGAGACAGCATAGTGTACAGGCTTTCTTCATTCCTTTGTTTCTTAGTAAAATATCAATCTGATACGACTGTGGACTACAGTACTGTAGTGTGTATCTCTGTTATGACTGTGGAGTACAGTACTGTAGTGTGTATCTCTGTTATGACTGTGGACTACAGTACTGTAGTGTGTATCTCTGTTATGACTGTGGACTACAGTACTGTAGTGTGTATCTCTGTTATGACTCTGGAGTACAGTACTGTAGTGTGTATCTCTGTTATGACTGTGGAGTACAGTACTGTAGTGTGTATCTCTGTTATGACTGTGGAATACAGTACTGTAGTGTGTATCTCTGTTATGACTGTGGAGTACAGTACTGTAGTGTGTATCTCTGTTATGACTGTGGAATACAGTACTGTAGTGTGTATCTCTGTTATGACTGTGGAATACAGTACTGTAGTGTATATCTCTGTTATGACTGTGGAATACAGTACTGTAGTGTATATCTCTGTTATGACTGTGGAGTACAGTACTGTAGTGTGTATCTCTGTTATGACTGTGGAATACAGTACTGTAGTGTGTATCTCTGTTATGACTGTGGAGTACAGCACTGTAGTGTGTATCTCTGTTATGACTGTGGAATACAGTACTGTAGTGTGTATCTCTGTTATGACTGTGGAGTACAGTACTGTAGTGTGTATCTCTGTTATGACTGTGGAGTACAGTACTGTAGTGTATATCTCTGATATGACTGTGGAGTACAGTACTGTAGTGTGTATCTCTGATATGACTGTGGAATACAGTACTGTAGTGTGTATCTCTGTTATGACTGTGGAATACAGTACTGTAGTGTATATCTCTGTTATGACTGTGGAGTACAGTACTGTAGTGTGTATCTCTGTTATGACTGTGGAGTACAGTACTGTAGTGTGTATCTCTGTTATGACTGTGGACTACAGTACTGTAGTGTGTATCTCTGATATGACTGTGGAGTACAGTACTGTAGTGTGTATCTCTGATATGACTGTGGAGTACAGTACTGTAGTGTGTATCTCTGTTATGACTGTGGAGTACAGTACTGTAGTGTATATCTCTGATATGACTGTGGAGTACAGTACTGTAGTGTGTATCTCTGTTATGACTGTGGAATACAGTACTGTAGTGTGTATCTCTGATATGACTGTGGAGTACAGTACTGTAGTGTATATCTCTGATATGACTGTGGAGTACAGTACTGTAGTGTGTATCTCTGTTATGACTGTGGACTACAGTACTGTAGTGTGTATCTCTGATATGACTGTGGAGTACAGTACTGTAGTGTGTATCTCTGATATGACTGTGGAGTACAGTACTGTAGTGTGTATCTCTGTTATGACTGTGGAGTACAGTACTGTAGTGTATATCTCTGATATGACTGTGGAGTACAGTACTGTAGTGTGTATCTCTGTTATGACTGTGGAGTACAGTACTGTAGTGTATATCTCTGATATGACTGTGGAGTACAGTACTGTAGTGTGTATCTCTGATATGACTGTGGAGTACAGTACTGTAGTGTATATCTCTGATATGACTGTGGAGTACAGTACTGTAGTGTGTAGAGAGAGATAGACACAGAGAGAGATCAGAGAGAGCGAGGCAGAGATGGGAAAGAGAGCGAGAGAGACATGACAACTTATTGCCTCCAGCTGTGTAATCCCTTCAATCTCCAGCGTGCAGCAGGTAAACGCTTAAAAATAAAGGTGCTCTCTAGAACCTAAAAGGGTTCTTCGGCTGTCCCCATAGCAGAACCCTTTGAAGAACCCTTTTTGGTTCCAGGTTAAACCTTTATGGGTTCCATGTAGTACCCTTTCAACAGGAAAGGAACCCAAAGGAGTGACACCTGGAACCAAAAAGGATTATGCTATGGGGTCAGCCGAAGAACCCTTTCGGAACTCTTTTTTTTTGTAGGAGTGAAGGGGTCAGTAAATAACAGCGCGCTGGTTGATGTAATCCTTAATTAGCATGAGGAGAAAAAGACAGGAATAAAGAAGAGAGTGGAGAATGAAGAGAGAATGGTCGTCATGGAGATGAGAAACAAGTGGAGGCGTCAGACGGCAGTGGGAATGTTCTGTATCCATTCAATCAAAATCCCTGTTGTTTCCAAGCCACCAAGAAGCTGAAGCAATCAAGCAAACCACTATGTTGTGTGTCAATAAAGTAAAGGGTATAGACTATTTATGATCACTTCAAAGACCTGTCAAAAGGTTACTGTCTCTTTCCCTCTCTATATTCTCTCTCTCTTCTCTTTATCTCTTCTCTGTCTCACTCAGTTGTGTGTGTTGTAAGCTGTTAGCTCATTATGAGTCAGTTAGGCAAGAAGCTGATATGAATAAATGCTATTTTATTCCTCTCTTTTTTTAAAGGGAAGAGAAAGGGGAGTAGAGAGAGAAAGAGACAGAACGGGAGAGGGAGAGGGAGAGGAGAGAGAGAGAGAGAGAGAGAGAGAGAGAGAGAGAGAGAGAGACAGAACGAGAGAGAGAGAGAGACAGAACGAGAGAGAGAGAGAGAGAGAGAGAGAGAGAGAGAGAGAGAGAGAGAGAGAGAGAGAGAGAGAGAGAGAGAGAGAGAGAGAGAGAGAGAGAGAGAGAAAGGGAGACAGAAATAGAGAGTTTGAGTTTGAGTTTAAAAAAACCTTTATTGTGTCTGGGTGGGTACCCATAGCACAATGAACACTCAAACAACATAGCAGATCCCAGGGGCGTCCAGGCTAACCAAGCCTTCCCAGGGGCGTCCAGGCTAACCAAGCCTTCCCCAGAGGCCTCCAGGCTAACCAAGCCTTCCCCAGAGGCCTCCAGGCTAACCAAGCCTTCCCAGGGGCCTCCAGGCTAACCAAGCCTTCCCAGAGGCCTCCAGGCTAACCAAGCCTTCCCCAGGGGCCTCCAGGCTAACCAAGTCTTCCCAGGGGCCTCCAGGTTAACCAAGCCTTCCCAGAGGCCTCCAGGCTAACCAAGCCTTCCCAGGTGCTCTCTTTCACCTTCATCCTCAGAAGGGAGGAGCAGCAGTGTATTAATTTCTGCAGGGCAGACCCAGCCAGACACACCTTCTGTAATGGATCATTGGGAGGCTGCTCTTTGTCCACTAGGTTGAAGTGATAACCTCCCAGGGCCTCAGCCAGATAGAGGCCCTTTCCAACCTCATTGAGTGGCCAACCAAGCCGCTTAGCATTGCTGACAGCCTGGCTAGACTGCAGAGTCAAACCGAGGAAGTCATTGCCTAGGCCATTTTCTCCCACTCCATAGTTGTAGATCAGTTCAGCCACACAGTCATGATCCTCTGATCCTCCTCAACTGATGCCACAGACCCATGACCTCCTTCAGCCACATCCGTCTCAACAGTCCCCACTGGCACTCCATCACTCATACCGGGTATCTCCTTCACGAACTGGTATACTAGCCCCACCTGAACCCCCTCCTGTACCCCATTTCTCTTAGTGGACATCTCCACTACCTGGGAGACAAGCTCCACCTGAACCCCTTCCTGTACCCCATCACTCGTACTGGGCATCTCCTCACCAGTTTGGGGAAATGGCTCATAAGATCCGTCCTTACCTCCTACAATAATATTTTTCTGCATAACAGACGTTATGTTCCCCTCTGGTACAAGCTGCAACTCAGTACCCTCAACATGGACAACTTGTTCCTCAGCAACATTTGCTAGTGGCTGCTCTACCACAGTCGGCCCACCTCTCCTTACATCAGAGGGCCCAGGCATTACGAGTCCCTCCTTCCTCCTTCTCCCTTTTCGGACAAGCATGTCGCTTATGGCCAACATCCCCACACTCAGAACACCATTTTGACTACCCGTACTAGCATAAGCCATATACAGTGGAAGTTTACACACTCAATTAGTATTTGGTAGCATTGCCTTTAAATTGTTGAACTTGGGTCAAAAGTTTTGGGTAGCCTTCCACCAGCTTTTAAGTTGGGTGAATTTTGGCCCATTCCTCCTGACAGGGCTGGTGTAACTGAATCAGGTTTGCAGGCCTCCTTGCTCGCACACAATTTTTCAGTTCAGCCCACAAATTTTCTATAGAATTGAGGTCAGGGCTTTGTGATGGCCACTCCAATACCTTGACTTTGTTGTCCTTAAGCCATTTTGTTACAACTTTGGAAGTATGCTTGGGGTCATTGTCCATTTGGATATGTATATACTGTACTCGATACCATCTACTGTATGCTGCTCTGTACCATCACTCATTCATATATCCTTATGTACATATTTCCTTGCACTGTGTATAAGACAGTGGTTTTGTAATTGTTAGTTAGATTACTTGTTGGTTATCACTGCATTGTCGGAACTAGAAGCACAAGCATTTCGCTACACTCGCATTAACATCTGCTAACCATGTGTATGTGACAAATAAAATTTGATTGGATTGATTTGATTTGAGACCCATATGCGACCAAGCTTCAACTTCCTGAGTGTTGTCTTTGAGGTGTTGCTTCCATATATCCACATAATTTTACTTCCTCATGCAGCCATCTATTTTGTGAAGTGCACCAGTCCCTCCTGCAGCAAAGCTCCCCCACAACATGATGCTACCACCCCCGTGCTTCACGGTTGGGATGGGGTTCTTCGGCTTGCAAGCCTCCCCCTTTTTCCTCCAAACACAACGATGGTCATTATTGCCAAACAGTTCTATTTTTGTTTCAGAAGCAGTGGCTTCTTCCTTGCTGAGCGGCCTTTCAGGTTATGTCGATATAGGACTCGTTTTTACTGTGGCCATAGATACTTTTGCACCTGTTTCCTCCAACATCTTTACAAGGTCCTTTGCTGTTGTTCTGGGATTGATTTGCACTTTTCAACCAAAATACATTCATCTCTAGGGGACAGAACGCGTCTCCTTCCTGAGCGGTATGATGGCTGTGTGGTCCCATGGTGTGTATACTTGCGTACTATTGTTGGTACAGATGAACGTGGTACCTTCAGGTGTTTGGAAAGGATGAATCAGACTTGTGGAGGTCTAAAATTGTTTTTCTGAGTTATTGGCTGATTTCTTTTGATTTTCCCATGATGTCAAGCTAAGAGGCACTGAGTTTTAAGTTCGGCCTTGAAACACATCCACAGGTAACCTCCAATTGCTCAACCATACGATCAACAGGATGCTCTTGTTTAAGAAAAAACACTACCGCTTTTTTAATCCGTGACGCATAAGCAACATTCTCAAAGCCTAAGTCCTCCTCAGTGACGGTAGCTTCAGTAACATACCTAAAGCCGTGCTGAAGTGACAGGGACGGCTTCCCCATGTGGGTCGCCATCCTCGCCAAAACCAGGGCAATTCCGACAAGAAATACAACAGGGCGTAACTAGTCTCAGAGCAAAGCCGGTCATTGATTGGGTAATGAGCTGTTTAATGCAGATTCCAGAGTGTATGTCCACAGACAGGGCGTAACGGGTCTCAGAGCAAAGCCGGTCATTGATTGGGTAATGAGCTGTTTAATGCAGATTCCAGAGTGTATGTCCACAGACAGGGCGTAACGGGTCTCAGAGCA
Source organism: Oncorhynchus gorbuscha (assembly GCF_021184085.1). Lineage (NCBI taxonomy): Eukaryota > Metazoa > Chordata > Actinopteri > Salmoniformes > Salmonidae > Oncorhynchus > Oncorhynchus gorbuscha. Next base: position 85,686,502 of record NC_060185.1, read on the forward strand.
AAGCCGGTCATTGATTGGGTAATGAGCTGTTTAATGCAGATTCCAGAGTGTATGTACATGTTAGTGTTTTTGTGTGTGTGTGCATGGTCTGAATTTACCATCCCTTTAGGTAGTGTGGACATTTTGCCGGTCCCCAAATGGAAAAATGCTATTTTAGGTTTAGGGATTATGTTTAGGGTTAAAATTAGGGTTAGGGTTAGAATACGGGTTATGGTTAGTGTTAGGAGTTAGGGTTAAATTGAGTTTTAGAGTTAGGGGTTTGAGGTTATGGTTAGGCGAGAGGGTTAATGTTAGGGTTAGAATGAGGTTAAACCAACGTGTGTGTGTGTGTGTGTCTTTAGGGTTAGGGTTAGGGTTAATTAGGTTAGACCAACGTGTGTGTGTGTGTGTGTGTGTGTCTAGGGTTAGGGTTAGGGTTAGGGTTAGAATTAGGTTAGACCAACGTGTGTGTGTGTGTCTCTAGGGTTAGGGTTAGGGTTAGAATTAGGTTAGACCAACGTGTGTGTGTGTCTCTAGGTTACTCTGTCTCTATTTCCCTCAGTGAATCCACACAAACTAATCAAATAGAAATCTTAGAAGGAAGCACACAGTCTGCCAAACACACACAGCACAATACATCATTTCCTGACCTTCTACTGTGGACGCACACACACACACACTGACACACACACACACACACACACACACACACACACACACACACACACACACACACACACACACACACACACACACACACACACACACACACACACACACACTGCGGGGTCAGCCTGCTCATTTGCATGACAAAGGCCTAGTTCATTATTTAGCGAGTCTTATTTGATCAATACGGAGGAGCTGCATCCCACTGCTGAGAGGATTCTTCTTTAAGCCTTCATTATTCATAAGAGCGAGATAAAGAGAGGAACGAGAAAGAGGAAGAGAGGAGAGAGAGAGGGAGGGAGAGAGAGAGAGGGAGCAACAACAAAGCCTGTCGGGATCTGTTTCATGTGTACTAAAAGTTTGTCCTGTTTCACTGTTGATTAATATTTTAGAGTCTGTTCAAACTTAGACGGCACCTTTGTTTTCTTTGGAGTTGAAATAAGGGTAAGGATGTGACACCGATGTACGGGGAAGGGTGAGGGTGTGACACTGATGCGGTGTGTTGAGGGTCAAGGGGGGTCGATGACCCATAGCTTTGCCGGTACTGTAGGAGAACAGTAACACTGTTTAGGGGCGGCAGCGTAGCCTAGTGGTTAGAGCGTTGGACTAGTAACCAGAAGGTTGCGAACCAGAAACCCCCGAGCTGACAAGGTACAAATCTGTCGTTCTGCCCCTGAACAGGCAGTTAACCCACTGTTCCCAGGCCGTCATTGAAAATAAGAATGTGTTCTTAACTGACTTGCCTGGTTAAATAAAGGTAAAATGTAAAAAAACAACAACACAGAATGGCGTGTGTGTGTGTGTGTGTGTGTGTGTGTGTGTGTGTGTGTGTGTGTGTGTGTGTGTGTGTGTGTGTGTGTGTGTGTGTGTGTGTGTGTGTGTGTGTGTGTGTGTGTGTGTGTGTGTGTGTGTGTGTGTGGCAGTTATTTACTGAGTCACTCTCCTTTTGTCTCCTAAATATCCTTTTTCACTCCTCCCGCTCTCCTCCTATCCTCTTCCTTCCCTCCTCCATCCCACCTCCTATCCTCCATCCATCCTCCTATCCTCCTCTATCCCTCCTCCTATCCTCCTCTATCCCTCCTCCTATCCTCCTCCATCCCTCCTCCTATCCTCCTCCATCCCTCCTCCTATCCTCCTCCATCCATCCTCCTATCCTCCTCTATCCCTCCTCCTATCCTCCTCTATCCCTCCTCCTATCCTCCTCCATCCATCCTCCTATCCTCTTCTATCCCTCCTCCTATCCTCCTCTATCCCTCCTCCTATCCTCCTCTATCCCTCCTCCTATCCTCCTCCATCCATTCTCATATCCTCCTCTATCCCTCCTCCTATCCTCCTCCATCTCTCCTCCTCTCATCCTCCATCTCTCCTCCTATCATCCTCCATCCCTCCTTCTATCCTCCTATCCTCCTCCTATCCTCCTCCATCCCACCTCCTATCCTCCTCCATCCTCCTATCCTCCTCCATCCCTCCTCCTATCATCCTCCATCCCTCATCCATCCCTCTCCTATCCTCCTCCATCCCACCTCCTATCCTCCATCCCTCCTTCTATCATCCTCCATCCCTCCTTCTATCCTCCTATCCTCCTCCTATCCTCCTCCATCCCACCACCTATCCTCCTCCATCCTCCTATCCTCCTCCATCCCTCCTCCTATCATCCTCCATCCCTCATCCATCCCTCTCCTATCCTCCTCCATCCCACCTCCTATCCTCCATCCCTCCTTCTACCATCCTCCATCCCTCCTCCTATCCTCCTCCATCCCTCCTCCTATCCTCCTCTATCCCTCCTCCTATCCTCCTCCATCCCACCTCCTATCCTCCATCCCTCCTCCTATCATCCTCTATCTCTACTCCTATCCTCCTCCATCCCTCCTCCTATCCTCCTCCATTCCTTGTCCTATCCTCCTCCATTCCTTGTCCTATCCTACTCCACCCCTCTTCCTATCGTCCTCCATACAACCTCCTCTCCTCCTCCATCCATACTCCTATCCTCCTCCTTTCCTCCTCCTATCCTCCATCCCTCCTCCTATCATCCTCCATCCCTCCTCCTATCCTCCTCCATCCCTCCTCCTATCCTCCATCCATCCATCCTCCTATCCTCCTCCACCCCTCCTCCTATCCTCCATCCCACCTCCTATCCTCCATCCATCCTCCTATCCTCCTCCATCCCTCCTCCTATCATCTCCTATCCTCCATCCCTCCTCCTCCATCCCTCCTCCTATCCTCCTCCATACCACATCCTATCATCCTCCATCCCTCCTCCTATCTTCCTCCACCCTCCTATCCTCCTCCATACCACATCCTATCCTCCTCCATCCCTCCTCCTATCATTCCCCATCCTTCCTCCTATCCTTCCCCATCCCTCCTCCTATCATCCTCCATCCCTCCTCCTATCATCCTCCATCCCTCCTCCTATCATCCTCCATCCCTCCTCCTATCCTCCTCTATCTCTACTCCTATCCTCCTCCATCCCTCCTCCTATCCTCCTCCATCCCTCCTCCTATCCTCCTCTATCTCTACTCCTATCCTCCTCCATCCCTCCTCCTATCCTCCTCCATCCCACCTCCTATCCTCCTCCATCCCTCCTCCTATCCTCCTCTATCTCTACTCCTATCCTCCTCCATCCCTCCTATCCTCCTCTATCTCTACTCCTATCCTCCTCCATCCATCATCCTATCATCCTCCATCCCTCCTCGTATCATCCTCCAATCCCTCCTCCTATCATCCTCCATCCCTCCTCCTATCCTCCTCCATCCCTCCTCCTATCCTCCTCCATCTCTACTCCTATCCTCCTCCATCCCTCCTCCTATCATCCTCCATCCCTCCTCCTATCATCCTCTATCTCTACTCCTATCCTCCTCCATCCCTCCTCCTATCCTCCTCCATCCCTCCTCCATCCCTCCTCCTATCCTCCTCCATCCCACCTCCTATCCTCCTCCATCCCTCCTCCTATCCTCCTCTATCCCACCTCCTATCCTCCTCCATCCCTCCTCCTATCCTCCTCTATCTCTACTCCTATCCTCCTCCATCCCTCCTATCCTCCTCTAGCTCTACTCCTATCCTCCTCTATCTCTACTACTATCATCCTCCATCCCGCTTCCAATCCTCCTCCATCCTTTCTCCTATCCTCCTCTATCTCTACTCCTATCCTCCTCCATCCCTCCTATCCTCCTCCATCCCTCCTATCCTCCTCTATCTCTACTACTATCATCCTCCATCCCGCTTCCAATCCTCCTCCATCCTTTCTCCTATCCTCCTCTATCTCTACTCCCACCACCCACATTGTTTCTTATCGATAGCAGTTAAAAGATATATTTTAGGACCTTGAGCGTGGCTGAGGTGCACCCATGACCAGCTCTGAAACCAGACTGCATAGCGGAGAAGGTATGGTGGGATTCGAAATGGTCAGTAATCTGTTTGTTGACTTGGCTTTCGAAGACCTTAGAAAGGCAGGGTAGGATAGTTATAGGTCTGTAGCAGTTTGGGTCAAGAGTGTTCCCCCCTTTGAAGAGGGGGATGACGGCAGCTGCTTTCCAATCTTTGGGAATCTCAGACGAGAAAGAGGTTGAACGGGCTAGTAATAGGGGTGGCAACAATTTCGGCAGATCATTTTTAGAAAGAAAGAGTCCAGATTGTCTAGTCCGGCTGATTTGTAGGGGTCCAGATTTTGCAGCTCTTTCAGACCATGGATTTAGGAGAAGGAGAAATGGGGAAGGCTTGGGCGAGTTGCTGTGGGGGGTGCAGTGCTGTTGACCGGGGTAGGGGTAGCCAGGTGGCAAGCATAGCCAGCCGTAGAAAATGATAGTGGATTTATCAGTGGTGACAGTGTTTCCTATCTTCAGTGCCGTTGGCAGCTGGGAGGAGGTGTTCTTATTCTCCATGGACTTTACAGTGTCCCAGAACTTTTTTGAGTTTGTGTTGCAGGAGGTTCTGCTTGAGCCTTGGCTCTTCTAAATGCCTGTGTATATTGGTTTCTAGCTTCCCTGAAAAGTTGCACATCACGGGGGCTGTTCGATACTACTGCAGAACGCCATAGGATGTTTTTGTGTTGGTCAGGGGCAGTCAGGTCTGGAGTGAACCAAGGGCTATATCTGTTCCCGCTTCTACATTTCTTGAATGGGTCATGCTTATTTAAGATGGTAAGGAAGGCATTTAAAAAAAATAACCAGGCATCATCTACTGACGGGATGAGATCAATATTCATGCAGGATACCCCGGCCAGGTCGATTGCTGAAGTGTTTCAGGGAGCATTTTACAGTGATGAGTGGAGGTCGTTTGACAGCTGACCCATTACGGATGCAGGCAATGAGGCAGTGATCGCTGAGATCTTGGTTGAAAACAGCAGAGGTGTATTTAGAGGGCAAGTTGGTTAGGATGATATATATGAGGGTGCCCATGTTTACGGCTTTGGGGTGGTACCTGGTAGGTTCATTGATAATTTGTGTGAGATTGAGGGCATCAAGCTTAGATTGTAGGATGGCTGTGGTGTTAAGCATGTTCCAGTTTAGGTCACCTAGCAGCACAAGCTCTGAAGATAGATGGGGGGGGGCAATCAGTTCACATATGGTGTCCAGAGCACAGCTGGGGGCAGAGGGTGGTCTATAGCAGGTGGCAACGGTGAGAGACTTGTTTTTAGAGAGGTGGATTTAGTAGAAGTTCAAATTGTTTGGGTACAGACCTGGATAGTAGGACAGAACTCTGTTGGCTATCTTTGCAGTAGATTGCAACACTGCAATGACTCTAACCTAAGTGAATATAAACTTCATGTTCCATTTGTCTGTAGGTATCAACTATATGTCTGTAGGTATCAAATGTATGTCTGTAGATATCAAATATATGTCTGTAGGTATCAAACATATGTCTGTAGGTATCAAATATATGTCTGTAGGTATCAACTATATGTCTGTAGGTATCAAATGTATGTCTGTAGATATCAAATATATATCTGTAGGTATCAAACATATGTCTGTAGATATCAAATATATATCTGTAGGTATCAAACATATGTCTGTAAATATCAAATAAATGTATGTAGTTTATAAAATATATGTTTCCATGCATCAAATATATATATGTAGATATGAAATATATGTCTGTAGGTATAACAAATATATGTCTGTAGATATAAAAAATATGTACGTAGGTAACAAATATATGTCTGTAGGTATCAAATATATGTTTACAGTTTTTATAGAGATGGTAAAACATATATAGCTTGTTAGTCATAAACATAGTGGTAAAAACATGCATTAGTTATAAAGTGGCTGTTTCAGAGCAACAGGTGTGTGTGTGTGTGTATATTGTGTGTGTGTATGGTGCGTGTTTGTTTATTACTCACAGGTACATGTTTGCTCTCCAGCATCGCCCCAGGGCTCATGGCTAAAAATACCCACAATTCCACAGGAGTGTACCCTCGCCCTTTCACCCCTCTGGCCTTACCTGTCGCCCGAGGCGGGTGAGTAAGAGCAGACACACACACAAACACACACACACATATACATTGCAACATTGTGTGTGTGTGTGTGTGTGTTGGCCTCAGCTGAACCCCTCTTCATAATACATCGCCCCCTTGGGGACTGGAGGACAGTGTGGCCAGCCGGTGTGGTAATTAATCAAACACACTCACAGACATACAAGGTACATATCCAGCCGCTACAAACCCACAGAATTGGTCCCTGGTTGAGAATGGGAGCAGTTTTATTGAGTTGTCATCTTCTCATTTAGATAGTGCTGCTTCAGGGGGTTGATTCTTTCTCCTCTCAGGTTTATAGGATAAATAGCTCAGTTTTGTTAAATGCAGAACATAAAACAGCCCGGTCCTGAAACAACCTCGAGCCATAAACACCTACAGTGTCTGAGACAAGGAGAGTCAGATAGATGAATAATGGTTCATATTAGACTGAGAGAGTCAGATAGGTGAATAATGGTTCATATTAGACTGAGAGAGTCAGATAGGTGAATAATGGTTCATATTAGACTGAGAGAGTCAGATAGGTGAATAATGGTTCATATTAGACTGAGAGAGTCAGATAGATGAATAATGGTTCATATTAGACTGAGAGAGTCAGATAGATGAATAATGGTTCATATTAGACTGAGAGAGTCAGATAGGTGAATAATGGTTCATATTAGACTGAGAGAGTCAGATAGGTGAATAATGGTTCATATTAGACTGAGAGAGTCAGATAGATGAATAATGGTTCATATTAGACTGAGAGAGTCAGATAGGTGAATAATGGTTCATATTAGACTGAGAGAGTCAGATAGGTGAATAATGGTTCATATTAGACTGAGAGAGTCAGAGATAGGTGAATAATGGTTCATATTAGAATAATGATAGTTCATATTAGACTGAGAGAGTCAGATAGGTGAATAATGGTTCATATTAGACTGAGAGAGTCAGATAGGTGAATAATGGTTCATATTAGACTGAGAGAGTCAGATAGGTGAATAATGATTCATATTAGACTGAGTCAGATAGATGAATAATGGTTCATATTAGAAATATATATTGTGATGCAGACCAAGCACTTATGTTTTGTCAAATGACAAATCACAAAACATTTATTTTATAGCTTAATGTTGTACTCCGTCTGAAAATGAAGTTGTTCTCTGAGTTGTCTGGCTTTCCCATAGGAGTACATTCTTAAATAACTCTGACTTCAATGTTGTCTAAATGCTGTTCTAAAGCTGTGAGTCTGGCTGTTAAGTTAGGATTGAGTCCACAGTGTCTGTCTGCCTGGTTTATACAGTGTGTTGTTAACAAGTCAGTTGCTACTAGTAAGACGTGTCAGATGTGTGCACAAAGAAATGTCTCCTGTAAATGAGTCAGTGTGTCTCAAGTCTCAAACACTTATCTTGACGTCCGATTGGGCTAAGACCCGCTCAGCTGGCCAATCATATCACCTGCTGTGATGTCATCTGAACTGCAGGGTTCCCCGGAGATCAGGAGTGGAGAGAAAGGGAGAGAGAGGGGAGGGGGAGGGAGAAAGAGAGGGGTGAGAGAGAGGGAGAGTGAGAGAGTGTGATGGGTAGAGAGAGTTAGAGGGGTGAGAGAGAGAGGAATGGAGGAGGGAGAGAGAGAACGACAGAATGAAATAGAGATGATGATAGAGACAAAAGAGAAAGAGAGAGTGGCTGGCCGACAGAGAGAGAAAGAGAGAGTGGCTGGCCGACAGAGAGAGAAAGAGAGAGTGGCTGGCCGACAGAGAGAGAAAGAGAGAGTGGCTGGCCGACAGAGAGAGAAAGAGAGAGTGCCTGGCCGACAGAGAGAGAAAGAGAGAGTGGCTGGCCGACAGAGAGAGAAAGAGAGAGTGGCTGGCCGACAGAGAAAGACAGAGAGACAGAAGAGAGAGTGGCTGGCCGACAGAGAGAGAAAGAGAGAGTGGCTGGCCGACAGAGAGAGAAAGACAGAGTGGCTGGCAGACCGAGAGAGAAAGACAGAGTGGCTGGCAGACCGAGAGAGAAAGACAGAGTGGCTGGCAGACCGAGAGAGAAAGAGAGAGTGGCTGGCAACAGAGAGAGAAAGAGAGAGTGGCGAGAGAGAAGAAAGAGAGAGTGGCTGGCTGGCAGAGAAAGAGAGAGTGGCTGGCAGGCAGAGAGAGAAAGACAGAGTGGCTGGCAGACCGAGAGAGAAAGACAGAGTGGCTGGCAGACCGAGAGAGAAAGAGAGAGTGGCTGGCAAGCAGAGAGAGAAAGAGAGAGTGGCTGGCAAGCAGAGAGAGAAAGAGAGAGTGGCTGGCAGACCGAGAGAGAAAGAGAGAGTGGCTGGCAAGCAGAGAGAGAAAGAGAGAGTGGCTGGCAGACCGAGAGAGAAAGGGAGAGTGGCTGGCAGACAGAGAGAGAAAGGGAGAGTGGCTGGCAGGCAGAGAGAGAAAGAGAGAGTGGCTGGCAGACCGATAGAGAAAGGGAGAGTGGCTGGCAGACAGAGAGAGAAAGAGAGAGTGGCTGGCAGTCAGAGAGAGAAAGAGAGAGTGGCTGGCAGGCAGAGAGAGAAAGAGAGAGTGGCTGGCAGGCAGAGAGAGTGGCTGGCAGACAGAGAGAGAGTGGCTGGCAGGCAGAGAGAGAAAGAGAGAGAGAGTGGCTGGCAGACTGGCTGGCAGGCAGAGAGAGAAAGAGAGAGAGAGAGAGTGGCTGGCAGACAGAGCAGAGAGAGAGAAAAGAGAGAGTGGCTGGCAGACCGAGAGAGAAAGAGAGAGTGGCTGGCAGACAGAGAGAGAAAGAGAGAGTGGCTGGCAGACAGAGAGAAAGGGAGAGTGGCTGGCAGACAGAGAGAAAGGGAGAGTGGCTGGCAGACAGAGAGAAAGGGAGAGTGGCTGGCAGACAGAGAGAGAAAGAGAGAGTGGCTGGCAGGCAGAGAGAGAAAGAGAGAGTGGCTGGCAGGCAGAGAGAGAAAGAGAGAGTGGCTGGCAGGCAGAGAGAGAAAGAGAGAGTGGCTGGCAAACTGAGAGAGAAAGAGAGAGTGGCTGGCAGGCAGAGAGAGAAAGAGAGAGTGGCTGGCAGACAGAGAGAGAAAGAGAGAGTGGCTGGCAGGCAGAGAGAGTGGCTGGCAGACAGAGAGAGAAAGGGAGAGTGGCTGGCAGACTGAGAGAGAAAGAGAGAGTGGCTGGCAGGCAGAGAGAGAAAGAGAGAGTGGCTGGCAGACAGAGAGAGAAAGGGAGAGTGGCTGGCAGACTGAGAGAGAAAGAGAGAGTGGCTGGCAGGCAGAGAGAAAAAGAGAGAGTGGCTGGCAGACCGAGAGAGAAAGAGAGAGTGGCTGGCAGACAGAGAAAGAGAGAGTGGCTGGCAGACCGAGAGAGAAAGAGAGAGTGGCTGGCAGACAGAGAGATAAAGGGCTGGCAGAGAGAGAAAAGAGAGAGTGGCTGGCAGACAGAGAGAGAAAAGAGACAGAGAGAGAAAGAGAGAGTGGCTGGCAGACAGAGAGAGAAGAGAGAGAGTGGCTGGCAGACAGAGAGAGAAAGAGAGAGTGGCTGGCAGACCGAGAAAGAGAGTGGCTGGCAACAGAGAGAGAAGAGAGTGGCTGGCAGACAGAGAGAGAAAGAGAGAGTGGCTGGCAGACAGAGAGAGAAAGAGAGAGTGGCTGGCAGGCAGAAAGAGAAAGAGAGAGTGGCTGGCAGGCAGAGAGAGAAAGAGAGAGTGGCTGGCAAACTGAGACCGAGAAAAGAGAGAGTGGCTGGCAGACAGAGAGAGACAAGTGGCTGGCAGAGAGTGGCTGGCAGACAGAGAGAGAAAGAGAGAGTGGCTGGCAGGCAGAGAGAGAAAGAGAGAGTGGCTGGCAGACAGAGAGAGAAAGGGAGAGTGGCTGGCAGACAGAGAGAGAAAGAGAGAGTGGCTGGCAGACAGAGAGAAAGAGAGTGGCTGGCAGACAGAGAGAGAAAGAGTGGCTGGCAGACTGGCAGAGAGAGAAAAAGAGAGAGTGGCTGGCAGGCAGAGAGAGAAAGAGAGAGTGGCTGGCAAACTGAGAGAGAAAGAGAGAGAAAGGCTGGCAGGCAGAGAGAGAAAGAGAGAGTGGCTGGCAGACAGAGAGAGAAAGAGAGAGTGGCTGGCAGACAGAGAGAGAGTGGCTGGCAGACAGAGAGAGAAAGAGAGAGTGGCTGGCAGACAGAGAGAAAGAGAGAGTGGCTGGCAGGCAGAGAGAGAAAGAGAGAGTGGCTGGCAGACAGAGAGAGAGAGAGAGAAAGAGTGGCTGGCAGACAGAGAGAGAAAGAGAGAGTGGCTGGCAGACAGAGAGAGAAAGAAACAGAGAGAGAGAAAGAGTGGCTGGCAGAGTGGCTGGCAGACAGAGAGAGAAAGAAGACCGAGAGAGAAAGAGTGGCTGGCAGACCGAGAGAGAAAGAGAGAGTGGCTGGCAGGCAGAGAGAAAGAGAAGTGGCTGGCAGAGAGAGAGAAAGAGAGAGTGGCTGGCAGACAGAGAGAGAAAGGGAGAGTGGCTGGCAGACAGAGAGAGAAAGGGAGAGTGGCTGGCAGACAGAGAGAGAAAGTGGCTGGCAGACAGAGAGAAAGGGAGAGTGGCAGACAGAGAGAGAAAGGGAGAGTGGCTGGCAGACAGAGAGAGAAAGAGAGGCAGGCAGAGGCTGGCAGACCAGAGAGAGAAAGAGAGAGTGGCTGGCAGACAGAGAGAGAAAGAGAGAGTGGCTGGCAGACAGAGAGAGAAAGAGAGAGTGGCTGGCAGACAGAGAGAGAAAGAGAGAGTGGCTGGCAGGCAGAGAGAGAAAGAGAGAGTGGCTGGCAAACAGAGAGAGAAAGAGAGAGTGGCTGGCAGGCAGAGAGAGAAAGAGAGAGTGGCTGGCAGACAGAGAGAGAAAGAGAGAGTGGCTGGCAGGCAGAGAGAGTGGCTGGCAGACAGAGAGAGAAAGGGAGAGTGGCTGGCAGACTGAGAGAGAAAGAGAGAGTGGCTGGCAGGCAGAGAGAGAAAGTGGCTGGCAGAGAGAAAGAGAGAGTGGCTGGCAGGCAGAGAGAGAAAGAGAGAGAGTGGCTGGCAGACCGAGAGAGAAAGAGAGAGTGGCTGGCAGACAGAGAGAAAAGAGAGTGGCTGGCAGAGAGAGAAAGAGAGAGTGGCTGGCAGAGAGAGAAAGAGAGAGTGGCTGGCAGACAGAGAGAGAAAGAGAGAGTGGCTGGCAGGCAGAGAGAGAAAGAGAGAGAGAAAGGCTGGCAGACAGAGAGAGTGGCTGGCAAGAGGAGAGAGTGGCTGGCAGACAGAGAGAGAAAGAAGACAGAGAGAGAGGTGGCTGGCAGACAGAGAGAGAAAGAGAGAGTGGCTGGCAGACAGAGAGAGAAAGGGAGAGTGGCTGGCAGACAGAGAGAAAAGAGAGAGTGGCTGGCAGACCGAGAGAGAAAGAGAGAGTGGCTGGCAGACAGAGAGAGAAAGAGAGAGTGGCTGGCAGACAGAGAGAGAAAGAGAGAGTGGCTGGCAGGCAGAGAGAGAAAGAGAGAGTGGCTGGCAGGCAGAGAGAGAAAGAGAGAGTGGCTGGCAGACAGAGAGAGAAAGAGAGAGTGGCTGGCAGACTGAGAGAGAAAGAGAGAGTGGCTGGCAGGCAGAGAGAGAAAGAGAGAGTGGCTGGCAGACAGAGAGAGAAAGGGAGAATGGCTGGCAGACAGAGAGAGAGGCTGGCAGGCAGAGAGAGAAAGAGAGAGTGGCTGGCAGACTGAGAGAGAAAGAGAGAGTGGCTGGCAGGCAGAGAGAGAAAGAGAGAGTGGCTGGCAGGCAGAGAGAGAAAGAGAGAGTGGCTGGCAGACAGAGAGAGAAAGAGAGAGTGGCTGGCAGGCAGAGAGAGAAAGAGAGAGTGGCTGGCAGGCAGAGAGAGAAAGAGAGTGTGCCTGGCATGCAGAGAGAGAAAGAGAGAGTGGCTGGCAAACTGAGAGAGAAAGGGAGAGTGGCTGGCAGACAGAGAGAGAAAGGGAGAGTGGCTGGCAGACCGAGAGAGAAAGAGAGAGTGGCTGGCAGACAGAGGTTAAATGGCTGGCAGACAGAGAATTGTGTCCAATTTGCACCATTAAAAGAGAACTAGTCAAACGGTAGATCTGAACCAGACATCTCTGTCTATCCTGCGGTCTTCTCTCCCTCGGTTTGCCTCTTCCCCTCGTCCTCCTGATCTTAAAGTTATTATTGACAAGGTATGACGTAAAGCAACACGCAGATGGACATCATGGCACTATGCTGTTCGATATTAGCAGGATCTAACTACTGTACTGTTACACTGTGTCTGTCTGTCTGTCTGTCTGTCTGTCTGTCTGTCTGTCTGTCTCTCCCTCGTCTGTCTTCCCCTGTCTGATTTGTTATTATTGACAAGGTGTCTGTCACGCAGATGGACATCATGTCTATGTCTGTCTGTCTGTCTGTCTGTCTGTTACACTGTGTCTGTCTGTCTGTCTGTCTGTCTGTCTGTCTGTCTGTCTGTCTGTCTGTCTGTCTGTCTGTCTGTCTGTCTGTCTGTCTGTCTGTCTGTCTGTCTGTCTGTCTGTCTGTCTGTCTGTCTGTCTGTCTGTCTGTCTGTCTGTCTGTCTGTCTGTCTGTCTGTCTGCTATTCTGTCCCCTTATGATTCATCATTGTCTTGAACGAAGAGGATTCTCTGGGTCTGTGTAGGTTTCCCTATGTGTGTGTGTGTGTGTGTGTGTGTGTGTGTGTGTGTGTGTGTGTGTGTGTGTGTGTGTGTGTGTGTACCACCCTTCAGGGAGAGTAGTGAAAAATAAAAAGAGCTAGAATAGAATAGCAGAGCCAATGAGATGATAGAGAACATGACACAACCACTCACTAACAAGACTCTGGAGAGGACATGACAACATCTATTTCACCTGTACAAGATGTCTGTATCACAATACTGATGAGGCGGAAGGGGATCACACACACACACACACACACACACACACACACACACACACACACACACACACACACACACACACACACACACACACACACACACACACACACACACACACACACACACACACACACACACACACACACACACACACACAGTGTTTCCCAATAAGCATACTACTGTGCTCCGAGTACACACAGTGGAGCACAGAAGGGTCAGAGCCTGGATCCAAATCTACGTAAATGGAGCACGGAGGACACTTCTCAGATTTATACTCCATTTGTACATGTTTGAAGCACATATCGATACAAGCAACAGCTGACATTTTTCCCAGCGAAGTATGATGCCATTCACATCACATGTTGCCTGAATATCTTGATACATGAATAAATACAAACTATGTTCATTTCTTAACTGTCTAAAATATCCACTGTAGCGTGGGTAGATCGCATGCTAATCGAAGCCCATATCAAAGCTGCTGTTAATATTTACCCTCCAAATGAGAAAATAAATCAATGAAATAAATAAAGGAAATAACTAAATGAAGAAAAAAGATCAGTAAAAGAGATGGGGGAAGCATCAGGACATCTTGAATAACACTAATACAGAGTTGTCCGTCTCGGGCTGTCCCACAATCCAGCTGACTAGAGACGTGTGTTTATGGGAGGAACGTGCTCGCATAAATGACATGTGTTTTGGTGTGCGTGCGTGTGTGTGTGCGTGTGTGTGTGTGTGTGTGTTAAACTGCAGATATATAGTAAAACATCTAGTTTTAATCTGACACTGTGCATTAGTGTCCTAGATAAATGATGCCTGTTATTTCCCCTCTCATATCCTTGCTCTACCTGGAAGTCACACACACACACACACACACACACACACACACACACACACACACACACACACACACACACACACACACACACAATACAACAGTATGTGGACACCTGCTCGTCAAACATCTCATTACAGTTTTTTCCAACTGCTTACACAAGTTTTCAAAACTATCTCCTTTTTTTTCAAAACTCTACACACAATTCCCAAAACTGCACCCACAAAATGCCTCACATCTCATTCAAAATGTAACACTGCATTCAAATTGCCATAAACACGTGTCAGAATGAAGCATTTGCATCAAATGGCAAACACTACTTTCATAATAGTACATTTTTGGATATATCATGTAAACACTGTTGTTCTAAATCTAAAGCTCTTTGGTCTTTCATAGGCTTATATCTATATTTCAATACAATGTCCTACAGTCAAAGTCATCTGCTGAGAGGGGTAACAAGTACACTGTAAACACCAATGCAATGTAGAAACAGAAAATATTTATTAGGCCAAACATTACTGTTGTATACAGCAGCATACAACAAAACCATAAACATATGTAAACCAAAAGTGTATTCTTTAGAATACAGTAAAGAACACAATTGTGTGTGTGGGGTCCCGGGGGGGCAGTCCAGGAATTGGTGGGGGGGGGGGCAGTCACCAGTGCTAAGCTACGCTTCATCTCCGGCCTGGGTCTGGCCACAATACTTCGTCCACATCACAAGATACGTTTTCTCTTGCCAAACATGGAGGGAAGTATCTCCTAGCATGGCGTATCCAACCTTGGACAGAGACAACCTCTATGTCCCCACATGGAGGGGACAGTAACCTCTATGTCCCCACATGGAGCATGGCGTATCCAACTCTGGACAGAGGCAACCTCTATGTCCCCACATGGAGGGAAGTATCTCCTAGCATGGCGTATCCAACTCTGGACAGAGGCAACCTCTATGTCCCCACATGGAGGGAAGTATCTCCTAGCATGGCGTATCCAACTCTGGACAGAGGCAACCTCTATGTCCCCACATGGAGGGAAGTATCTCCTAGCATGGCGTATCCAACTCTGGACAGAGGCAACCTCTATGTCCCCACATGGAGGGAAGTATCTCCTAGCATGGCGTATCCAACTCTGGACAGAGGCAACCTCTATGTCCCCACATGGAGGGAAGTATCTCCTAGCATGGCGTATCCAACCCTGGACAGAGGCAACCTCTATGTCCCCACATGGAGGGAAGTATCTCCTAGGAATTATCTCCTAGCATGGCGTATCCAACCCTGGACAGAGGCAACCTCTATGTCCCCACATGGAGGGAAGTATCTCCTAGCATGGCGTATCCAACCCTGGACAGAGGCAACCTCTGTCCCCACATGGAGGGAAGTATCTCCCACATGGACAGAGGCAAGTATCTCCCCACATGGAGCATGGCGTATCCAACTCTGGACAGAGGCAACCTCTATGTCCCCACATGGAGGGAAGTATCTCCTAGCATGGCGTATCCAACTCTGGACAGAGGCAACCTCTATGTCCCCACATGGAGGGAAGTATCTCCTAGCATGGCGTATCCAACTCTGGACAGAGGCAACCTCTATGTCCCCACATAGAGGGAAGTATCTCCTAGCATGGCGTATCCAACTCTGGACAGAGGCAACCTCTATGTCCCCACATGCGTCCTCCATTGCCTGGAGAAGCGGCATGCGGGCATAGGGTCGGGGATCATACACTTTCCAACGCCAGGCTGAGAAGAATTCCTCTATGGGATTTAGAAAAGGTGAATATGGGGGTAAGGTACAAAACTACCAATTGTGGATGGGTGGCAAACCAGTTTTGGACCAGAACAGCCCGGTGAAAACTCACATTGTCCCATAAAACCACAAATCCATCAGGCTCCTGATCTGGATCAGGGACAAGCATTGTGTAAATTGCATCCAGAAAAGTGAGCATATGGCCGGTGTTGTACGGACCCAGTGTGGCATTGTGATGGAGGACCCCGTTTTGAGTGATGGCAACACACATAGTTATATTACCCCCACGCTGTCCAGGGACATTGGTCATTGCCCTCTGTCCTATTACACTTCTTCCGCGGCGCCTGGTTTTGGTGAAGCCAACCTCATCCACATAAATAAATGAATGGTGAATTACATGGGCATCCAGCTCCAATACTCTCTGTAACAGACAAAAGGATATACAGATGAGTAAATATGGTCTGAAGTACTGGAAGTAGTGTTGCATACATACCTCTGCAAAGTCATGTCGCATATTCTTGACTCTGTCAGAGTTTCTCTCAAATGGCACCTTGTAAAGTTCTATGTGTTGTATGGTCGACAGGCTTACAGCATTGATGTTGTTAAATATGAATCCTAATTGCATTATTGGCCAAACCATATTTAGAATTGCAGTCTCTTGTACATCTGTAAACAAGTGTCCTCGTCCTCCATGATGTCGTTGCCTTTCCACTCTGTACAGAATTCAAACACAGTACTTGTTCAGCATAGGAATTGTAAAAAATGTACAAAAAAATGTTGTTCAGCATGATAACCAACCTCATTCATCCAATGCAGTGCAGTAAATGGATGGCTTAGAGTTACAAATGTTTATCCAATACTATGCAGTCATATGTATTTTACAGTACATTACTGTAATGCTAAAATAGTCTTTAGATAGTTGCATACCTGTTCTCATTTCTGAAGGTTCGAATTATGGACGCCACTGTAAATCGACTCAAGTTGGACTGGACAAGTGTTGCCCTAATCTCATCAGAGATGGCTCTCCTTCCTTCTCTTCTTTGCCCTCGTCCTCTTCTTCCTCTTCCTCTCCCTCCTACTCCTCTTGCTCTCTGTCCATTGTTGGCATACATTGTTCAAAACAGGTAATCTGACCTTTAACCTATTTATAGGCCTATACTACAGTAAAGCAGTGATTGGTTAGTGATCAGTTAAGCTATTAGTGTTTGCACATGTGAGGAGTGTGTGACCTGGAGTGTGTGACCTAGCATTTTGATTGGTTGTGTTTGGAAAAGGAAAGCAAGTCACTTCCTGTTAGATTTTTGTGTTTTAGGTAGAGAATTGTGTGTAGTGTTTTGAAAAAAGTGTTTTATGCAATTGACAACTGAGTCAAAGGCTGAGAAATAGCTTATGGTTTTGGATATTTGGTGTAGTTTTGCACTTTAAGTGAGAATCGTGTGACATGAAAAGATTTTGTGTGTAAGCAGTTGGAAAAAACTGTAATATGGAGTTGGTCCCCACTTTGATGCTATAACATCCTCCAATATTCAGCATTAGTGAGGTCGGGCACTAATTTTGGCCGACTAGATCTAATCAATCAAATCAAATGTATTTATATAGCCCTTCTTACATCAGCTGATATCTCAAAGTGCTGTACAGAAACCCAGCCTAAAACCCCAAACAGCAAGCAATGCAGGTGTAGAAGCACGGTTGCTAGGAAAAACTCCCTAGAAATGCCAGAACCTAGGAAGAAACCAAGAGAGGAGCCAGGCTATGAGGGGTGGCCAGTCCTCTTCTGGCTGTGCTGGGTGGAGATTATAACAGAACATGTCCGGGATGTTCTAATGTTCATAAATGACCAGCATGGTCAAATAATAATAATCACAGTAGTTGTCAAGGGTGCAGCAAGTCAGCACCTCAGGAGTAAATTTCAGTTGGCTTTTCATAGCCGATCATTAGGAGTATATCTACTGCTCCTGCTGTCTCTAGAGAGTTGAAAACAGCAGGTCTGGGACAGGTAGCACGTCCTGTGAACTGGTCAGGGTTCCATAACCGCAGGCAGAACAGTTGAAACTGGAGCAGCAGCACGGCCAGGTGGACTGGGGACAGCAAGGAGTCATCATGCCAGGTTGTCCTGAGGCATGGTCCAAGGGCTCAGGTCCTCCGAGAGAGAGAAAGAAAGAGAGAAAGAGAGAATTAGAGAGAGCATACTTAAATTCACACAGGACACCTGATAAGACAGGAGAAGTACTCCAGATATAACAAACTGACCCTAGCCCCCCGACACATAAACTACTGCAGCATACTGGAGGCTGATACAGGAGGGGTCAGGAGACACTGTGGCTCCATCCGAGGACACCCCCGGACAGGGCCAAACAGGAAGGATATAACCCCACCACACACACATGCACACATGATGCGTGGCACTTAGTTCACTTTAAAAACGATTCAGAATAGCCTGAATTTGACTTATTATAGAAGGGAAAGTAGAGGAGAGAAGTCACTCATTTATACTTTACTGACTCTCGTCTCCTAGTAAGTCCTTGCTACAGTTCACTCACTCACTCACTCACTCACTCACTCACTCACTCACTCACTCACTCACTCACTCACTCACTCACTGTGGGAGGTGACTTGAACCATTGCAGTCAAATTAGATATTTGTCAGGTTAATTACTCAAGTCCCTACATAAGAGCGATCATAGATTTTCTAATGAACACTTCCTCTCAGAAGAGTCCAAGAGGAGAAGAGGAATGAAATATAGGTGTGTGTTTTCCCTGGTTTGTACCTCTCTGAGTTTAGAAGCAGAGTGTTTGCGTTTAAAGGGAAAATGGTTGCATCAAAGGAGTCATTACTTCTTTAGAGGACGCTCGCTCTCCACGCTCTCTCTCCACGCTCTCTCCCCACGCTCTCCCTCCACGCTCTCTCTCCACACTCTGCTCTCTCTCCACGCTCTCTCTCCACGCTCTCTCTCCACGCTCTCTCCCCACGCTCTCCCTCCACGCTCTCTCTCCACGCTCTCTCTCCACACTCTCTCTCCACACTCTCTCTCCACACTCTCTCTCCACACTCTCTCTCCACACTCTCTCTCCACGCTCTCTCTCCACGCTCTGCTCTCCACGCTCTGCTCTCCACGCTCTGCTCTCTCTCCACGCTCTGCTCTCTCTCCACGCTCTGCTCTCTCTCCACGCTCTCTCTCCACGCTCTCTCCCCACGCTCTCCCTCCACGCTCTCTCTCCACGCTCTCTCTCCACGCTCTCTCTCCACGCTCTCTCTCCACACTCTCTCTCCACACTCTCTCTCCACACTCTCTCTCTCCACGCTCTCTCTCCACGCACTGCTCTCTCCCCACGCTCTCTCTCCACGCTCTCTCTCCACGCTCTCTCTCCACGCTCTCTCCCCACGCTCTCTCCCCACGCTCTGCTCTCTCTCCACGCTCTCTCTCCACGCTCTGCTCTCTACCCACGCTCTCTCCCCACGCTCTGCTCTCTCCCCACGCTCTCTCCCCACGCTCTCTCCCCACGCTCTGCTCTCTCTCCACGCTCTCTCTCCACGCTCTGCTCTCTCCCCACGCTCTCTCCCCACGCTCTGCTCTCTCCCCACGCTCTCTCCCCACGCTCTCTCTCCACGCTCTGCTCTCTCTCCACGCTCTCTCTCCACGCTCTCTCTCCACGCTCTCTGTCCACGCTCTCTCTCCACACTCTCTCTCCACGCTCTGCTCTCTCTCCACGCTCTCTCTCCACGCTCTTTCTCCACGCTCTCTCTCCACGCTCTCTCTCCACGCTCTCTCTCCACGCTCTCTCTCCACGCTCTGCTCTCTCCCCACGCTCTTTCTCCACGCTCTCTCTCCACGCTCTCTCTCCACGCTCTGCTCTCTCCCCACGCTCTCTCCCCACGCTCTCTCTCCACGCTCTGCTCTCCACGCTCTGCTCTCTCCCCACGCTCTCTCTCCACGCTCTCTCTCCACACTCTCTCTCCACACTCTCTCTCCACACTCTCTCTCCACACTCTGCTCTCTCTCCACACTCTCTCTCCACACTCTCTCTCCACGCTCTCTCTCCACGCTCTGCTCTCTCTCCACGCTCTGCTCTCTCTCCACGCTCTGCTCTCTCTCCACGCTCTCTCTCCACGCTCTCTCCCCACGCTCTCTCCCCACGCTCTCCCCACGCTCTCTCTCCACACTCTCTCTCCACACTCTGCTCTCTCCACGCTCTCTCTCCACGCTCTGCTGTCTCCCCACGCTCTCTCTCAACGCTCTCTCTCCACGCTCTGCTCTCCACGCTCTGCTCTCTCCCCACGCTCTCTCTCCACGCTCTCTCTCCATGCTCTCTCTCCACGCTCTCTCTCCACTCTCTGCTCTCTCCCCACGCTCTCTCCCCACGCTCTCTCTCCACGCTCTGCTCTCTCTCCACGCTCTCTCTCCACGCTCTGCTCTCTCCCCATGCTCTCTCCCCACGCTCTGCTCTCTCCCCACGCTCTCTCCCCACGCTCTCTCCCCACGCTCTCTCTTCACGCTCTGCTCTCTCCCACGCTCTCTCTCCACGCTCTCTCTCCACGCTCTGCTCTCTCCCCACGCTCTCTCTCCACACTCTCTCTCCACGCTCTGCTCTCTCCCCACGCTCTCTCCCCACGCTCTCTCCCCACGCTCTCTCTCCACGCTCTCTCTCCACGCTCTCTCTCCACGCTCTGCTCTCTCCCCATGCTCTCTCCCCACGCTCTCTCCCCACGCTCTCTCTCCACGCTCTCTCTCCACGCTCTGCTCTCTCCCCACGCTCTCTCTCCACGCTCTGCTCTCTCCCCACGCTCTCTCCCCACGTTCTCTCTCCACGCTCTGCTCTCTCTCCACGCTCTCTCTCCACGCTCTGCTCTCTCCACGCTCTCTCTCCACGCTCTGCTCTCTCCCCACGCTCTCTCTCCACGCTCTGCTCTCTCTCCACGCTCTCTCCCCACGCTCTGCTCTCTCCCCACGCTCTCTCCCCACGCTCTCTCTCCACGCTCTCTCTCCACGCTCTCTCTCCCCGCGCTCTCTCTCTCCGCGCTCTCTCTCCCCACGCTCTCTCTCTCCGCGCTCTCTCTCCCCACGCTCTCTCCCCACGCTCTCTCCCCACGCTCTCTCCCCACGCTCTCTCCCCACGCTCTGCTCTCTTCCCACGCTCTGCTCTCTCCCCACGCTCTGCTCTCTCCCCACGCTCTCTCCCCACGCTCTGCTCTCTCCCCACGCTCTGCTCTCTCCCCACGCTCTCTCCCCACAATCTCTCCCCACGCTCTCTCCCCACGCTCTCTCCCCACGCTCTCTCCCCACACTCTCTCCCCACGCTCTCTCCCCACGCTCTGCGCTCTCCCCACGCTCTGCTCTCTCCCCACGCTCTGCTCTCTCCCCACGCTCGCTCCCCACGCTCTCTCCCCACGCTCTGGTCTCTCCCCCCACGCTCTGGTCTCCCCACGCTCTCTCCCCACGCTCTGCTCCCCCCCACGCTCTGCTCTCTCCCCACGCTCTGCTCTCTCCCCACGCTCTGCTCTCTCCCCATGCTCTCTCCCCACGCTCTCTCCCCACGCTCTCTCTTCACGCTCTGCTCTCTCCCCACGCTCTCTCTCCACGCTCTCTCTCCACGCTCTGCTCTCTCCCCACGCTCTCTCTCCACGCTCTCTCTCCACGCTCTGCTCTCTCCCCACGCTCTCTCCCCACGCTCTCTCCCCACGCTCTCTCTCCACGCTCTCTCTCCACGCTCTCTCTCCACGCTCTGCTCTCTCCCCACGCTCTCTCCCCACGCTCTCTCCCCACGCTCTCTCTCCACGCTCTGCTCTCTCCCCACGCTCTCTCTCCACGCTCTGCTCTCTCCCCACGCTCTCTCCCCACGTTCTCTCTCCACGCTCTGCTCTCTCTCCACGCTCTCTCTCCACGCTCTGCTCTCTCCACGCTCTCTCTCCACGCTCTGCTCTCTCCCCACGCTCTCTCTCCACGCTCTGCTCTCTCTCCACGCTCTCTTCCCGCGCTCTCTCTCTCCGCGCTCTCTCTCCCCACGCTCTCTCCCCACGCTCTCTCCCCACGCTCTCTCCCCACGCTCTCTCCCCACGCTCTCTCCCCACGCTCTCTCCCCACGCTCTGCTCTCTTCCCACGCTCTGCTCTCTCCCCACGCTCTCTCCCCACGCTCTCTCCCCACGCTCTGCTCTCTCCCCACGCTCTCTCCCCACAATCTCTCCCCACGCTCTCTCCCCACGCTCTCTCCCCACGCTCTCTCCCCACACTCTCTCCCCACACTCTCTCCCCACACTCTCTCCCCACGCTCTCTCCCCACGCTCTCCCCACGCTCTGCTCTCCCCACGCTCTGCTCTCTCCCCACGCTCTGCTCCCCACGCTCTCTCCCCACGCTCTGCTCTCTCCCCACGCTCTCTCCCCACGCTCTCTCCCCCCACGCTCTGCTCTCTCCCCACGCTCTGCTCTCTCCCCACGCTCTGCTCTCTCCCCACGCTCTGCTCTCTCCCCACGCTCTCTCCTCACACTCTCTCCCCACGCTCTGCTCTCTCCCCACGCTCTGCTCTCCCCACGCTCTCTCCCCACGCTCTCTCCCCACGGTCTGCTCTCTCCCCGACGGTCCGCTCTCTCCCCACGGTCCGCTCTCTCCCCACGGTCTGTTCTCTCCCCACGCTCTCTCCCCACGCTCTCTCCCCACGCTCTCTCCCCACGCTCTGCTCTCTCCCCACGCTCTGCTCTCTCCCCAAGCTCTCTCCCCAAGCTCTCTCCCCACGCTCTCTCCCCACGCTCTCTCCCCACGGTCTCTCCCCACGGTCTGCTCTCTCCCCACGCTCTGCTCTCTCCCCACGCTCTCTCCCCACGCTCTCTCCCCACGCTCTGCTCCCCCCACGCTCTCTCCCCACGCTCTATGTCTCTCCCCACGGTCTGCTCTCTCCCCACGCTCCGCTCTCTCCCCACGCTGCTCTCTCCCCACGCTCTGCTCTCTCCCCACACTCTCCCCCACGCTCTCCCCATGCTCTCTCCCCACGCTCTCTCCCCATGCTCTGCTCTCTCCCCACGCTCTCTCCCCACTCTCTGCTCTCTCCCCACGCTCTCCCCACGCTCTCCCCACACGCTCTCCCCACGCTCTCTCCCCACACACTCTCCCTACACACTCTCCCCACGCTCTCTCCCCACGCTCTCTCCCCACGCTCTCTCCCCACGCTCTGCTCTCTCCCCACGCTCTGCTCTCTCCCCACGCTCTCTCCCCACGCTCTCTCCCCACGCTCTCTCCCCACGCTCTCTCCCCACGCTCTCTCCCCACGCTCTCTCCCCACGCTCTGCTCTCTCCCCATTTTCATTTTAGAATGAATATCATCTCTTAAAAGTTTTGCAAGGATGTTTCATCACACAGTCACACACAAGAAAGAAAAATGGAAAGCAATTCTGAGAGAATGCAATGAGAGTTCAGAACGGGTCCAGGTGGTCACAGGAGAGTTCAGCACTGGTCCAGGTGGTCACAGGAGAGTTCAGCACTGGTCCAGGTGGTCACAGGAGAGTTCAGCACTGGTCCAGGTGGTCACAGGAGAGTTCAGAACGGGTCCAGGTGGTCACAGGAGAGTTCAGCACTGGTCCAGGTGGTCACAGGAGAGTTCAGCACTGGTCCAGGTGGTCACAGGAGAGTTCAGAACGGGTCCAGGTGGTCACAGGAGAGTTCAGAACGGGTCCAGGTGGTCACAGGAGAGTTCAGAACGGGTCCAGGTGGTCACAGGAGAGTTCAGAACGGGTCCAGGTGGTCTGTCAATGCTACAATAATAGTTCCATAAGTCAATGACAGAGAGAGGGATGGAGAAGGGGGAAGGTGGGAGAGAGGGAGGGAGAAGGGGGAAGGTGGAAGAGAGGGAGGGAGAAGGGGGAAGGTGGGAGAGAGGGAGGGAGAAGGGGGAAGGTGGGAGAGAGGGAGGGAGAAGGGGGAAGGTGGTAGAGAGGGATGGAGAAGGGGGAAGGTGGGAGAGAGGGAGGGGCGGAGGGGGAAGGTGGGAGAGAGGGAGGGAGAAGGGGGAAGGTGGGAGAGAGAAGGGGGAAGGTGGGAGAGAGGGATGGAGAAGGGGGAAGGTGGGAGAGAGGGAGGGGCGGAGGGGGAAGGTGGGAGAGAGGGAGGGAGAAGGGGGAAGGTGGGAGAGAGGGATGGATAAGGGGGAAGGTGGGTGAGAGGGATGGAGAAGGGGGAAGGTGGGAGAGAGGGAGGGGCGGAGGGGGAAGGTGGGAGAGAGGGAGAGAGAAGGGGGAAGGTGGGAGAGAGGGAGGGAGAAGGGGGAAGGTGGGAGAGAGGGAGGGAGAAGGGGAAGGTGGGAGAGAGGGATGGGCGGAGGGGGAAGGTGGGAGATAGGGAGGGAGAAGGGGGAAGGTGGGAGAGAGGGATGGAGAAGGGGGAAGGTGGGAGAGAGGGAGGGGCGGAGGGGGAAGGTGGGAGAGAGGGAGGGAGAAGGGGGAAGGTGGGAGAGAGGGGAGGGAGAAGGGGGAAGGTGGGAGAGAGGGAGGGGAAGGTGGGAGAAAGGGAGGGGCAGAGATGGAAGGTGGGAGAGAGGGAGGGAGAAGGGGGAAGGTGGGAGAGAGGGAGGGGGAAGGTGGGAGAGAGGGAGGGAGAAGGGGGAAGGTGGGAGAGAGGGAGGGAGAAGGGGGAAGGTGGGAGAGGGGAGGGACGGAGGGGGAAGGTGGGAGAGAGGGAGGGACAGAGGTGGGAGAGAGGGAGGGGGAAGGTGGAGAGAGGGAGGGACGGAGGGGGAAGGTGGGAGAGAGGGAGGGACGGAGGGGGAAGGTGGGAGAGAGGGAGGGACGGAGGGGGAAGGTGGGAGAGAGGGAGGGACGGAGGGGAAGGTGGGAGAGAGGGAGGGGCGGAGGGGGAAGGTGGGAGAGAGGGACGGGCGGAGGGGTAAGGTGGGAGAGAGGGAGGGACGGAGGGGGAAGGTGGGAGAGAGGGAGGGACGGAGGGGGAAGGTGGGAGAGAGGGATGGAGAAGGGGGAAGGTGGGAGAGAGGGAGGGGGAAGGTGGGAGAGAGGGAGGGAGAAGGGGGAAGGTGGGAGAGAGGGAGGGACGGAGGGGGAAGGTGGGAGAGAGGGATGGAGAAGGTGGGAGAGAGAGGGAGGGACGGAGGGGGAAGGTGGGAGAGAGGGATGGAGAAGGTGGGAGAGAGGGAGGGACGGAGGGGAAGGTGGGAGAGAGGGAGGGACGGAGGGGGAAGGTGGGAGAGAGGGAGGGAAGGTGGGAGAGAGGGAGGGACGGAGAGGGAAGGTGGGAGAGAGGGATGGAGAAGGGGGAAGGTGGGAGAGAGGGAGGGGGAAGGTGGGAGAGAGGGAGGGACGGAGGGGAAGGTGGGAGAGAGGGATGGAGAAGGTGGGAGAGAGGGAGGGACGGAGGGGGAAGGTGGGAGAGAGGGATGGAGAAGGGGGAAGGTGGGAGAGAGGGATGGATGGACACACAGACACACACACACACACACACACACGCAGACACACACACACACGCAGACACACACGCAGACACACACACACACACACACAGACACAGACACAGACACAGACACAGACACAGACACAGACACACACACACACACACACACACACACACACACACACACACACACACACACACACACAGGAGAGATAATTTCAGATTGTTCTCCGCTGCTCTACCATCTCTGTTCATCTACCTCTCTCCATCTCTGTGCATCTACCTCTCCCCCTCTCTCTCCATCTCTGTTCATCTACCTCTCCCCCTCTCTCTCCATCTCTGTTCATCTACCTCTCCCCCTCTCTCTCATCTCTGTTCATCTACCTCTCTCCATCTCTGTTCATCTACCTCTCCCCCTCTCTCTCATCTCTGTTCATCTACCTCTCTCCATCTCTGTTCATCTACCTCTCCCCCTCTCTCTCCATCTCTGATCATCTACCTCTCCCCCTCTCTCTCCATCTCTGTTCATCTACCTCTCCCCCTCTCTCTCCATCTCTGTTCATCTACCTCTCCCCCTCTCTCTCATCTCTGTTCATCTACCTCTCCCCCCTCTCTCCATCTCTGTTCATTTACCTCTCTCCATCTCTGTTCATCTACCTCTCCCCCTCTCTCTCCATCTCTGTTCATCTACCTCTCTCCATCTCTGTTCATCTACCTCTCCCCCTCTCTCTCATCTCTGTTCATCTACCTCTCCCCTCTCTCTCCATCTCTGATCATCTACCTCTCCCTCTCTCTCTCATCTCTGTTCATCTACCTCTCCCCCTCTCTCTCCATCTCTGTTCATCTACCTCTCCCCCTCTCTCTCATCTCTGTTCATCTACCTCTCCCCTCTCTCTCCATCTCTGATCATCTACCTCTCCCCTCTCTCTCCATCTCTGTTCATCTACATCTCCCCCTCTCTCTCCATCTCTGTTCATCTACCTCTCCCCTCTCTCTCTCATCTCTGTTCATCTACCTCTCCCCCTCTCTCTCCATCTCTGTTCATTTACCTCTCTCCATCTCTGTTCATCTACCTCTCCCCCTCTCTCTCCATCTCTTTTCATCTACCTCTCTCCATCTCTGTTCATCTACCTCTCCCCCTCTCTCTCATCTCTGTTCATCTACCTCTCCCCCTCTCTCTCCATCTCTGATCAACTACCTCTCCCCCTCTCTCTCATCTCTGTTCATCTACCTCTCCCCCTCTCTCTCCATCTCTGATCATCTACCTCTCCCCCTCTCTCTCCATCTCTGTTCATCTACCTCTCCCCCTCTCTCTCCATCTCTGTTCATCTACCTCTCCCCCTCTCTCTCCATCTCTGTTCATCTATCCTCTCTCCATCTCTGTTCATCTACCTCTCCCCCTCTCTCTCATCTCTGTTCATCTACCTCTCCCCCTCTCTCTCCATCTCTGTTCATCTACCTCTCTCCATCTCTGTTCATCTACCTCTCCCCCTCTCTCTCATCTCTGTTCATCTACCTCTCCCCCTCTCTCTCCATCTCTGTTCATCTACCTCTCCCCCTCTCTCTCCATCTCTGTTCATCTACCTCTCCCCCTCTCTCTCCATCTCTGTTCATCTACCTCTCTCCATCTCTGTTCATCTACCTCTCCCCCTCTCTCTCCATCTCTGTTCATCTACCTCTCCCCCTCTCCCTCCATCTCTGTGCATCTACCTCTCTCCATCTCTGTTCATCTACCTCTCCCACTCTCTCTCCATCTCTGTGCATCTACCTCTCTCCATCTCTGTTCATCTACCTCTCCCCCTCTCTCTCCATCTCTGTTCATCTACCTCTCCCCCTCTCTCTCCATATCTGTGCATCTACCTCTCTCCATCTCTGTGCATCTACCTCTCTCCATCTCTGTTCATCTACCTCTCCCCTCTCTCTCCATCTCTGTGCATCTACCTCTCTCTCCATCTCTGTTCATCTACCTCTCCCCCTCTCTCTCCATATCTGTGCATCTACCTCTCTCCATCTCTGTTCATCTACCTCTCCCCCTCCTCTCCATCTCTGTTCATCTACCTCTCCCCCTCTCCCTCCATCTCTGTGCATCTACCTCTCTCCATCTCTGTTCATCTACCTCTCCCCCTCTCTCTCCATCTCTGTGCATCTACCTCTCTCCATCTCTGTTCATCTACCTCTCCCCTCTCTCTCCATCTCTGTTCATCTACCTCTCCCCCTCTCTCTCCATCTCTGTTCTATCTCTCCATCTCTGTCCTACCTCTCCCCTCTCTCCCATATCTGTCTACATCTACCTCTCTCCATCTCTGTGCATCTACCTCTCCCCCTCTCTCTCCATCTCTGTTCATCTACCTCTCCCTCTCTCTCTCCATATCTGTGCATCTACCTCTCTCCATCTCTGTTCATCTACCTCTCCCACTCTCTCTCCATCTCTGTGCATCTACCTCTCCCCCTCTGGCATTCGTATTGGATTTTCATTCAATTCAAAATGAATTGAGCTGTTTGCTGTAGTGTGTTGTAACGAGCACATGCAGTCGATTGTCTAAATGTAACTATGCATATTGACGTGACTGCAGTGGGCCTGTCTGCCATCAGTGGGCCACCCGCGTGGCCTAACATTATAAACAACTATATCAGCGAGTGGTTTGTGTTTCCCCCAGGCTGTTATACAGACTACTAATACTGTGAAAATACCACTACTACTACTACTTCTACTGCTACTACTACTGCTACTGCTACTGCTACTGCTACAGCTACTGCTACTACTACTTCTACTACTACTGCTACTGCTACTGCTACTGCTACTGCTACTACTACTACTACTTCTACTGCTACTGCTACTGCTACTACTACTTCTACTGCTACTACTACTACTGCTACTGCTACTGCTACTACTACTACTACTTCTACTGCTACTACTACTACTACTGCTACAGCTACTGCTACTGCTACTACTACTACTACTTCTACTGCTACTACTACTGCTACTGCTACTACTACTACTACTTCTACTGCTACTGCTACAGCTACTGCTACTGCTACTGCTACTACTACTACTACTTCTACTGCTACTGCTACAGCTACTGCTACTACTACTACTACTGCTACTGCTACTGCTACTACTACTACTGCTACTGCTACTGCTACTACTACTACTGCTACTGCTACTACTACTACTGCTGCAGGTGAGTTATCTGTCTCTCTCTGGACCAGTGTCCCCTGCTGGAAGACAGCTTTCTGTCCCTCTCTGGACCAGTGTCCCCTGCTGCAGGACATCTATCTGTCCCTCTCTGGACCTGTGTCCCCTTCTGGAAGACATCTATCTGTCCCTCTCTGGACCAGTGTCCCCTTCTGGAAGACAGCTATCTGTCCCTCTCTGGACCACTGTCCCCTGCTGCAGGACAGCTATCTGTCCCTCTCTGGACCAGTGTCCCCTTCTGGAAGACAGCTATCTGTCCCTCTCTGGACCAGTGTCCCCTTCTGGAAGACAGCTATCTGTCCCTCTCTGGACCAGTGTCCCCTTCTGGAAGACAGCTATCTGTCCCTCTCTGGACCAGTGTCCCCTTCTGGAAGACAGCTATATGTCCCTCTCTGGACCAGTGTCCCCTTCTGGAAGAAAGCTATCTGTCCCTCTCTGGACCAGTGTCCCCTTCTGGAAGACATCTATCTGTCCCTCTCTGGACCAGTGCCCCCTTCTGGAAGACAGCTATCTGTCCCTCTCTGGACCAGTGTCCCCTTCTGGAAGACAGCTATCTGTCCCTCTCTGGACCAGTGTCCCCTTCTGCAGGACAGCTATCTGTCCCTCTCTGGACCAGTGTCCCCTGCTGCAGGACAGCTATCTGTCCCTCTCTGGACCAGTGTCCCCTGCTGCAGGACAGCTATCTGTCCCTCTCTGGACCAGTGTCCCCTTCTGGAAGACAGCTATCTGTCCCTCTCTGGACCAGTGTCCCCTTCTGGAAGACAGCTATCTGTCCCTCTCTGGACCAGTGTCCCCTGCTGCAGGACAGCTATCTGTCCCTCTCTGGACTACTGTCCCCTGCTGCAGGACAGCTATCTGTCCCTCTCTGGACCAGTGTCCCCTGCTGCAGGACAGCTATCTGTCCCTCTCTGGACTACTGTCCCCTGCTGCAGGACAGCTATCTGTCCCTCTCTGGACCAGTGTCCCCTTCTGGAAGACAGCTATCTGTCCCTCTCTGGACTACTGTCCCCTGCTGCAGGACAGCTATCTGTCCCTCTCTGGACCAGTGTCCCCTGCTGCAGGACAGGTCTCTCTAAATAGGAACATAGCATCCCTGCTCGCTGTTCATCCCCCATTACCTTAGAGGAAATCTCTGTGTGTGTGCATACTCTCCTCCGTTTCTGCTAATAACGCTAAATGTAGCATGCTGATGGACCAGTGAACTATGTCATTGGTGCTGGAACAGAACAGAACAGAATAGAACAGAGATGTTAAACTACAGCGAGAGCCCAGAGGCAACGCTCCCTAGTCCCTAGTCCATAGACCCTAGTCCCTAGTCCATAGTCCCTCGTCCCCTAGTCCATAGTCCATAGTCCATAGTCCCTAGTCCATAGTCCCTAGTCCATAGTCCATAGTCCATAGTCCATAGTCCATAGTCTCTAGTCCATAGTCCGTAGTCCCTAGTCCCTAGTCCCTAGTCCGTAGTCCCTAGTCCATAGTCCATAGTCCATAGTCCATAGTCCATAGTCCCTAGTCCATAGTCCCTAGTCCATAGTCCCTAGTCCCTATAGTCCCTAGTCCATAGTCCATAGTCCATAGTCCATAGTCCATAGTCCATAGTCCATAGTCCATACTCCCTAGTCCATAGTCCCTAGTCCGTAGTCCCTACTCCCTAGTCCATAGTCCCTACTCCCTAGTCCATAGACCCTACTCCCTAGTCCATAATCCCTAGTCCCTAGTCCATAGTCCCTACTCCCTAGTCCATAGTCCCTGCTCCCTAGTCCATAGTCCCTAGTCCAATGTCCCTAGTCCATACTCCCTACTTCCTATCTGCCTGACAACTGGATGGGATACACTCAGTTTAGAGAACACACATACTGACTGACTGACTGACTGACTGACTGACTGACTGACTGACCAGACATACTGACTGACTGACTGACTGACCAGACACACATATTGACTGACTGACTGACCAGACACACATATTGACTGACTGACCAGACACACATATTGACTGACTGACTGACTGACTGTTTGACTGACCAGACACACATATTGACTGACTGACTGACTGACTGACCAGACACACATATTGACTGACTGACTGACTGACTGACTGTTTGACTGACCAGAAATACTGACTGACTGACCGACCAGACATACTGACTGACTGACTGACTGAACAGACATACTGACTGACTGACTGACCAGACATACTGACTGACTGACTGACTGACCAGACATACTGACTGACTGACTGACCAGACATACTGACTGACTGACTGACTGACCAGACATACTGACTGACTGACTGAACAGACATACTGACTGACTGACTGAACAGACATACTGACTGACTGACCGACCAGACATACTGACTGACTGACTGTCTGACTGACCAGACATACTGACTGACTGACTGACTGAACAGACATACTGACTGACTGACTGAACAGACATACTGACTGACTGACTGACTGACCAGACATACTGACTGACTGACTGAACAGACATACTGACTGTCTGACTGACCAGACATACTGACTGACTGACTGACTGACCAGACATACTGACTGACTGACTGACTGACCAGACATACTGACTGACTGACTGACCAGACATACTGACTGACTGACTGACTGACCAGACATACTGACTGACTGACTGACTGACTGAACAGACATACTGACTGACTGACTGACTGACTGAACAGACATACTGACTGTCTGACTGACCAGACATACTGACTGACTGACTGACCAGACATACTGACTGACTGACTGACCAGACATACTGACTGACTGACTGACTGACCAGACATACTGACTGACTGACTGACTGACCAGACATACTGACTGACTGACCAGACATACTGACTGACTGACCAACCAGACATACTGACTGTCTGACTGACCAGACATACTGACATACTGACTGACTGACTGACCAGACATACTGACTGACTGACCAACCAGACATACTGACTGACTGACTGACCAGACATACTGACATACTGACTGACTGACCAGACATACTGACTGACTGACTGACTGACCAGACATACTGACATACTGACTGACTGACTGACTGACTGACCAGACATACTGACTGACTGACCAACCAGACATACTGACTGACTGACTGACCAGACATACTGACATACTGACTGACTGACTGACTGACCAGACATACTGACATACTGACTGACTGACTGACCAGACATACTGACATACTGACTGACTGTCTGACTGACCAGACATACTGACTGACTGTCTGACCAGACATACTGACTGACTGTCTGACCAGACATACTGACTGACTGTCTGACTGACCAGACATACTGACTGACTGACCAGACATACTGACTGACTGTCTGACCAGACATACTGACTGACTGACTGACCAGACATCTGACTGACTGAACAGACATACTGACTGACTGTCTGACTGACCAGACATACTGACTGACTGTCTGACCAGACATACTGACTGACTGTCTGACTGACCAGACATACTGACTGACTGTCTGACCAGACATACTGACTGACTGTCTGACCAGACCAGACATACTGACTGACTGTCTGACTGACCAGACATACTGACTGACTGTCTGACCAGACATACTGACTGACTGTCTGACTGACCAGACATACTGACTGACTGTCTGACCAGACATACTGACTGACTGTCTGACCAGACATACTGACTGACTGACTGACTGACTGAACAGACATACTGACTGACTGACCAGACATACTGACTGACTGACTGTCTGAACAGACATACTGACTGACTGTCTGACTGACTGAACAGACACACTGACTGACTGACTGAACAGACATACTGACTGACTGTCTGACTGACTGAACAGACATACTGACTGACTGTCTGACTGACTGAACAGACATACTGACTGACTGTCTGACTGACTGAACAGACATACTGACTGACTGTCTGACTGACTGACCAGAAATACTGACTGTCTGACTGACTGAACAGACATACTGACTGACTGTCTGACTGACTGAACAGACATACTGACTGACTGAACAGACATACTGACTGACTGTCTGACTGACTGACCAGACATACTGACTGTCTGACTGACTGAACAGACATACTGACTAACTGACTGTGTGACTGACCAGACGTACAGCAGACTATCAGGCATCCTGTACATTGATCTGCTCTCATTTTGAAGTGAGCTTTTCAGGCTCCATGTGTGTATCACAGGGTTTTATATAGAATATAATGGGTTTGGAGTGTGTGTGTGTGTTTGTTTGTTTGTGTGTGTTTGGATTGTTTTCGAAAGCCCTTCAGTGACTGTGCTCCACACACACAAACTCAGTCCCTCCATCTTTCATCACTCTCTCCTCACCCCCCTCCCCTTTCTTTCTTTCTTTCTTTCTTTCTTTCTCTTTCTTTCTTTCTTCTCTCTCTTTCTCTCTTTCCCTTTCTTTTCCCCCCCTCTCTCTCTCTCTCTCTCTTTCCCCCTCTCTCTCTCTCTCTCTCTCTCTCTCTTCTCTCTCTCCCCCCTCTCTCTCTTTCTCTCTCTCTCTTTCCCCTCTCTCTCTCTCTCTCTCTCTCTCTCTCTCTCTCTCTTTCTCCTCTCTCTCTCTCTCTCTCTCTCTCTCTCTCTCTCTCTCTCTCTCTCTCCCCCCTCCCTCTTTTCTCTCTCTCTCTCTCTCTCTCTCTCTCTCTCTCTCTCTCTCTCTCTCTCTCTCTCTCTCTCTCTCTCTCTCTCTCTCTCTCTCTCTCTCTCTCTCTCTCTCTCTCTCTGACATTTCAGCTGGATGAAGTGTCTCTGCTGGCATTTATTCACTGATCCAGGGTGAACCAGTCCTATAGCTGTTGTTATGCTGTGTGTGTGTGTGTGTGTGTGTGTGTGTGTGTGTGTGTGTGTGTGTGTGTGTGTGTGTGTGTGTGTGTGTGTGTGTGTGTGTGTGTGTGTGTGTGTGTGTGTGTTTGTCTGTCAGTCAGTGCACAAAGTATTTCTAAATTGTAGAGTGTCTGTGTGGAATGTCCGCTGTGTTTCCTTGTCATAACAACCTACTCATTTACACACACACACACACACACACACACACACACACACACACACACACACACACACACACACACACACACACACACACACACACACACCACCCTCCCGCCTTCCTTCCCTCCATCTCTCCCTCCTTCCACCCTAACCCCTTGGCGTGTCACCTCTGGCAGGCGTTAATTAGACGAAGTCATCGCCTGTCCCCACTGGCATTTATTGCACATTTAAATATTCGACACGACAGATGGTAAGAATGTCAAGTCCTGACACTGAGCACGCTGTATGTGTGTTTGGGTGTGTGTGTGGGTGTGTGTTTGGGTGTGTATGTGTGACTCTGAGTTATTCATCCTTAGTCCTCTCCCTTTGTGTAGGCAGCAGAGAGACAAGAGGTCTGTCAGGAGTGTATTATTCTAATCATTCACTGCTGGTTCCTCTGCAAAGTGTGTCTGACCTACTGGGTGTTTATCACTGTTAGTTCTTAGATCACAGGTTGTGGTGGCCGTACAAGCAGTCTCTCTCTCTGTCTCTCTCTCCTATTCTATCTCACTCTCCTTCTCTCTTTCTGTGTCACTTTCTCTAATTAATTCTTCTTCTCTCCCTCTCAACCCCCCTGATCTTTCACTCTTTCTCATTTTTCATTGTTTGTTTAATATATCTAATGGACAAAAAAATAAACGCTACAGGCAACAATTTCAATTATTTTACTGAGTTATAGCTCATATGAGGAAACCAGTCAATTTAAATACATTCATTAGGCCCTAGTATATGGATTTCACATGACTGGGCAGGGGCTCAGCCATGGTTTGGCTTGGGAGGGCATAGGCCCACCCACTGGGGAGCCAGGCCTAGCCATTCAGAATTAGTTTTTCCCCACAAAAGCTGTCCGGGTGGCTGGTCTCAGGCAATCCTGCAGGTGAAGAAGCCGGATGTGGAGGTCCTGGGCTGGCGTGGTTACACGTGGTCTGCCAAATTCTCTAAAACGAGGCGAGGCGGTGTATAGTAGAGAAATTAACCTTAAATTATCTGCCAACAGCTCTGGTGGACATTCCTGCAGTCAAAATGCCAATTGCACTCTCCCTCAAAACTTGACGAATCTGTGGTATGGTGTGACAAAACTGTTCATTTTATCGTGGTCTTTTATTGTCCCCAGCACAAGGTGCACCTGTGTAATGATCATGCTGTTTAATCAGCTTTTCGATATGAAGTGGTTTAAAGTACTTAAGTAAAAATACTTTAAAGTACTACTTAAGTCGTTTTTGGGGTATCTGTACTCTAGTATTTATATTTTTGACTTTTACTTTTACTTCACTACATTCCTGAATAAAATAATGTGCTTTTTACTCCATACATTTTCCCTGACACGCAAAATTATTCATTACATTTTGAATGGCTAGCAGGACAGACAAATGGTCAAATTCACGCACTTATCAAGAGAACATCCCAAGTCATCCCTACTGCCTCTGACCTGGCGGACTCACTAAACACAAATGCTTCATTTGTAAATTATGTCTGAGTGTTGGAGTGTGCCCCTGGCTATCCGTACATTTAAAAAAAAACAAGAAAATTGCGCTGTCTGGTATGCTAAATATACGAATTTTGAAATTATTTGGAAAAACTTTTACTTTTGATACTTAGGTATATTTTAGCAATTAAATTTACTTTTTAAACTTAAGTATATTGAAAACAAATACTTTTAGACTTTTACTGAAGTAATATTTTACAGGGTGACTTTCTATTAAGGTATCTTTACTTTTACTCAAGTATGACATTCGGGTACTTTTTCCTCCACTGTTGATATGCCACAACTGTCAGGTGGATGGATTATCTTGGCAAAGGAGAAATGCTCACTAACAGGGATGTAAACATATTTGTGCACAACATTTTTGAGAAATAAGCTTTTTGTGTGTATCTCAGCTCAGGAAAAATGGGACCAACACTTCACTTGTTGCATTTAGATTTTTGTTCAGTAGAGAACTCTCTCTCTCCCTACTGTCTCTTCACCTCCTTCCTCTCTTCTCCTTCCTCTCCCTCCTCTCCTCCATCCTCTCCTCTCTTCTCCCTCCTCCTCTTCTCCCTCATCTCATTCCTCCCTCCCTCCTCTCAACCCTCTTACTCTTACTCAGAGCTTATTCTCGTCTTGGCCCTGTTCTTCCTATTAGCCTCTCTGAGCTGCGGTGTAATTACCTAGTGTGTTTGCACCTTGGCTCTGCCGTGAAGCCCTCTCACCGCCACCGTGCATGTGTGTATCAGCGATAGAGGATGAGTGTAAGTTAAGTGTCATCCCGGCCTTGCAGGCTAGAGGAGACTGAGAGAAGAAGGGAGGGACTGAGGGAGAGAGGGAGGCAGGGAGAGAGGATGAGAGAAGAATGGAGGGAATGAGGGAGAGAGAGAGGATGAGAGGAGACTGAGATAAGAAGGGAGGGAATGAGGGAGAGAGGGAGGCAGGGAGAGAGGGAGGAAAGAGGATGAGAGGAGACTGAGCGAAGAAGGTAGGGAATGAGGGAGAGAGGGAGGCAGGGAGAGAGGGAGGAGAGAGTATGAGAGGAGACTGAGCGAAGAAGGGAGGGAATGAGGGAGAGAGGGAGGAGAGAGGATGAGAGGAGACTGAGAGAAGAAGGGAGGGAATGAGGGAGAGAGGGAGGCAGGGAGAGAGGGAGGAGAGAGGAGACTGAGCGAAGAAGGTAGGGAATGAGGGAGAGAGGGAGGAGAGAGGATGAGAAGAGACTGAGCGAAGAAGGTAGGGAATGAGGGAGAGAGGGAGGCAGGGAGAGAGGGAGAAGAGAGTATGAGAGGAGACTGAGTGAAGTAGGGAGGGAATGAGGGAGAGAGGGAGGCAGGGGGAGAGGGAGGAGAGAGGATGAGAGGAGACTGAGCAAAGAAGGGAGGGAATGAGGGAGAGAGGGAGGGAGAAGAGAGTATGAGAGGAGACTGAGCAAAGAAGGGAGGGAATGAGGGAGAGAGGGAGGCAGGGAGAGAGGGAGGAGAGTATGAGAGGAGACTGAGCAAAGAAGGGAGGGAATGAGGGAGAGAGGGAGGCAGGGAGAGAGGGAGGAGAGAGTATGAGAGGAGACTGAGCGAAGAAGGTAGGGAATGAGGGAGAGAGGGAGGCAGGGAGAGAGGGAGGAGAGAGTATGAGAGGAGACTGAGCGAAGAAGGGAGGGAATGAGGGAGAGAGGGAGGAGAGAGGATGAGAGGAGACTGAGAGAAGAAGGGAGGGAATGCGGGAGAGAGGGAGGCAGGGAGAGAGGGAGGAGAGAGGAGACTGAGCGAAGAAGGTAGGGAATGAGGGAGAGAGGGAGGAGAGAGGATGAGAGGAGACTGAACGAAGAAGGTAGGGAATGAGGGAGAGAGGGAGGCAGGGGGAGAGGGAGGAGAGAGGATGAGAGGAGACTGAGCAAAGAAGGGAGGGAATGAGGGAGAGAGGGAGGCAGGGAGAGAGGGAGGAAAGAGGATGAGAGAAGGAGGGAGGGAATGAGGGAGAGAGGGAGGGAGAAGAGAGTATGAGAGGAGACTGAGAAAAGAACACACACACACACACACACACACACACACACACACACACACACGGGACTGTAGATGTGTCTGGACAGGGCCGAGTGTCTATGTCTGTCCCTTCATTAGGTGACTTTTCATCCTCCTCAACATTTCTTTGGCACAAAAAGCCATTCTATTACCCAGAATCCTCCTCAGTCCACCCGGCTATCAGTCTCCAATTACCTTTCTCATTCTGTCTGCATTTCATGTTCAAGCCTGTTCTCCTCAATGTCGTCTCACTCCTCTTCTCCATACGTCCTTCCTTCCATCCATCCTTTGTGTTTGTGTTCTAGAGATTTTATTCTGCATGACAAGGCATTAATCAGGCCGATAAGTTATTAAGCCTGATGAATGGAACTCTGTGGCCTGCGTGCTGTCAACATGGTTTCTAGCTTGTCTGCGGCATGTACAGTGTGTGTTTATATCTGACCTTGAGAAAAGAACACCTGTGGGCAGGATTTGATGGATATCCTGTCCCTGATATTGCTCTATGCCCCGCCTCCATCCCTCGAACCATCTTTACCTCTCTCCCTATCTCTCCCTCTCTCTCTCTCTCTCTCCCTCTCTCTCCCTCTCTCTCCCTCTCTCTCCCTCTCTCTCCCTCTTCTCCCTCTCTCTCCCTCTCTCTCCCTCTCTCTCCCTCTCTCTCCCTCTCTCTCCCTCTCTCTCCCTCTCTCTCCCTCTTTCTCCATCCTCACCTCCTTGGCCTCTCTTTCCTGAATTGTTGCTATCTCTCACACACACACACACACACACACACACACACACACACACACACACTCGGCTACTTTGAAGAATCTCAAATATAATATATATTTTGATTTGTTTAACATGTTTTTGGTTACTACATGATTTCATATGTGTTATTTCATCGTTTTGATGTCTTCACTATTATTCTACAATGTATAAAAGAGTACAAATAAAGAAACCCTTGAATAAGTAGGTGTGTCCACACTTTTGACTGGTATTCTCTCTC
The DNA here is from genome assembly GCF_021184085.1 of Oncorhynchus gorbuscha. Lineage (NCBI taxonomy): Eukaryota > Metazoa > Chordata > Actinopteri > Salmoniformes > Salmonidae > Oncorhynchus > Oncorhynchus gorbuscha. The sequence goes on from NC_060185.1 coordinate 85,724,156, forward strand.
TCTCTCTCATTGCAGGTAATTAGCCAGTTAGTGAGGCAATTATACACTATATTCTCCCTATTCTGTGTTTATGTTTCTGCCTTACATGTTCTATATCTGGCTTTTAGCTGGACATTGTTTCCTATTTTTACCTTTAGATGACAATGATGGACTTTGTCTTTACTGCTGCTGCTATGGACTGGGGCTCTGTGTCTGGACACATCCCTTAGAGGACTATCAGTGGACTGGGGCTCTGTGTCTGGACACATCCCTCAGAGGACTATCAGTGGACTGGGGCTCTGTGTCTGGACACATCCCTCAGAGGACTATCAGTGGACTGGGGCTCTGTGTCTGGACACATCCCTTAGAGGACTATCAGTGGACTGGGGCTCTGTGTCTGGACACATCCCTCAGAGGACTATCAGTGGACTGGGGCTCTGTGTCTGGACACATCCCTTAGAGGACTATCAGTGGACTGGGGCTCTGTGTCTGGACACATCCCTTAGAGGACTATCAGTGGACTGGGGCTCTGTGTCTGGACACATCCCTCAGAGGACTATCAGTGGACTGGGGCTCTGTGTCTGGACACATCCCTCAGAGGACTATCAGTGGACTGGGGCTCTGTGTCTGGACACATCCCTTAGAGGACTATCAGTGGACTGGGGCTCTGTGTCTGGACACATCCCTTAGAGGACTATCAGTGGACTGGGGCTCTGTGTCTGGACACATCCATTAGAGGACAATCAGTGGACTGGGGCTATGTGATTTAAAGGACACATCCAGCCTCAGAGGACTGAATGTGGACTGGGGCTTTGGTCTTGAACCACCATAATGTTAAGCAGTGCTTTAGGCTACTGCTCTAATATCAGACTGTATTGGTGTCAGAATCACACAGGATCATATTTCATCTACATCACCAGAATGTTGACTGTATTTGGTGTCAGAATCACATAATGTTCAGTGCTTTCATCTACATCACTAATATCAGACTGTATTGGTGTCAGAATCACACAGGATCATATTTCATCTACATCACCAGGATGTGATCAGACTGTATTGGTGTCAGAATCACACAGGATCATATTTCATCTACATCACCAGGATGTGATCAGACTGTATTAGTGTCAGAATCACACAGGATCATATTTCATCTACATCACCAGGATGTGATCAGACTGTATTAGTGTCAGAATCACACAGGATCATATTTCATCTACATCACCAGGATGTGATCACACTGTATTTAATGTAAAACATGTAATGCTGTTGATTAAAGAGGGGGAATAACCCTTTGTTTTTTACTGGGAATCACTACTTAGAGCTTTACTGTGTGTGTGTGTGTGTGTGTGTGTGTGTGTGTGTGTGTGTGTGTGTGTGTGTGTGTGTGTGTGTGTGTGTGTGTGTGTGTGTGTGTGTGTGTGTGTGTGTGTGTGTGTGTGTGTGTGTGTGAGAGACAGACAAAGATTAGGTGTTGTCTGGTTCAGCTGTTGCTTGCTCGAGATAGTACTTTACACATTTTATCTTGCTGTTTTGACATTTTCCTCCATGTGTGTGTGTGTATGAGAGAGAAAGAGAGAGAAAGAGAGAAAGAGAGAGAGAGATTATCCTGTGTAGCCTCTGGGGGATTAGGATTGGTTGTGCCTGTGATAATGAGGGAGAGACTGGCGAGGCCCTCAAGTAATTTCTCCTCTCATGATATGTCCTTCAAGTTGCTCTCTACACCGGCTGTGAAGTAGATAATAAACAAAGGTGAAAAGAAACAACAGAAGAAAAAAAATGGGGAACTCACAAAAGTTCCAAAAGAATTAAGACATTTCAAATGCCAAATTATTTCTATATACGTTGTTGTAATGAAAAGGGAACATCTCTCTCTCTCTCTCTCTCTCTCTCTCTCTCTCTCTCTCTCTCTCTCTCTCTCTCTCTCTCTCTCTCTCTCTCTCTCTCTCTCTCTCTCTCTCTCTCTCTCTCTCTCTCTCTCTCTCTCTCTCTCTCTCTCTCTCTCTCTCTCTCTCTCTCTCTCTCTCTCTCTCTCTCTCTCTCTCTCTCTCTCTCTCTCTCTCTCTCTCTCTCTCTCTCTCTCTCTCTCTCTCTCTCTCTCTCTCTCTCTCTCTCTCTCTCTCTCTCTCTCTCTCTCTCTCTCTCTCTCTCTCTCTCTCTCTCTCTCTCTCTCTCTCTCTCTCTCTCTCTCTCTCTCTCTCTCTCTCTCGACTCGGGCCAGTACATATGTACAATAGTTCTCTATTGTTTTACTGGTACTACTTAGATGACTCATATAAATGGCCTCTCTTTTTAATTAATTCTGGCATGTTTCTCCCCCTCTCTCTCATTTCCTCTAGGTAACTGAAGACGAGTCTGACTGTCACACCCTTCTAGGAGGCCTACAAACCTTCCTCGTCCCCGTCCCTCTACCCCCCTTCCTCCCCCTCTCCCGGCATGGATCTAAAGGACCGTCGGGCGCAGCAGCACCAGCAGCGCTCTCTGACCAGGGCTCGTTATGGTAAAGACCCCCAATACACCACCTCTTCCCTGGACACGGAGGAGTGCCGCGTGACCACTCAGAAGTCCTACAGCTCCAGTGAGACGCTCAAGGCCTTCGACCACCACGACCAAAGGCTGGTCTACGGGGGCTGCACTGTTGCTGATCTGGTGCACCACAAGGCAGATGAGTACAACAGGCAAGGTGGGTGTCTGGACCGGGCCTCCATGGATGGCTAAGGTTACTCCCCATCTCCCCATTTACCGAACATGCATATGGAGGTATTATGTAGTATATTTGGTAGCTTGACTGTATATATGCCCTTGGTTTGATCTAGATATACAGAAGTGTCTTAGCTCCTACCTTCTCTCTTAACTCCACTTTCACCTCACATACAAACACCATCATACCCACTCTCACTCATTCACACTCTCAATTGTCTTCATTAGGTCTCATTAGGTCCCATTAGGTCTCGTATGGTCTCATATGGTCTCATACGGTCTCATACGTTCTCATACGGTCTCATACGTTCTCATACTTTATGTAAACTGGAAACCTTATATCCTGAGGCTGCATTTATTGTGGCTGGGGATTTTAACAAAGCAAATCTGAGAACAAGACAACCTAAATACTATCAGCATATTGATTGTAATACTCGTGCTGGCAAAACTCTGGATCACTGCTACTCTAACATCCGCGATGCATACAATGCCCCCGTCCTCCCGTCGGCAAATCTGACCATGACTCCATTTTGCTCCTCCCTTCCTATAGGAAGGAGCATTTTGCTCCTATAGAAACTCAAACAGGATGTACTCGTGACAAGGACAATTCTATGCTGCTCTGACCAATCGGAATCCTCGCTTTATGTTCCCGGTAGCCTCAGAGAATAATAACAATTTATACACTGACTCGGTGAGTGAGTTTATATGGAAGTGCATATGAGAGGTTGTACCAACCGTGGCTATTAAAACCGTGTCCCCACATGCTTCAAGATGTCCACCATTGTTCCTGTACCCAAGAAGGCAAAGGTAACTGAACTAAATGACTATCGCCCCGTAGCACTCACTTCTGTCATCATGAAGTGCTTTGAGAGACTGTTTACAAATCCTACATTACTCATCCCATATGTATATACTGTATTTTATACCATCTACTGCATCTTGCCTATGCTGGTCAGTCATTGCTCATCCATATATTTATGTGTATATATTCTTATTCCATTCCTTTACTTAGATGTGTGAGTATTAGCTAGTTGTTGTGGAATTGTTAGATTACTTGTTTGATATTGCTGCACTGTCGGATCTAGAAGCACAAGCATTTTGCTACACTCACAATAACATCTGCTAACCATGTGTTTGTAACCAATAAAATGTGATTTGATTTTAGGTCTCCCTAAATTGTGAACTGAACATAATTGTATACGTACCTAGAACCTAGAAGAACAGGAAGATGTCTGTTTTTAGACAAATTCTCACTGATTCTGTCAGTGCTACTATGGTATATCTAGATGTTGAATCTCTGGTTCGCTGCCTCAGACAGAGAAAGAGGGAGGGAGGGAAGAAGGGAGAGAGACAGAGTCTAGAGTATCTGAGTTTACTCAGACCATCTGAGTCTATGACTATCTGAGTCTAGACCATCTGAATCTATGAACATCTGAGTCTAGACCATCTGAGTCTATAACATCTGAGTCTAGACCATCTGAGTCTATAACATCTGAATCTATGAACATCTGTGTCTAGACCATCTGAGTCTATAACATCTGTGTCTAGACCATCTGAGTCTATAACATCTGAATCTATGAACATCTGTGTCTATGGCCATCTGAGTCTATACAATCTGAGTCTATAACATCTGAGTCTATGACCATCTGAGTCTAGACCATCTGAGTCTATAACATCTGAGTCTATGAACATCTGTGTCTATGGCCATCTGAGTCTATACAATCTGAGTCTATACAATCTGAGTCTATGACCATCTGAGTCTATAACATCTGAGTCTATAACATCTGAGTCTATAACATCTGAGTCTATGACCATCTGAGTCTATGACCATCTGAGTCTATAACCATCTGAGTCTATGACCATCTGAGTCTATAACATCTGACCATCTGAGTCTATGACCATCTGAGTCTATGACCATCTGAGTCTAGACCATCTGAGTCTATAAACATCTGAGTCTAGACCATCTGAGTCTATAACATCTGAGTCTAGACCATCTGAGTCTATGACCATCTGAGTCTATAATATCTGAGTCTATGACCATCTGAGTCTATGACCATCTGAGTCTAGGCCATCTGACTCTATGACCATCTGAGTCTATGACCATCTGAGTCTATGACCATCTGAGTCTATGACCATCTGAGTCTAGGCCATCTGACTCTATGACCATCTGAGTCTAGACCATCTGAGTCTATGATCATCTGTGTCTATGACCATCTGACTCTATGACCATCTGAGTCTAGACCATCTGAGTCTATGATCATCTGAGTCTAGGCCATTGGTCATTTCTAAACTCTGTTTCCATAGCTCAGACAGAGAAAGCAGAGTCTATAACATCTGGGGATCTGATAGGGTCTATGAGGCAGAGTGGGAGAAATCTGACATCTGAGTCTAGACATGGGAAGAGACAGAGACATGGGAAGAGACAGAGACTGGGAAGAGACGGAGACTGGGAAGAGATGGAGACGGAGACTGGGAAGAGACGAAGACTGGGAAGAGACAGAGACGGAGACTGGGAAGAGACGAAGACTGGGAAGAGACAGAGACGGAGACTGGGAAGAGACGAAGACTGGGAAGAGACAGAGATGGAGACTGGGAATCTGAGTCTAGGGGTCACTGGGAAGAGAAAGCAGGGGGGGAGATAGGGAGGCAGAGTGGGAGAAAGACAAGAGACTGGGAAGAGACGGAGACTGGGAAGAGACGGAGACTGGGAAGAGACGGAGACTGGGAAGAGACGAGACGGAGACTGGGAAGAGACGGAGACTGGGAAGAGACGGAGACTGGGAAGAGACAGAGACTGGGAAGAGACAGAGACTGGGAAGAGACAGCTGGGAAGAGACATAGACTGGGAAGAGACAGCTGGGAAGAGACATAGACTGGGAAGAGACATAGACTGGGAAGAGACATAGACTGGGAAGGGACAGCTGGGAAGAGACAGACTGGGAAAAGAGGGAGACTGGGAAGAGACGGGAGACTGGGAAGAGACGGAGACTGGGAAGAGACGGAGACTGGGAAGAGACAGAGACGGAGACTGGGAAGAGACGGAGACTGGGAAGAGACAGAGACTGGGAAGAGACAGAGACTGGGAAGAGATGGAGACTGGGAAGAGATGGAGACTGGGAAGGGACAGCTGGGAAGAGACAGACTGGGAAGAGAGGGAGACTGGGAAGACTGGGAAGAGACGGAGACTGGGAAGAGACAGAGACAGCTGGGAAGAGACAGAGACTCTTGATTTGATTTGATTTGTGGAAGAGACAGAGACTGGGAAGAGACAGAAAGGGAGCTCTGAGTCTATACCATTGATCTGCACTAAGCTCTGTTTCCCTAGCTCAGACAATGAGAGATGGAGGGAGGAAGGGAGGGAGAGAGAGACGACAGAAGAGAAGAGGGATAGATAGATGGAATCGATCTGCACTAAGCTTTGTTTTCCTTGTCTTATACGCAACAAGAGGCAGAGTTGAGAGAGAGAAAGACAGTGTGGGTGGGAGAAGGGAGACAGCAATACTATGGACCACTGGGTGATTTGACTGGTCGATACCTCCTCCCTCTCAGCCTATCACATCTCTCCGTCTACAGATGCATCGTGGGTAGTGTGACCTCTGGAGCCCAACAGTGTTGCTGCACCATATGCACTGTCACACCACGAAGAGAGGGAGAGGGAGAGGGAGAGGGAGAGGGAGAGGGAGAGGGAGAGGGAGAGGGAGAGGGAGAGGGAGAGGGAGAGGGAGAGGGAGAGGGAGAGGGAGAGGGAGAGGGAGAGAGGGAGGGAGAGGGAGGGAGAGGGGAGAGGGAGAGAATAAATCAAAACTTTTCAGTCATGCACACAGAGACCACAGCATGGTACAATAGGACGCCAATTTACACTTTCCATGACATAGACTGACCAGGTGAATCCTGGTGAAAGCTATAATCCCTTATTGATGTCACTTGTTAAATCCACTTCAATCAGTGTAGATGATTAAATAAGGATTTTTAAGCTTTGAGACAATTAGACATGGATTGTGTGTGTGTGCCATTCAGAGGATGAATGGGCAAGACCAGTATTTAAGTGCTTTTAACCGGGGTATGGTAGTTGGTGCCAGGCTCACTGAAGATATAATGATGTTATTTTTACGCCAACAGAAAAGACCACACTGCTCTCTATTTCTTGTTGTCATGAACTTTCTAGGTCTGTCAAAGCTACTCCACCACAGTACACTGTTCACATGACTATAACTGATTTTCCTTGTTCTCCCAGTTGCACAATATTGATCTGCCTATGCTTGTATCAGTGGGTAGGCGTGAGACTGTTGGGTGTGAGTCCCTTTCAGCTAAACATTGGCTGAATGGGTGCTGGTTATCAGTAGTCATATAACCCATCGACTGGCCTGGTGAGGATCGAATCACTCCTTCACTCAGTCTTCCATCTATTCTTTCCCACACCTCTTCTCGTCCTCTGATGTTCTCCACATCTTCTCTCACTTCTCTTCCTCTCTTTCCTATCCCTTCCTCCTCCCTCTCTACCCTTCTCCTCTACTGTAACTCCTCTTCCTCTCTTTCCTCTCCCTTCCTCCTCCCTCTCTACCCTTCTCCTCTACTGTAACTCCTCTTCCTCTCTTTCCTCTCCCTTCCTCCTAACTCTACACTTCTCCTCCAGCTCCTCTAACTTCCTCCTACTTCTCTACCCTTCTCCTCCAACTCCTCTCCCTTCCTCCTAACTCTACCCTTCTCCTTCAGCTCCTCTCCCTTCCTCCTGACTCTCTACCCTTCTCCTTCAGCTCCTCTCCCTTCCTCCTAACTCTACCCTTCTCCTTCAGCTCCTCTCCCTTCCTCCTGACTCTCTACCATTCTCCTTCAGCTCCTCTCCCTTCCTCCTAACTCTCTACCCTTCTCCTTTAGCTCCTCTCCCTTCCTCCTAACTCTCTATCCTTCTCCTTCAGCTCCTCTCCCTTCCTCCTAACTCTCTACCCTTCTCCTTCAGCTCCTCTCCCTTCCTCCTAACTCTCTACCCTTCTCCTTCAGCTCCTCTCCCTTCCTCCTAACTCTCTACCCTTCTCCTTTAGCTCCTCTCCCTTCCTCCTAACTCTCTACCCTTCTCCTTCAGCTCCTCTCCCTTCCTCCCAACTCTCTATAAGTCTATATTAGTGTGGAGGTTCCTGCCAGTCTACTTCTATAGTTCTCCATAGTAGTCTATATTAGTGTGGAGGTTCCTGCCAGTCTACTTCTATAGTTCTCCATAGTAGTCTATATTAGTGTGGAGGTTCCTGCCAGTCCACTTCTATAGTTCTCCATAGTAGTCTATATTAGTGTGGAGGTTCCTGCCAGTCCACTTCTATAGTTCTCCATAGTAGTCTATATTAGTGTGGAGGTTCCTGCCAGTCCACTTCTATAGTTCTCCATAGTAGTCTATATTAGTGTGGAGGTTCCTGCCAGTCCACTTCTATAGTTCTCCATAGTAGTCTATATTAGTGTGGAGGTTCCTGTCAGTCCAGTTCTTTTTAAAATGTATTTTACCTTTATTTAACTAGGCAAGTCAGTTAAGAACAAATTCTTATTTTCAATGATGGCCTAGGAACAGTGGATAAGAATGTTCATTGGCAGAATGACAGATTTGTACCTTGTCAGCTTGGCGATATGAACTTGCAACCTTCCAGTTACTAGTCCAACGCTCTAACCACTAGGCTACCCTGCCGCCCCTTTAGTTCTCCATAGCAGTCTATATTAGTGTGGAGGTTCCTGCCAGTCTTCCAGTAACCCATATTCAATTCACAGTTCCCACAGGAGCACAGTTGTCAAAATGCCTTTCCTCAGAAAGACAGTGTTCTGTGGTGTAAATATTATATGACAAAATGTGTTTAGTGTTGCAGAACCTGTGTGCGCGTGTGCGTGTGCGTGTGCGTGTGCGTGCGTGCGCGGGCGCGTGCATGTGCGTGTGCGTGTGTGTGTGTGTGTGCGCATGCGTTCATAGTTAATGTATGTTTACTGTGCAGCTAACCCTGTTGACTGTTCTGGCAGCTCTCTGATTAATGAGAGAGATTGTAAATGTCACATCTATCAACGTGTGGTTCTAACAGCAGAACAGACCAGACCAGCTAGGCCTTCGTCTCTCCTCTACCAGACAGTAATTAAACAAGCTGCAGAAGGCCACATAGAGGATGACAGGAAGGATGGGTGGAGAGAGAGGGGAAGGGGAAGCGAGGGAGAAACAGAGAGGGAGACCGAGAGGGAGACAAAGAGAGAGACAGAGAGGGAGACAGAGAGGGAGACAGAGAGGGAGACAGAGAGGGAGACAGAGAGGGAGACAGAGAGGGAGCCAGAGAGGGAGCCAGAGAGGGAGCCAGAGAGGGAGACAGAGAGGGAGACAGAGAGGGAGACAGAGAGGGAGACCGAGAGAGAGACAGAGAGGGAGATAAGGAGGGATAAACACAGAGAGAGACCGAGAGGGAGACAAAGAGAGAGACAGAGAGAGAGACCGAGAGGGCAAGACAGGGAGGGAGACAAAGAGAGAGACAGAGAGGGAGACAGAGAGGGAGATAAGGAGGGATAAACACAGAGAGAGACCGAGAGGGAGACAAAGAGAGAGACAGAGAGGGAGACAGAGAGGGAGACAGAGAGGGAGACAGAGAGGGAGACAGAGAGGGAGACAGAGAGGGAGACAGAGAGAGAGACAGAGGGAGATAAGGAGGGATAAACACAGAGAGAGACCGAGAGGGAGACAAAGAGAGAGACAGAGAGAGAGACCGAGAGGGCAAGACAGGGAGGGAGACAAAGAGAGAGACAGAGAGGGAGACAGAGGGAGATAAGGAGGGATAAACACAGAGAGAGACCGAGAGGGAGACAAAGAGAGAGACAGAGAGGGAGACAGAGAGGGAGACAGAGAGAGAGACAGAGAGGGCAAGACAGGGAGGGAGACAAAGAGAGAGACAGAGAGGGAGACCGAGAGGGCAAGACAGGGAGGGAGACAAAGAGAGAGACATAGAGAGAGACAGAGAGGGAGATAAGGAGGGATAAACACAGAGAGAGAGAGACAGAGAGGGAGACAGAGAGGGAGATAAGGAGGGATAAACACAGAGAGAGACCGAGAGGGAGACAAAGAGAGAGACAGAGAGGGAGATAAGGAGGGATAAACACAGAGAGAGACCGAGAGGGCAAGACAGGGAGGGAGACAAAGAGAGAGACATAGAGACTGAGAGAGCAAGACAGGGAGGGAGACAAAGAGAGAGACAGAGAGACTGAGAGAGCAAGACAGGGAGGGAGACAAAGAGAGAGACATAGAGACTGAGAGAGCAAGACAGGGAGGGAGACAAAGAGAGAGACTGAGAGAGCAAGACAGAGAGGGAGACAAAGAGAGAGACAGAGAGGGAGACAGAGAGGGAGACAGAGAGGGAGACAGAGAGGGAGACAGAGAGGGAGACAGAGAGGGAGACAGAGAGAGAGACAGAGAGGGAGATAAGGAGGGATAAACACAGAGAGAGACCGAGAGGGAGACAAAGAGAGAGACAGAGAGAGAGACCGAGAGGGCAAGACAGGGAGGGAGACAAAGAGAGAGACAGAGAGGGAGACAGAGAGGGAGATAAGGAGGGATAAACACAGAGAGAGACCGAGAGGGAGACAAAGAGAGAGACAGAGAGAGAGACAGAGAGGGAGACAGAGAGGGAGATAAGGAGGGATAAACACAGAGAGAGACCGAGAGGGCAAGACAGGGAGGGAGACAAAGAGAGAGACAGAGAGGGAGACACAGAGGGAGACACAGAGGGAGACAGAGAGGGAGACAGAGAGGGAGACAGAGAGGGAGACAGAGAGGGAGACAGAGAGGGAGATAAGGAGGGAGAAACACAGAGAGAGACCGAGAGGGAGACAAAGAGAGAGACAGAGAGGGAGACAGAGAGAGAGACAGAGAGGGCAAGACAGGGAGGGAGACAAAGAGAGAGACAGAGAGGGAGACAGAGAGGGAGACCGAGAGGGCAAGACATGGAGGGAGACAAAGAGAGAGACATAGAGAGAGACAGAGAGGGAGATAAGGAGGGATAAACACAGAGAGAGAGAGACAGAGAGGGAGACAGAGAGGGAGATAAGGAGGGATAAACACAGAGAGAGTCCGAGAGGGAGACAAAGAGAGAGACAAAGAGAGAGACAGAGAGAGAGACAGAGAGGGAGATAAGGAGGGATAAACACAGAGAGAGACCGAGAGGGCAAGACAGGGAGGGAGACAAAGAGAGAGACAGAGGGAGATAAGGAGGGAGAAACACAGAGAGAGACCGAGAGGGCGAGACAGAGAGGGAGAGAGAGAGAGAAAGAGAGAGAGACAGAGAGGGAGACAGAGAGGGAGACAGAGAGAGAGACAGGGAGGGAGATAAGGAGGGATAAACACAGAGAGAGACCGAGAGGGAGACAAAGAGAGAGACAGAGAGAGAGACAGAGAGGGAGATAAGGAGGGATAAACACACAGAGAGACCGAGAGGGCAAGACAGGGAGGGAGACAAAGAGAGAGACAGAGAGGGAGATAAGGAGGGATAAACACAGAGAGAGACCGAGAGGGAGACAAAGAGAGAGACAGAGAGGGAGACAGAGAGGGAGACAGAGAGGGAGACAGAGAGAGAGACAGAGAGGGAGATAAGGAGGGATAAACACAGAGAGAGACCGAGAGGGAGACAAAGAGAGAGACAGAGAGACCGAGAGGGCAAGACAGGGAAGGAGACAAAGAGAGAGACAGAGAGGGAGACCGAGAGGGCAAGACAGGGAGGGAGACAAAGAGAGAGACATAGAGAGAGACAGAGAGGGAGACAGAGAGGGAGACAGAGAGAGAGACAGAGAGGGAGATAAGGAGGGATAAACACAGAGAGAGACCGAGAGGGAGACAAAGAGAGAGACAGAGAGGGAGACAGAGAGGGAGACAGAGAGGGAGACAGAGAGGGAGACAGAGAGAGAGACAGAGAGGGAGATAAGGAGGGATAAACACAGAGAGAGACCGAGAGGGAGACAAAGAGAGAGACAGAGAGACCGAGAGGGCAAGACAGGGAAGGAGACAAAGAGAGAGACAGAGAGGGAGACAGAGAGGGAGATAAGGAGGGATAAACACAGAGAGAGACCGAGAGGGAGACAGAGAGGGAGACAGAGAGAGAGACAGAGAGGGCAAGACAGGGAGGGAGACAAAGAGAGAGACAGAGAGGGAGACAGAGAGGGAGACCGAGAGGGCAAGACAGGGAGGGAGACAAAGAGAGAGACATAGAGAGAGACAGAGAGGGAGATAAGGAGGGATAAACACAGAGAGAGAGAGACAGAGAGGGAGACAGAGAGGGAGATAAGGAGGGATAAACACAGAGAGAGACCGAGAGGGAGACAAAGAGAGAGACAGAGAGAGAGACAGAGAGGGAGATAAGGAGGGATAAACACACAGAGAGACCGAGAGGGCAAGACAGGGAGGGAGACAAAGAGAGAGACAGAGAGAGAGACAGAGAGGGAGATAAGGAGGGATAAACACAGAGAGAGACCGAGAGGGCAAGACAGGGAGGGAGACAAAGAGAGAGACATAGAGACTGAGAGAGCAAGACAGGGAGGGAGACAAAGAGAGAGACATAGAGACTGAGAGAGCAAGACAGGGAGGGAGACAAAGAGAGAGACAGAGAGACTGAGAGAGCAAGACAGGGAGGGAGACAAAGAGAGAGACATAGAGACTGAGAGAGCAAGACAGGGAGGGAGACAAAGAGAGAGACTGAGAGAGCAAGACAGGGAGGGAGACAAAGAGAGAGACAGAGAGGGAGACAGAGAGGGAGACAGAGAGGGAGACAGAGAGGGAGACAGAGAGGGAGACAGAGAGAGACAGAGAGGGAGATAAGGAGGGATAAACACAGAGAGAGACCGAGAGGGAGACAAAGAGAGAGACAGAGAGAGAGACCGAGAGGGCAAGACAGGGAGGGAGACAAAGAGAGAGACAGAGAGGGAGACAGAGAGGGAGATAAGGAGGGATAAACACAGAGAGAGACCGAGAGGGAGACAAAGAGAGAGACAGAGAGGGAGACAGAGAGAGAGACAGAGAGGGCAAGACAGGGAGGGAGACAAAGAGAGACAGAGAGGGAGACAGAGAGGGAGACCGAGAGGGCAAGACAGGGAGGGAGACAAAGAGAGAGACATAGAGAGAGACAGAGAGGGAGATAAGGAGGGATAAACACAGAGAGAGAGAGAGAGAGAGGGAGACAGAGAGGGAGATAAGGAGGGATAAACACAGAGAGAGACCGAGAGGGAGACAAAGTGAGAGACAGAGAGAGAGACAGAGAGGGAGACAAAGAGAGAGACAGAGAGGGAGACAGAGAGGAGACAGAGAGAGAGACAGAGAGAGAGACCGAGAGGGAGACAGAGAGAGAGACCGAGAGGGAGACATAGACACACAAACACCTGATGTGTGACTGGATCACTAGCTCCACATATGTACAAGAGTAGAAGAGACAGAGAGAGATAGAGAACTTGCATGGGCAATGTAAACATAGGCTTCCCATGCCAATAAAGCCCCTTTGAATGTAATTTAATTGAAAGAGAGAGAGCTTGTCCAGGCCCTGACTACTAGCCCTAGGGTGTCTGGTTTGTGTGGAGTTGGATTTTAGAGAGAGAGTGAGAGAGAGAATATAAAGTTGTTCATTAGAGCTCAGACTGACTCGAGCCTCTGATAAACTCTCCTCTCTATAGTTACTACTACATGCTGAGAGAGGAGAGGAGCCTAGGGCTGGGCATGTTAGGTAAGACAGAGAGAGGAGGAGAGAAGGAGGTGTTTGTGTAGGGTTGGGGACTAACTGATTACCTGTAATCTGATTACAAAAAAACTTGAACTGTAATCAGTAATGTTGCCAGCTAAAATATTGTAATGTGCTTACAGATACATTTGAATAACTAGAGGATTACTTCTTGGATTACTTTTAAATTCAGAAAGGATGTTTCTGTTTTCTCTACGACATTCGATTCAGCTGCAAAAAGGCGTTCCACCCGAGTAAGTCTGACCACAAGTCAGAGACCACTATGAAGACAAACCAAATGATGACCACCAGTCAGAGACCACTATGAAGACAAACCAAATGATGACCACCAGTCAGAGACCACTATGAAGACAAACCAAATGATGACCACCAGTAAGAGACCACTATGAAGACAAACCAAATGATGACCACCAGTAAGAGACCACTATGAAGACACACCAAATGATGACCACCAATCAGAGACCACTATGAAGACAAACCAAATGATGACCACCAATCAGAGACCACTATGAAGACACACCAAATGATGACCACCAATCAGAGACCACTATGAAGACAAACCAAATGATGACCACCAGTCAGAGACCACTATGAAGACAAAACCAAATGATGACCACCAGTCAGAGACCACTATGAAGACACACCAAATGATGACCACCAATCAGAGACCACTATGAAGACACACCAAATGATGACCACCAATCAGAGACCACTATGAAGACACACCAAATGATGACCACCAATCAGAGACCACTATGAAGACAAACCAAATGATGACCACCAATCAGAGACCACTATGAAGACACACCAAATGATGACCACCAATCAGAGACCACTATGAAGACAAACCTAATGATCACCACCAATCAGAGACCACTATGAAGACACACCAAATGATGACCACCAATCAGAGACCACTATGAAGACAAACCAAATGATGACCACCAATCAGAGACCACTATGAAGACAAACCAAATGATGACCACCAATCAGAGACCACTATGAAGACAAACCAAATGATGACCACCAATCAGAGACCACTATGAAGACACACCAAATGATGACCACCAATCAGAGACCACTATGAAGACACACCAAATGATGACCACCAATCAGAAACCACTATGAAGACACACCAAATGATGACCACCAATCAGAGACCACTATGAAGACACACCAAATGCTGACCACCAATCAGAGACCACTATGAAGACACACCAAATGATGACCACCAATCAGAGACCACTATGAAGACAAACCAAATGATGACCACCAATCAGAGACCACTATGAAGACAAACCAAATGATGACCAATCAGAGACCACTATGAAGACAAACCAAATGATGACCACCAATCAGAGACCACTATGAAGACACACAAAATGATGACCACCAATCAGAGACCACTATGAAGACACACCAAATGATGACCACCAATCAGAGACCACTATGAAGACACACCAAATGATGACCACCAATCAGAGATCACTATGAAGACACACCAAATGCTGACCACCAATCAGAGACCACTATGAAGACACACCAAATGATGACCACCAATCAGAGACCACTATGGTGACACCACTATGAAGACACACCAAATGAGGACCACCAATCAGAGACCACTATGAAGACACACCAAATGTGTTTTATTTATCCTTTTTATCTTCTTCTAATTATTCTTAAATGGAAAGTACTCCAAAAGTAATGGAAAGTAAACCAATTACATTACTGCGTTTGGGCAATCCAAAAGTTCAGTTACTGATTACAATTTTGGACAAAACTGGTTAAATCAGCGTTGTTTCAATGTAATTTGTCAACATATTGTGACATGGAATCTATGTGGAAAAATACATTGGATTTAAAAAAGGTTATCTACTGTTGTTTTGAGGGTAAAATCTCAACCACATGATTATGTTATCATGAAATATGTTTAATTTGTACTTTTGAAACAACGTCATATCTTCAAAGTAATAAGCACCTCCTACTGGATTATCTACAGCTACCCTTTGGTCTCCTACTGGATTATCTACAGCTACCCTTTGGTCTCCTACTGGATTATCTACAGCTACCTTTTGGTCTCCTACTGGATTATCTACAGCTACCCTTTGGTCTCCTACTGGATTATCTACAGCTACCCTTTGGTCTCCTACTGGATTATCTACAGCTACCCTTTGGTCTCCTATCCAGGATTTTAACCAAGCCTAGCTTTGGTCTCCCATCCAGGATTTTAACCAAGCCTAGCTTTGGTCTCCCATCCAGGATTTTAACCAAGCCTAGCTTTGGTCTCCCATCCAGAATTTTAACCAAGCCTAGCTTTGGTCTCCCATCCAGGATTTTAACCAAGCCTAGCTTTGGTCTCCCATCCAGGATTTTAACCAAGCCTAGCTTTGGTCTCCCATCCAGGATTTTAACCAAGCCAAGCTTTGGTCTCCCATCCAGGATTTTAACCAAGCCTAGCTTTGGTTTCCCATCCAGGATTTTAACCAAGCCTTGCTTTGGTCTCCCATCCAGGATTTTAACCAAGCCTAGCTTTGGTCTCGTATCCAGGATTTTAACCAAGCCTAGCTTTGGTCTCCCATCCAGGATTTTAACCAAGCCTAGCTTTGGTCTCCCATCCAGGATTTTAACCAAGCCTAGCTTTGGTCTTCCATCCAGGATTTTAACCAAGCCTAGCTTTGGTCTCCCATCCAGGATTTTTAACCCAAAACACCCAAAACCTAGTTACACAAACCCGGACAGCGAACACCCAAAACCTAGTTACACAAACCCGGACAGCGAACACCCAAAACCTAGTTACACAAACCCGGACAGCGAACACCCAAAACCTAGTTACACAAACCCGGACAGCGAACACCCAAAACCTAGTTACACAAACCCGGACAGCGAAAACCCAAAACCGACGATAGCGGGCAAAACAAACTTAAATAACACCCATCCAAAAACCCCAACAAGGAACAGGTGAAAACAATTAGACCAAAACAAAGGAAAAGGAAAAAGGGATCGGTGGCATCTAGTAGACCAGCGACGACGACCGCCGAGCGCCACCCGAGCAGGAAGGGGAGCCACCTTCAGTGGCCGCTAGTAGACCAGCGACGACGACCGCCGAGCGCCACCCGAGCAGGAAGGGGAGCCACCTTCAGTGGCAGAATAGTAGACCGGCGACGACGACCGCCGAGCGCCACCCGAACAGGAAGGGGAGCCACTTTCAGTGGCAGCTAGTAGACCGCCGACGACGACTGCCGAGCGCCACCCGAACAGGAAGAGGAGCCACTTTCAGTGGCAGCTCGTAGACCGCCGACGACGACCGCCGAGCGCCACCCGAGCAGGAAGGGGAACCACCTTCAGTGGCAGCTAGTAGACCGGCGACGACGACCGCCGAGCGACACCCAAGCAGGAAGGGGAACCACCTTCAGTGGCAGCTAGTAGACCGGCGACGACGACCGCCGAGCGCCACCCGAGCAGGAAGGGGAGTTACCTTCAGCTTCAGTGGCAGCTAGTAGACCGGCGACGGCGAGCGCCACACGAACAGGAAGGGGAGCCACCTTCAGTGGCAGCTAGTAGACCGGCGACGACGACCGCCGAGCGCCACCCGAGCAGGAAGGGGAGCCACCTTCAGTGGCAGCTAGTAGACCGGCGACGACGACCGTCGAGCGCCACCCGAGCAGGAAGGGGAGCCACCTTCAGTGGCAGCTAGTAGACCGGCGACGACGACCGCAGAGCGCCACCCGAGCAGGAAGGGGAGCCACCTTCAGTGGCAGCTAGTAGACCGGCGACGACGACAGCAGAGTGCCACCCGAACAGGAAGGGGAGCCACTTTCAGTGGCAGCTAGTAGACCGGCGACGACGACCGTCGAGCGCCACCCGAGCAGGAAGGGGAGCCACCTTCAGTGGCAGCTAGTAGACCGGCGACGACGACCGCCGAGCGCCACCCGAGCAGGAAGGGGAGTTACCTTCAGTGGCAGCTAGTAGACCTGCGACGCCGAGCGCCACACGAACAGGAAGGGAGCCACCTTCAGTGGCAGCTAGTAGACCGGTGACGCCGAGCGCCACACGAACAGGAAGGGGAGCCACCTTCAGTGGCAGCTAGTAGACCGGCGACGATGACCGCCGAGCGCCACCCGAGCAGGAAGGGGAGCCACCTTCAGTGGCAGCTAGTAGACCGGCGACGACGACCGTCGAGCGCCACCCGACCAGGAAGGGGAACCACCTTCAGTGGCAGCTAGTAGACCGGCGACGACGACCGTCGAGCGCCACCCGACCAGGAAGGGGAACCACCTTTAGTGGCAGCTAGTAGACCGGCGACGACGACCGCAGAGCGCCACCCGAGCAGGAAGGGGAGCCACCTTCAGTGGCAGCTAGTAGACCGGCGACGACGACCGCAGAGCGCCACCCGAGCAGGAAGGGGAGCCACCTTCAGTGGCAGCTAGTAGACCGGCGACGACGACCGTCGAGCGCCACCCGAGCAGGAAGGGGAACCACCTTCAGTGGCAGCTAGTAGACCGGCGACGACGACCGCAGAGCGCCACCCGAGCAGGAAGGGGAGCCACCTTCAGTGGCAGCTAGTAGACCGGCGACGACGACCGCAGAGCGCCACCCGAGCAGGAAGGGGTGCCACCTTCGGTGGTATTCGTTACACATTCATTTTCCATTGGCAGTTGGTTGTGTTTTTAGATGGTTGAGATAATAGTGATACCACATTGGGAATTCAATAAACTTTAGGTAGTTTTCTTTTTAGTGGGTGAAAATAGTTTTGAATTCTCCACACTGAAATAACATGGTATGCCCAGTGGTATTTGCTGCAGCTAGTAGACCGGGCAGGCGACGACGACCGCCAGCTCCACCCGACCAGGAAGGGGAACCACCTTTGCTGCTTTTGCCGAAGCAGCAGTGACTCTTCCTGGGGTTCACACAAAACACAAATCATGACAAGCAACAAAACACTGATAGACAAGGACAGTCAGACCTTAACAGATTCTATTTAGAAAGTAACCTAGCCAACCCTCTGTGTGTGTGTGTGTGTGTGTGTGTGTGTGTGTGTGTGTGTGTGTGTGTGTGTGTGTGTGTGTGTGTGTGTGTGTGTGTGTGTGTGTGTGTGTGTGTGTGTGTGTGTGTGTGTGTGTGTGTGTGTGGACAGGGCCGAGTGTAATGGTTATTTCTGTCCCCTCATAAGGAGGTGTGAGGGGTCCTGTGGTTCAGGGGGAACTAAGAGAGGAGACCTGAGGGAAGGGGAAGTGTTTGACCGTGACACTCCTGTTCATGTTTGCTGTAGTGCTAATGGTGGTCATAATAATGTGCCATGTGTTCAGGTTGTGTGTGTGTGTGTGTGTGTGTGTGTGTGTGTGTGTGTGTGTGTGTGTGTGTGTGTGTGTGTGTGTGTGTGTGTGTGTGTGTGTGTGTGTGTGTGTGAAGCCAACTGTGTAATTTCAGTAATGGCACCACAATCCCACAATCCCCTCTTCCATCACTGTGGTCCACTCCCAACAATGACCTTCATCTTTCTTTCTCTCAATCCCTTCGTCGCTCATCCCTCTCTCTTCTTTCTCTTCTTTTCTCAACCTCTCTACGACATTCTCTCTCCCTCTCACCCTCCCTATGATGTTCTCTCTCCCTCTCACCCTCCCAACACAGTTCTCTCTCCCTCACACCCTCCCAACACAGTTCTCTCTCCCTCTCACCCTCCCTATGATGTTCTCTCTCCCTCTCACCCTCCCAACACAGTTCTCTCTCCCTCACACCCTCCCAACACAGTTCTCTCTCCCTCTCACCCTCCCTATGATGTTCTCTCTCCCTCTCACCCTCCCAACACAGTTCTCTCTCCCTCACACCCTCCCTACGCTGTTCTCTTTCTCTTGCTTTATCTTTCTCTCTGCATCTTTCTCTCCCCCTCTCACTCTCTTCGTCTCTCTGTTTCTCTCTCTCCCTCTTTCTCTCCCTCTTTCTCTCCCTCTTTCTCTCTTCCTCTCTCTCTCTTGCTCTTTCTCTATCTATCTCTCTCTCTCTTTCCCTCCCTCTCTCTCTCCCTCTATCCTCTCCCACTGTTTCTTTCTATCTCTCACTCTCTCTCTCTCTCTCTCTCTCTCTCCCTCTCTTCCACTTTGAAGTGGTTATCAGTTGATGTACAGGAATACAGAGCGGACACGGCCCCACACTCTAAACCACCAAACTAAGGCCAGGAATTTAATCTCTCTCCCACTTGCCTCCCCCTCTCCTCCCCCCTTCTCATCCCCACACCACCATCGTGCTGGGTTCTCACCATGGAGAGACTTTCTCTCTCTTCCTCTCCTCCTTCCCTCTTCTTTCTCCTCCTTTCATCCTTTCTTTTCTGTACTGTACTGTTCTGTACTTCCTCTCTCTCTCATGACTCCCCCCTCTCATACACTATATATACAAAAGTATGTGGACACCCCTTCAAATGATTGGATTCGGCTATTTCAGCCACACCCGTTGCTGGCAGGTGTATACAAATGTGCACACCGGCATGCAATCTCCATAGACAAACATTGGCATTAGAATGGCCTTACTGAAGAGCTCAGTAACTTTCAACATGGCACCGTGATAGGATGCCACCTTTCCAACAAGTCAGATTGTCAAATGTATGCCCTGCTAGAGGTGCCCCGGTCAACTGTGTTGTTATTGTGAAGTGGAAACATCTAGGAGAATCGTCAAGGAGAATCAACGGCTTAGCAGCGTATTGATAGACCACAAAAGCTCACAGAACGGGACCGCTGAGTGCTGAAGAGTGTAGCTCGTAAAAATTGTCTGTCCTTGGCTGAAACGCTCGCTACCGAGTTCCAAACTGCAATCTGGAAGTGTAACAGAATAACTTTACGTCCGTCCCCTCGCCCATTACCCGGGCGCGAACCAGGGACCCTCTGCACACATCGACAACAGTCACCCTCGAAGCATCGTTACCCATCGCTCCACAAAAGCCGCGGCTCTTGAAGAGCAAGGGGAACTACTACTTCAAGGTCTCAGAGCAAGTGACGTAACCGATTGAAACGCTATTTAGCGCACACCGCTAACTAAGCTAGCCGTTTCACATCCGTTGCACTAGCAACGTCAGCACAACAACTGTTCGTTGGGAGCTTCATGAAATGGGTTTCCATCTCTGAGCAGCCGCACACAAGCCTAAGATCAGCATGCAAGATACTAAGCGTTAGCTGGAGGAAACCTCAACCTCAACCCTATCGGACACCTTTGGGATGAATTGGAACGTCGCCTGCGAGCCAGGCCTAATCGCCCAACATCTGTGCCCAATCTCACTAATGCTCTTGTGGCTGAATGGAAGCAAGTCCTTGCAGCAATGTTCCAACATCTAGTGGAAAGCCTTCCCAGAAGAGTGGAGGCTGTTATAGCAGCAAAGCCGGGACCAACCCAATGTTCAAGGAGCAGGTGTCCACATACATTTGGTAATGTGCTGTATCTCCCACCAATCAATTTTTCGTATGCTCTCCTCTCCATCTCCCCTATCCCTCCTCTTCCAAGTCTCCCTCCATGTCCATTATATCTCTTATGTCTCTTATATCATTCATTCTCACTCCACTTCCTGGAGACATGTCTTCCTCTATTCACACTGAAGAAGGTCCTGGTAACATGTCTTCCTCTATTCACACTGAAGAAGGTCCTGGTGACATGTCTTCCTCTATTCACACTGAAGACGGTCCCGGTAACATGTCTTCCTCTACTCACACTGAAGATGGTCCTGGTAACATGTCTTCCTCTACTCACACTGAAGACGGTCCCGGTAACATGTCTTCCTCTACTCACACTGAAGAAGGTCCTGGTAACATGTCTTCCTCTACTCACACTGAAGACGGTCCTGGTAACATGTCTTCCTCTACTCACACTGAAGAAGGTCCTGGTAACATGTCTTCCTCTACTCACACTGAAGAAGGTCCTGGTAATATGTCTTCCTCTACTCACACTGAAGATGGTCCTGGTAACATGTCTTCCTCTACTGACACTGAAGAAGGTCCTGGTAACATGTCTTCCTCTACTGACACTGAAGAAGGTCCTGGTAACAATGGAACACAATGGATCTGGAACAATAGCTACATTCCTTTCCAGAACCATTCATTATTATTAACAGTTATTTCCACCATTTTGGGGGGTAATGAGGGGGCGACCTGCCGCTGACAGTTTCAGTTCCTTCCCATTCAAGTGGTTTCTTCAACATAGGAGCCAATCAGGTTGCTGTTTCAGCTCCTCTGGATCATTCTTTTTAAGGCTTGGTTTGGAGCTATGTCCCCCTGTGAAGCCTGGATAGGCTGGCGATGTAATTGCACATTCTAAGTATACTCATGTGCATTGTTATACACAGTATGAAAGTCAGTATGTGTATGAAAGTCACAGTATGTGTACTAAAGGCATTTGCCTACCCAACCCTCTGTGTGTGTGTGTGTGTCAAGTTATTCTGCATACTCAGTTTGTCTACACTGCATGTCAAACTGCTAACAAGCCTAAATGGGTTTTTAATGACACGCTCCAAGACTCTGTACCAGTCAACTCTATAAACCAACTGACTTTCACAATTCTCTCCACCTCTCTCTCCACCTCTCCCTCTCCCTCTCCCTCTCCCTCTCCCTCTCCCTCTCCCTCTCCCTCTCCCTCTCCCTCTCCCTCTCCCTCTCCCTCTCCCTCTCCCTCTACCTCTACCTCTACCTCTCCCTCTCCCTCTACCTCTACCTCTCCCACTGTTTCTTACTCACTCACTCACTCTCTCCCACTGTTTCTTACTCACTCACTCACTCTCTCCCACTGTTTCTTACTCACTCACTCACTCTCTCCCACTGTTTCTTACTCACTCACTCACTCTCTCCCACTGTTTCTTACTCACTCACTCACTCTCTCCCACTGTTTCTTACTCACTCACTCACTCTCTCCCACTGTTTCTTACTCACTCACTCACTCTCTCCCACTGTTTCTTTCTCACTCTCTCCCACTGTTTCTTTCACTCACTCTCTCCCACTGTTTCTTACTCACTCTCCCACTCACTCTCTCCCACTGTTTCTTACTCACTCACTCACTCTCTCCCACTGTTTCTTACTCACTCACTCACTCACTCACTCACTCACTCACTCACTCACTCACTCACTCACTCACTCACTCACTCACTCACTCACTCACTCACTCACTCACTCACTCACAGGGTTGGGTAGGCAAATGCCTGTCTCTAGCAGCAGAACTTGTTAACACTGTAACACTCTGTCTCTGTCTCTAGCAGCAGAACAAGTTTACACTGTAACACTCTGTCTCTGTCTCTAGCAGCAGAACTAGTTAACATTATAACACACTGTCTCTCTCAGCAGAACTTGTTTACACTGTAACACTATGTCTCTGTCTCTAGCAGCAGAACTAGTTTACACTGTAACACTCTGTCTCTAGCAGCAGAACTAGTTTACACTGTAACACTCTGTCTCTGTCTCTAGCAGCAGAACTAGTTTACACTGTAACACTCTGTCTCTGTCTCTAGCAGCAGAACTAGTTAACACTATAACACTATGTCTCTGTAAACTAGTTCTGCTGCTAGAGACAGAGACAGAATGTAACACTATGTGTAAACTAGTTCTGCTGCTAGAGACACTGTAACACTCTGTCTCTGTCTCTCTAATGTCCTCTGTTACCTGGTGTTGTTCTCACCTACAACACCATTCGGTTAGCCCTGTGGGTCTACAAGGCAGGCTGTAAACTACACGCATTCACACACACTCACTCACACACGAGCGCGTGCGCACACACACACTCACGCGTGCACACACACACACGAGCGCGTGCACACACACACACACACACACACGAGCGCGTGCACACACACACTCACACACGAGCGCGTGCACACTCACACACGAGCGCGTGCACACACACACACGAGCGCGTGCACACACACACACACGAGCGCGTGCACACACACACACGAGCGCGTGCACACACACACACGAGCGCGTGCACACACACACACGAGCGCGTGCACACACACACGAGCGTGCACACACACACACGAGCGCACACACACACACGAGCGCACACACACACACACACGCACACACACACTACTCTCACACTGTTTTCCTTGTAAATTCCTCAATGTTGATTATAGAACAGACACTTGGCTCTACAGCAATATAGAAATATGGTAGCTCGATAGAGTATAGTATATTGTATGATGTGAAAGGACTTGTGTGTTCCTGCTCTCTCAGACTACGTGGAGTTTTCTCCTGTCTTCCTACGATACTTTGTCTCAGGTATGGCCTGTGTCGTTAGGATTGTCTCCCAATAGATTTGTAGCTATGTTTATATTGTTAGGTCTTAGAGATGGACAGTAGTTATGTCAGTTGTCTTTTCAGCTTTTTCTTCTCTTGTATCTGTTTTGTCTTAGTTAACGTGTAAAGTTTCTATCCAAAGTCTCTCCTACCATGTAAAGTTTCCCTCTAATGTCCCTCCTACCATGTAAAGTTTATCTCTACAGTCCTCCTACCATGTAAAGTCTCCCTCTATACAGTCATCCTACCATGTAAAGTCTCCCTCTAAAGTCTCTCCTACCATGGTAGTCTCCCTCTATACAGTCCTCCTACCATGTAAAGTCTCCCTTTACAGTCTCTCCTACCATGTAAAGTCTCCCTCTACAGTCCTCCTACCATGTAAAGTCTCCCTCTGAAGTTTCTCCTGACAGTTTAGTTTCAGTGAAAGGAGTAATTAAAGAGGAGAGGAGCAGCGAAGTGAAGATTCAGCAGACACTTTTAATCTGGATAATTCCAGTTTTGGTTACCGTCCGTCCTTACATAGGCCTGATGAGTCATGATTAACCCAGCCAGCCAACACAGCTGTCTGATACTACAAACACAATTATTCAGATCCTTACAGAGCAATTTTTTGTTTGTGTGTGTGTGTGTTTGTGTTTTCACGTGCTCGTGCGTGTGTGTGAGCGTGCACATTTGTGTGTGCAGGCATGTGTTCCTGAGGGCGTGTGTTTTCCCTCCTCTCCTTTACCACCAGCTGATTGGGAGCAATTGCATCCCATCCTATCCTACAATAGTATCTTTAATTAGTATTGAGGATAAATTGGTCCCTTTTCCCTTAATTGCTTTCTCCTCAGTGTTACATTTAATTTGGCTGCAGCGGGTGTTATTGATCCTCTTTGATGTGCTTTAATTTGGATAATTGTATATATTTATTTCAGATGTGACAACTTGTTTAGTTAATTTTTCTTTGGGCCATTTCATGAAATGGGGCAGCGGCATTACTGCATCAAATGGACACTGTAGTGTCCTGCAGTAGTCGTAGGTTCCTCTAGTCTACAACAGAGGGTGAATAGTGAATAGTATATATGGAGGAGAAACTACAAAGCCCAAAGGACATCCTTCAGCAGAACTCCTCTTGTTTCTTTGATAAGGAATGCCTCATGAAGGGTAATCAGGAACAGCATAGGAACAGTATAGGAACATGAACGTAAAGGAACAGGAACAGTAACAGTATAGAAACAGTACAGGACAAATAACATTATTTGAACAGTATAGGAACAGGAACGTAAAGGAACAGGAACAGTAACAGTATAGAAACAGTACAGGACAAATAACATTATTTGAACAGGAAAGGAACAGGAACAGTATAGGAACACTAAAAGTATAGGAACAGAAACAATATAGGAACAGGAATAGTATTGGAACAGTATAGGACAAGGAAAAGTATTTGACTAAAGGAACAGTAAAGGAACATGAACAGTATATGAATGTTAAAAGTATAGGAACAGTATTGGAACAGTATAGGACAAGGAACAGTATTGGAACAGTATAGGACAAGGAACAGTATTTGAACAGTATAGGAATGTTAAAAATATAGGTACAGGAACAGTATAGGAACATGAACGTATAGGAACAGGAACAGTATTTGAACAGTATAGGACAAGGAACAGTATAGGAACGGGAACAGTAAAGGCATAGGAACAGCATTCAAACATGGAAAGGATAGGAACAGTATAGGAACCATATTTGAACAGTACAGGAACAGGAACAGTAAAGGAACAGGAACAGTATTTAAACAGTATAGGAACAGGAACAGTATTGGAACAGTATAGGAACAGGAACCGTATAGGAACGTGAATAGTATAGGAACGGGAATAGTATTGGAACATGAAGAGTATATGTACAGTATATGAATAGGAACAGTGTATGAACATGTATAGGAACAGCATTGGAACAGGAACAGTATAGGAACGGTAACAGTATAGGAACGGCATTGGAACAGGAACAGTATAGGAACAGCATTGGAACAGGAACAGTATAGGAACGGTATAGGAACAGTATAGGAGAGGATTGGTATAGGAACAGGAGCAGTACAGAACAGTATTGGAACAGTATAGGAGAGGATTGGTATAGGAACAGGAGTAGTACAGAACAGTATAGGAACAGTATATGAGAGGATTGGTATTGGAACAGGAGTAGTACAGAACAGTATTTGAACAGTATTTGAAAAGTATAGGAGAGGATTGGTATTGGAACAGGAGTAGTACAGAACAGTAATTGAACAGTATAGGAACAGTATAGGAGAGGATTGGTATTGGAACAGGTGTAGTACAGAACAGTATTTGAACAGTATAGGAACAGTATAGGAGAGGATTGGTATTGGAACAGGAGTAGTACAGAACAGTATTTGAACATTATAGGAGATGATTGGTATTGGAACAGGAGTAGTACAGAACAGTATAGGAGAGGATTGGTATTGGAACAGGAGTAGTACAGAACAGTATTTGAACAGTATAGGAGAGGATTGGTATAGGAACAGGAGTAGTACAGAACAGTATTTGAACAGTATAGGAACAGTATAGGAGAGGATTGGTATTGAAACAGGAGCAGTACAGAACAGTATTGGAACAGTATAGGAACAGTATAGGAGAGGATTGGTATAGGAACAGGAGCAGTACAGAACAGTATAGGAACAGTATAGGAGAGGATTGGTATTGGAACAGGAGTAGTACAGAACAGTATAGGAACAGTATAGGGGAGGATTGGTATTGGAACAGGAGTAGTACAGAACAGTATAGCAACAGTATAGGAACAGTATAGGAGAGGATTGGTATAGGAACAGGAGTAGTACAGAACAGTAAAGGAACAGTATAGGAGAGGATTGGTATTGGAACAGGAGCAGTACAGAACAGTATTGGAACAGTATAGGAGAGGATTGGTATTGGAACAGGTGTAGTGCAGAACAGTATTTGAACAGTATAGGAACAGTATAGGAGAGGATTGGTATTGGAACAGGAGTAGTACAGAACAGTATTTGAACATTATAGGAGAAGATTGGTATTGGAACAGGAGTAGTACAGAACAGTATTTGAACAGTATAGGAGAGGATTGGTATTGGAACAGGAGTAGTACAGAACAGTATTTGAACAGTATAGGAACAGTATAGTAGAGGATTGGTATAGGAACAGGAGTAGTACAGAACAGTATTTGAACAGTATAGGAACAGTATAGGAGATGATTGGTATAGGAACAGGATTAGTACAGAACAGTATTTGAACAGTATAGGAACAGTATAGGAGAGGATTGGTATAGGAACAGGAGCAGTACAGAACAGTATTTGAACAGTATAGGAGAGGATTGGTATTGAAACAGGAGTAGTACAGAACAGTATTGGAACAGGAACCGTATAGGAACGGTAACAGTATAGCAACAGTATAGGAGAGGATTGGTATAGGAACAGGGGTAGTAGAGAACAGTATTGGAACAGTATAGGAGAGGATTGGTATAGGAACAGGAGTAGTACAGAACAGTATTGGAACAGGAACCGTATAGGAACGGTAACAGTATTTGAACAGTATAGGAACAGTATAGGAGAGGATTGGTATAGGAACAGGAGCAGTACAGAACTGTATTTGAACAGTATAGGAGAGGATTGGTATTGAAACAGGAGCAGTACAGAACAGTATTGGAACAGTATAGGAGAGGATTGATATAGGAACAGGAGTAGTACAGAACAGTATTGGAACAGTATAGGAGAGGATTAGTATAGGAACAGGAGCAGTACAGAACAGTTTTGGAACAGTATAGGAGAGGATTGGTATAGGAACAGGAGTAGTACAGAACAGTATTGGAACAGGAACCGTATAGGAACGGTAACAGTATAGGAACAGTATAGGAGAGGATTGGTATAGGAACAGGAGTTGTACAGAACAGTATTGGAACAGGAACCGTATAGGAACGGTAACAGTATAGGAACAGTATAGGAGAGGATTGGTATTGAAACAGGAGCAGTACAAAACAGTATTGGAACAGTATAGGAGAGGATTGGTATAGGAACAGGAGTAGTACAGAACAGTATTGGAACAGGAACCGTATAGGAACAGTATAGAAGAGGATTGGTATAGGAACAGGAGTAGTACAGAACAGTATTGGAACAGGAACCGTATAGGAACGGTAACAGTATAGGAACAGTATAGGAGAGGATTGGTATTGAAACAGGAGCAGTACAGAACAGTATTGGAACAGTATAGGAGAGGATTGGTATAGGAACAGGAGTAGTACAGAACAGTATAGGAACAGTATAGCAGAGGATTGGTATAGGAACAGGAGCAGTACAGAACAGTATTTGAACAGTATAGGAACAGTATAGGAGAGGATTGGTATAGGAACAGGAGCAGTACAGAACTGTATTTGAACTGTATAGGAACAGTATAGGAGAGGATTGGTATTGGAACAGGAGCAGTACAGAACAGTATAGGAACAGTATAGGAGAGGATTGGTATAGGAACAGGAGCAGTACAGAACTGTATTTGAACAGTATAGGAACAGTATAGGAGAGGATTGGTATAGGAACAGGAGTAGTACAGAACAGTATTGGAACAGTATAGGAACAGTATAGGAGAGGATTGGTATAGGAACAGGAGCAGTACAGAACTGTATTTGAACAGTATAGGAACAGTATAGGAGAGGATTGGTATAGGAACAGGAGCAGTACAGAACTGTATTTGAACAGTATAGGAACAGTATAGGAGAGGATTGGTATTGAAACAGGAGCAGTACAGAACAGTATTGGAACAGTATAGGAGAGGATTGGTATAGGAACAGGAGTAGTACAGAACAGTATTGGAACAGTATAGGAACAGTATAGGAGAGGATTGGTATAGGAACAGGAGCAGTACAGAACAGTATTTGAACAGTATTGGAACAGTATAGGAGAGGATTGGTATTGGAACAGGAGTAGTACAGAACAGTATTGGAACAGGAACCGTATAGGAACGGTAACAGTATAGGAACAGTATAGGAGAGGATTGGTATAGGAACATGAGTAGTACAGAACATTATTGGAACAGTATAGGAGAGGATTGGTATAGGAACAGGAGTAGTACAGAACAGTATAGGAACAGTATAGGAGAGGATTGGTATAGGAACAGGAGTAGTACAGAACAGTATTGGAACAGGAACTGTATAGGAACGGTAACAGTATAGGAACAGTATAGGAGAGGATTGGTATTGAAACAGGAGCAGTACAGAACAGTATTGGAACAGTATAGGAGAGGATTGGTATAGGAACAGGAGTAGTACAGAACAGTATAGGAACAGTATAGGAGAGGATTGGTATAGGAACAGGAGTAGTACAGAACAGTATTGGAACAGGAACCGTATAGGAACGGTAACAGTATAGGAACAGTATAGGAGAGGATTGGTATAGGAACAGGAGTAGTACAGAACAGTATTGGAACAGGAACCGTATAGGAACGGTAACAGTATAGGAACAGTATAGGAGAGGATTGGTTTAGGAACAGGAGTAGTACAGAACATTATTGGAACAGAAGAGGAGAGGATTGGTATAGGAACAGGAGTAGTACAGAACAGTATTGGAACAGGAACCGTATAGGAACGGTAACAGTATAGGAACAGTATAGGAGAGGATTGGTATAGGAACAGGAGTAGTACAGAACATTATTGGAGCAGGAACCGTATAGGAACGGTAACAGTATTGGAACAGTATAGGAACAGTATAGGAACAGTATAGGAGAAGATTGGTATAGGAACAGGAGCAGTAGAGAACAGTATTGGAACAGGAACCATATAGGAACGGTAACAGTATAGCAACAGTATAGGAGAGGATTGGTATAGGAACAGGAGTAGTACAGAACAGTATTGGAACAGTATAGGAACAGTATAGGAACAGTATAGGTGAGGATTGATATAGGAACAGGAGTAGTACAGAACAGTATAGGAACTGTATAGGAGAGGATTGGTATAGGAACAGGAGTAGTACAGAACAGTATTGGAACAGTATAGGAACAGTATAGGAGAGGATTGGTATTGGAACAGGAGCAGTACAGAACAGTATTGGAACAGTATAGGAACAGTATAGGAACAGTATAGGAGAGGATTGGTATTGGAACAGGAGTAGTACAGAACATTATAGGAACAGTATAGGAACAGTATAGGAACAGTATAGGAGAGGATTGGTATTGGAACAGGAGTAGTACAGAACATTATTGGAACATTATAGGAACATTATAGGAACAGTATAGGAGAGGATTGGTATTGGAACAGGAGCAGTACAGAACAGTATTGGAACAGTATAGGAACAGTATAGGAACAGTATAGGAACAGTATAGGAGAGGATTGGTATTGGAACAGGAGTAGTACAGAACAGTATTGGAACAGTATAGGAGAGGATTGTTATTGGAACAGGAGTAGTACAGAACAGTATTGGAACAGTATAGGAACAGTATAGCAACAGTATAGGAGAGGATTGGTATAGGAACAGGAGTAGTACAGAACCGTATTGGAACAGTATAGGAACAGTATAGGAACAGTATAGGAGAGGATTGGTATTGGAACAGGAGCAGTACAGAACAGTATTGGAACAGTATAGGAGAGGATTGGTATTGGAACAGGAGCAGTACAGAACAGTATTGGAACAGTATAGGAACAGTATAGGAGAGGATTGGTATTGGAACAGGAGTAGTACAGAACAGTATTGGAACAGTATAGGAACAGTATAGGAACAGTATAGGAGAGGATTGGTATAGGAACAGGGGTAGTAGAGAACAGTATTGGAACAGTATAGGAGAGGATTGGTATTGAAACAGGAGTAGTACAGAACAGTATTGGAACAGTATAGGAGAGGATTGGTATAGGAACAGGAGCAGTACAGAACAGTATAGAAACAGTATAGGAGAGGATTGGTATAGGAACAGGAGCAGTACAGAACAGTATTGGAACAGTATAGGAGAGGATTGGTATTGAAACAGGAGTAGTACAGAACAGTATTGGAACAGTATAGGAACAGTATAGGAGAGGATTGGTATTGGAACAGGAGTAGTACAGAACAGTATTGGAACAGTATAGGAACAGTATAGGAACAGTATAGGAGAGGATTGGTATTGGAACAGGAGTAGTACAGAACATTATAGGAACAGTATAGGAACAGTATAGGAACAGTATAGGAGAGGATTGGTATTGGAACAGGAGTAGTACAGAACATTATTGGAACATTATAGGAACATTATAGGAACAGTATAGGAGAGGATTGGTATTGGAACAGGAGCAGTACAGAACAGTATTGGAACAGTATAGGAACAGTATAGGAGAGGATTGGTATTGGAACAGGAGTAGTACAGAACAGTATTGGAACAGTATAGGAGAGGATTGGTATTGGAACAGGAGTAGTACAGAACAGTATTGGAACAGTATAGGAACAGTATAGCAACAGTATAGGAGAGGATTGGTATAGGAACAGGAGTAGTACAGAACCGTATTGGAACAGTATAGGAACAGTATAGGAACAGTATAGGAGAGGATTGGTATTGGAACAGGAGCAGTACAGAACAGTATTGGAACAGTATAGGAGAGGATTGGTATTGGAACAGGAGCAGTACAGAACAGTATTGGAACAGTATAGGAACAGTATAGGAGAGGATTGGTATTGGAACAGGAGTAGTACAGAACAGTATTGGAACAGTATAGGAACAGTATAGGAACAGTATAGGAGAGGATTGGTATTGGAACAGGAGTAGTACAGAACAGTATTGGAACAGTATAGGAACAGTATAGCAACAGTATAGGAGAGGATTGGTATAGGAACAGGAGTAGTACAGAACAGTATTGGAACAGTATAGGAGAGGATTGGTATTGGAACAGGAGCAGTACAGAACAGTATTGGAACAGTATAGGAACAGTATAGGAGAGGATTGGTATAGGAACAGGAGTAGTACAGAACATTATTGGAACAGTATAGGAGAGGATTGGTATTGGAACAGGAGCAGTACAGAACAGTATTGGAACAGTATAGGAACAGTATAGGAGAGGATTGGTATTGGAACAGGAGGCAGTACAGAACAGTAGTACAGAACAGTATAGGAACAGTATAGGAACAGTGTAGGAGAGGATTGGTATTGGAACAGGAGCAGTACAGAACAGTATTGGAACAGTATAGGAACAGTATAGGAGAGGATTGGTATTGGAACAGGAGTAGTACAGAACAGTATTGGAACAGTATAGGAGAGGATTGGTATAGGAACAGGAGCAGTACAGAACAGTATAGAAACAGTATAGGAGAGGATTGGTATAGGAACAGGAGCAGTACAGAACAGTATTGGAACAGTATAGGAACAGTATAGGAGAGGATTGGTATTGAAACAGGAGTAGTACAGAACAGTATTGGAACAGTATAGGAACAGTATAGGAGAGGATTGGTATTGGAACAGGAGTAGTACAGAAGAGTATTGGAACAGTATAGGAGAGGATTGGTATTGGAACAGGAGTAGTACAGAACAGTATTGGAACAGTATAGGAACAGTATAGGAACAGTATAGGAGAGGATTGGTATTGGAACAGGAGTAGTACAGAACAGTATTGGAACAGTATAGGAACAGTATAGGAACAGTATAGGAGAGGATTGGTATAGGAACAGGAGTGGTACAGAACAGTATTGGAACAGTATAGGAGAGGATTGGTATTGAAACAGGAGTAGTACAGAACAGTATTGGAACAGTATAGGAGAGGATTGGTATAGGAACAGGAGCAGTACAGAACAGTATAGAAACAGTATAGGAGAGGATTGGTATGGGAACAGGAGCAGTACAGAACAGTATTGGAACAGTATAGGAACAGTATAGGAGAGGATTGGTATTGAAACAGGAATAGTACAGAACAGTATTGGAACAGTATAGGAACAGTATAGGAGAGGATTGGTATTGGAACAGGAGTAGTACAGAACAGTATTGGAACAGTATAGGAACAGTATAGGAACAGTATAGGAACAGTATAGGAACAGTATAGGAGAGGATTGGTATTGGAACAGGAGTAGTACAGAACAGTATTGGAACTGTATAGGAACAGTATAGCAACAGTATAGGAGAGGATTGGTATAGGAACAGGAGTAGTACAGAACAGTATTGGAACAGTATAGGAGAGGATTGGTATTGAAACAGGAGTAGTACAGAACAGTATTGGAACAGTATAGGAGAGGATTGGTATAGGAACAGGAGCAGTACAGAACAGTATAGGAACAGTATAGGAGAGGATTGGTATTGGAACAGGAACAGTACAGAACAGTATTTGAACAGTATAGGAACAGTATAGGAGAGGATTGGTATAGGAACAGGAATAGTACAGAACAGTATTGGAACAGTATAGGAGAGGATTGGTATTGAAACAGGAGTAGTACAGAACAGTATTGGAACAGTATAGGAGAGGATTGGTATAGGAACAGGAGCAGTACAGAACAGTATAGGAACAGTATAGGAGAGGATTGGTATAGGAACAGGAGCAGTACAGAACAGTATTGGAACAGTATAGGAACAGTATAGGAGAGGATTGGTATTGAAACAGGAGTAGTACAGAACAGTATTGGAACAGTATAGGAGAGGATTGGTATAGGAACAGGAGCAGTACAGAACAGTATAGGAACAGTATAGGAGAGGATTGGTATAGGAACAGGAGCAGTACAGAACAGTATTGGAACAGTATAGGAACAGTATAGGAACAGTATAGGAGAGGATTGGTATAGGAACAGGAGTAGTACAGAACAGTATTGGAACAGTATAGGAGAGGATTGGTATAGGAACAGGAGCAGTACAGAACAGTATAGAAACAGTATAGGAGAGGATTGGTATAGGAACAGGAGCAGTACAGAACAGTATTGGAACAGTATAGGAACAGTATAGGTGAGGATTGGTATTGAAACAGGAGTAGTACAGAACAGTATTGGAACAGTATAGGAACAGTATAGGAGAGGATTGGTATTGGAACAGGAGTAGTACAGAACAGTATTGGAACAGTATAGGAACAGTATAGGAGAGGATTGGTATTGGAACAGGAGTAGTACAGAACAGTATTGGAACTGTATAGGAACAGTATAGCAACAGTATAGGAGAGGATTGGTATAGGAACAGGAGTAGTACAGAACAGTATTGGAACAGTATAGGAGAGGATTGGTATTGAAACAGGAGTAGTACAGGACAGTATTGGAACAGTATAGGAGAGGATTGGTATAGCAACAGGAGCAGTACAGAACAGTATAGGAACAGTATAGGAGAGGATTGGTATTGGAACAGGAACAGTACAGAACAGTATTTGAACAGTATAGGAACAGTATAGGAGAGGATTGGTATAGGAACAGGAATAGTACAGAACAGTATTGGAACAGTATAGGAGAGGATTGGTATTGAAACAGGAGTAGTACAGAACAGTATTGGAACAGTATAGGAGAGGATTGGTATAGGAACAGGAGCAGTACAGAACAGTATAGGAACAGTATAGGAGAGGATTGGTATAGGAACAGGAGCAGTACAGAACAGTATTGGAACAGTATAGGAACAGTATAGGAGAGGATTGGTATTGAAACAGGAGTAGTACAGAACAGTATTGGAACAGTATAGGAGAGGATTGGTACTGAAACAGGAGTAGTACAGAACAGTATTGGAACAGTATAGGAGAGGATTGGTATAGGAACAGGAGCAGTACAGAACAGTATTGGAACAGTATAGGAGAGGATTGGTATAGGAACAGGAGTAGTACAGAACAGTATTGGAACAGTATAGGAGAGGATTGGTATTGGAACAGGAACAGTACAGAACAGTATTTGAACAGTATAGGAACAGTATAGGAGAGGATTGGTATAGGAACAGGAATAGTACAGAACAGTATTTGAACAGTATAGGAGAGGATTGGTATTGGAACAGGAGCAGTACAGAACAGTATTTGAACAGTATAGGAACAGTATAGGAGAGGATTGGTATAGGAACAGGAGTAGTACAGAACAGTATTGGAACATTATAGGAGAGGATTGGTATAGGAACAGGAGTAGTACAGAACAGTATTGGAACAGTATAGGAGAGGATTGGTATAGGAACAGGAACAGTACAGAACAGTATTTGAACAGTATAGGAACAGGAGCAGTAGAGAACAGTATTTGAACAGTATAGGAACAGGAGGAACAGTAGAGAACAGTATTTGAACAGTATAGGAACAGTATAGGAGAGGATTGGTATAGGAACAGGAGTAGTACAGAACAGTATTTGAACAGTATAGGAACAGTATAGGAGAGGATTGGTATAGGAACAGGAGCAGTACAGAACAGTATTGGAACAGTATAGGAGAGGATTGGTATTGGAACAGGAGTAGTACAGAACAGTATAGGAGAGGATTGGTATTGGAACAGGAGCAGTACAGAACAGTATTGGAACAGTATAGGAGAGGATTGGTATAGGAACAGGAGTAGTACAGAACAGTATAGGAACAGTATAGGAGAGGATTGGTATAGGAACAGGGGTAGTACAGAACAGTATTGGAACAGTATAGGAACAGTATAGGAGAGGATTGGTATTGGAACAGGAGTAGTACAGAACAGTATTGGAACTGTATAGGAACAGTATAGCAACAGTATAGGAGAGGATTGGTATAGGAACAGGAGTAGTACAGAACAGTATTGGAACAGTATAGGAGAGGATTGGTATTGAAACAGGAGTAGTACAGAACAGTATTGGAACAGTATAGGAGAGGATTGGTATAGGAACAGGAGCAGTACAGAACAGTATAGGAACAGTATAGGAGAGGATTGGTATAGGAACAGGAGCAGTACAGAACAGTATTGGAACAGTATAGGAACAGTATAGGAGAGGATTGGTATTGAAACAGGAGTAGTACAGAACAGTATTGGAACAGTATAGGAGAGGATTGGTATTGAAACAGGAGTAGTACAGAACAGTATTGGAACAGTATAGGAGAGGATTGGTATAGGAACAGGAGCAGTACAGAACAGTATTGGAACAGTATAGGAGAGGATTGGTATAGGAACAGGAGTAGTACAGAACAGTATAGGAACAGTATAGGAGAGGATTGGTATAGGAACAGGAGTAGTACAGAACAGTATTGGAACAGGAACTGTATAGGAACGGTAACAGTATAGGAACAGTATAGGAGAGGATTGGTATTGAAACAGGAGCAGTACAGAACAGTATTGGAACAGTATAGGAGAGGATTGGTATAGGAACAGGAGTAGTACAGAACAGTATAGGAACAGTATAGGAGAGGATTGGTATAGGAACAGGAGTAGTACAGAACAGTATTGGAACAGGAACCGTATAGGAACGGTAACAGTATAGGAACAGTATAGGAGAGGATTGGTATAGGAACAGGAGTAGTACAGAACAGTATTGGAACAGGAACCGTATAGGAACGGTAACAGTATAGGAACAGTATAGGAGAGGATTGGTTTAGGAACAGGAGTAGTACAGAACATTATTGGAACAGAAGAGAGAGGATTGGTATAGGAACAGGAGTAGTACAGAACAGTATTGGAACAGGAACCGTATAGGAACAGTAACAGTATAGGAACAGTATAGGAGAGGATTGGTATAGGAACAGGAGTAGTACAGAACATTATTGGAGCAGGAACCGTATAGGAACGGTAACAGTATTGGAACAGTATAGGAACAGTATAGGAACAGTATAGGAGAAGATTGGTATAGGAACAGGAGTAGTACAGAACAGTATAGGAACTGTATAGGAGATGATTGGTATAGGAACAGGAGTAGTACAGAACAGTATTGGAACAGTATAGGAACAGTATAGGAGAGGATTGGTATTGGAACAGGAGCAGTACAGAACAGTATTGGAACAGTATAGGAACAGTATAGGAACAGTATAGGAGAGGATTGGTATTGGAACAGGAGTAGTACAGAACATTATAGGAACAGTATAGGAACAGTATAGGAACAGTATAGGAGAGGATTGGTATTGGAACAGGAGTAGTACAGAACATTATTGGAACATTATAGGAACATTATAGGAACAGTATAGGAGAGGATTGGTATGGGAACAGGAGCAGTACAGAACATTATAGGAACAGTATTGGAACAGTATAGGAACAGTATAGGAACAGTATAGGTGAGGATTGATATAGGAA
Organism: Oncorhynchus gorbuscha; assembly: GCF_021184085.1. Lineage (NCBI taxonomy): Eukaryota > Metazoa > Chordata > Actinopteri > Salmoniformes > Salmonidae > Oncorhynchus > Oncorhynchus gorbuscha. The sequence continues at coordinate 85,760,941 of NC_060185.1, forward strand.
CAGGAGTAGTACAGAACAGTATAGGAACTGTATAGGAGAGGATTGGTATAGGAACAGGAGTAGTACAGAGCAGTATTGGAACAGTATAGGAACAGTATAGGAGAGGATTGGTATTGGAACAGGAGCAGTACAGAACAGTATTGGAACAGTATAGGAACAGTATAGGAACAGTATAGGAGAGGATTGGTATTGGAACAGGAGTAGTACAGAACATTATAGGAACAGTATAGGAACAGTATAGGAACATTATAGGAACAGTATAGGGAGGATTGGTATTGGAACAGGAGCAGTACAGAACAGTATTGGAACAGTATAGGAACAGTATAGGAACAGTATAGGAGAGGATTGGTATTGGAACAGGAGTAGTACAGAACAGTATTGGAACAGTATAGGAGAGGATTGGTATTGGAACAGGAGTAGTACAGAACAGTATTGGAACAGTATAGGAACAGTATAGCAACAGTATAGGAGAGGATTGGTATAGGAACAGGAGTAGTACAGAACCGTATTGGAACAGTATAGGAACAGTATAGGAACAGTATAGGAGAGGATTGGTATTGGAACAGGAGCAGTACAGAACAGTATTGGAACAGTATAGGAGAGGATTGGTATTGGAACAGGAGCAGTACAGAACAGTATTGGAACAGTATAGGAACAGTATAGGAGAGGATTGGTATTGGAACAGGAGTAGTACAGAACAGTATTGGAACAGTATAGGAACAGTATAGGAACAGTATAGGAGAGGATTGGTATTGGAACAGGAGTAGTACAGAACAGTATTGGAACAGTATAGGAACAGTATAGCAACAGTATAGGAGAGGATTGGTATAGGAACAGGAGTAGTACAGAACAGTATTGGAACAGTATAGGAGAGGATTGGTATTGGAACAGGAGCAGTACAGAACAGTATTGGAACAGTATAGGAACAGTATAGGAGAGGATTGGTATAGGAACAGGAGTAGTACAGAACATTATTGGAACAGTATAGGAGAGGATTGGTATTGGAACAGGAGCAGTACAGAACAGTATTGGAACAGTAGAGGAACAGTATAGGAGAGGATTGGTATTGGAACAGGAGCAGTACAGAACAGTATAGGAACAGTATAGGAACAGTGTAGGAGAGGATTGGTATTGGAACAGGAGCAGTACAGAACAGTATTGGAACAGTATAGGAACAGTATAGGAGAGGATTGGTATTGGAACAGGAGTAGTACAGAACAGTATTGGAACAGTATAGGAACAGTATAGGAACAGTATAGGAGAGGATTGGTATAGGAACAGGAGTAGTACAGAACAGTATTGGAACAGTATAGGAGAGGATTGGTATTGAAACAGGAGTAGTACAGAACAGTATAGAAACAGTATAGGAGAGGATTGGTATAGGAACAGGAGCAGTACAGAACAGTATTGGAACAGTATAGGAACAGTATAGGAGAGGATTGGTATTGAAACAGGAGTAGTACAGAACAGTATTGGAACAGTATAGGAACAGTATAGGAGAGGATTGGTATTGGAACAGGAGTAGTACAGAACAGTATTGGAACAGTATAGGAACAGTATAGGAACAGTATAGGAACAGTATAGGAGAGGATTGGTATTGGAACAGGAGTAGTACAGAACAGTATTGGAACAGTATAGGAACAGTATAGGAACAGTATAGGAACAGTATAGGAGAGGATTGGTATTGGAACAGGAGTAGTACAGAACAGTATTGGAACTGTATAGGAACAGTATAGCAACAGTATAGGAGAGGATTGGTATAGGAACAGGAGTAGTACAGAACAGTATTGGAACAGTATAGGAGAGGATTGGTATTGAAACAGGAGTAGTACAGAACAGTATTGGAACAGTATAGGAGAGGATTGGTATTGAAACAGGAGTAGTACAGAACAGTATTGGAACAGTATAGGAGAGGATTGGTATAGGAACAGGAGCAGTACAGAACAGTATAGGAACAGTATAGGAGAGGATTGGTATTGGAACAGGAACAGTACAGAACAGTATTTGAACAGTATAGGAACAGTATAGGAGAGGATTGGTATAGGAACAGGAATAGTACAGAACAGTATTGGAACAGTATAGGAACAGTATAGGAGAGGATTGGTATTGAAACAGGAGTAGTACAGAACAGTATTGGAACAGTATAGGAGAGGATTGGTATAGGAACAGGAGCAGTACAGAACAGTATAGGAACAGTATAGGAGAGGATTGGTATAGGAACAGGAGCAGTACAGAACAGTATAGGAACAGTATAGGAACAGTATAGGAACAGTATAGGAGAGGATTGGTATAGGAACAGGAGTAGTACAGAACAGTATTGGAACAGTATAGGAGAGGATTGGTATAGGAACAGGAGCAGTACAGAACAGTATAGAAACAGTATAGGAGAGGATTGGTATAGGAACAGGAGCAGTACAGAACAGTATTGGAACAGTATAGGAACAGTATAGGAGATGATTGGTATTGAAACATGAGTAGTACAGAACAGTATTGGAACAGTATAGGAACAGTATAGGAGAGGATTGGTATTGGAACAGGAGTAGTACAGAACAGTATTGGAACAGTATAGGAACAGTATAGGAGAGGATTGGTATTGGAACAGGAGTAGTACAGAACAGTATTGGAACTGTATAGGAACAGTATAGCAACAGTATAGGAGAGGATTGGTATAGGAACAGGAGTAGTACAGAACAGTATTGGAACAGTATAGGAGAGGATTGGTATTGAAACAGGAGTAGTACAGGACAGTATTGGAACAGTATAGGAGAGGATTGGTATAGCAACAGGAGCAGTACAGAACAGTATAGGAACAGTATAGGAGAGGATTGGTATTGGAACAGGAACAGTACAGAACAGTATTTGAACAGTATAGGAACAGTATAGGAGAGGATTGGTATAGGAACAGGAATAGTACAGAACAGTATTGGAACAGTATAGGAGAGGATTGGTATTGAAACAGGAGTAGTACAGAACAGTATTGGAACAGTATAGGAGAGGATTGGTATAGGAACAGGAGCAGTACAGAACAGTATAGGAGAGGATTGGTATAGGAACAGGAGCAGTACAGAACAGTATTGGAACAGTATAGGAACAGTATAGGAGAGGATTGGTATTGAAACAGGAGTAGTACAGAACAGTATTGGAACAGTATAGGAGAGGATTGGTATAGGAACAGGAGCAGTACAGAACAGTATAGGAACAGTATAGGAGAGGATTGGTATAGGAACAGGAGCAGTACAGAACAGTATTGGAACAGTATAGGAACAGTGTAGGAGAGGATTGGTATTGAAACAGGAGTAGTACAGAACAGTATTGGAACAGTATAGGAGAGGATTGGTATAGGAACAGGAGCAGTACAGAACAGTATAGGAACAGTATAGGAGAGGATTGGTATAGGAACAGGAGCAGTACAGAACAGTATTGGAACAGTATAGGAACAGTGTAGGAGAGGATTGGTATAGGAACAGGAGCAGTACAGAACAGTATTTGAACAGTATAGGAACAGTATAGGAGAGGATTGGTATAGGAACACGAGTAGTACAGAACAGTATTTGAACAGTATAGGAACAGTATAGGAGAGGATTGGTATTGAAACAGGAGCAGTACAGAACAGTATTGGAACAGTATAGGAGAGGATTGGTATAGGAACAGGAGTAGTACAGAACAGTATTGGAACAGTATAGGAGAGGATTGGTATTGGAACAGGAACAGTACAGAACAGTATTTGAACAGTATAGGAACAGTATAGGAGAGGATTGGTATAGGAACAGGAATAGTACAGAACAGTATTTGAACAGTATAGGAGAGGATTGGTATTGGAACAGGAGCAGTACAGAACAGTATTTGAACAGTATAGGAACAGTATAGGAGAGGATTGGTATAGGAACAGGAGTAGTACAGAACAGTATTGGAACATTATAGGAGAGGATTGGTATAGGAACAGGAGTAGTACAGAACAGTATTGGAACAGTATAGGATAGGATTGGTATAGGAACAGGAACAGTACAGAACAGTATTTGAACAGTATAGGAACAGGAGCAGTAGAGAACAGTATTTGAACAGTATAGGAACAGTATAGGAGAGGATTGGTATAGGAACAGGAGTAGTACAGAACAGTATTTGAACAGTATAGGAACAGTATAGGAGAGGATTGGTATAGGAACAGGAGCAGTACAGAACAGTATTGGAACAGTATAGGAAAGGATTGGTATTGGAACAGGAGTAGTACAGAACAGTATAGGAGAGGATTGGTATTGGAACAGGAGCAGTACAGAACAGTATTGGAACAGTATAGGAGAGGATTGGTATAGGAACAGGAGTAGTACAGAACAGTATAGGAACAGTATAGGAGAGGATTGGTATAGGAACAGGGGTAGTACAGAACAGTATTGGAACAGTATAGGAACAGTATAGGAGAGGATTGGTATTGGAACAGGAGTAGTACAGAACAGTATTGGAACTGTATAGGAACAGTATAGCAACAGTATAGGAGAGGATTGGTATAGGAACAGGAGTAGTACAGAACAGTATTGGAACAGTATAGGAGAGGATTGATATTGAAACAGGAGTAGTACAGAACAGTATTGGAACAGTATAGGAGAGGATTGGTATAGGAACAGGAGCAGTACAGAACAGTATAGGAACAGTATAGGAGAGGATTGGTATAGGAACAGGAGCAGTACAGAACAGTATTGGAACAGTATAGGAACAGTATAGGAGAGGATTGGTATTGAAACAGGAGTAGTACAGAACAGTATTGGAACAGTATAAGAGAGGATTGGTATTGAAACATGAGTAGTACAGAACAGTATTGGAACAGTATAGGAGAGGATTGGTATAGGAACAGGAGCAGTACAGAACAGTATAGGAACAGTATAGGAGAGGATTGGTATAGGAACAGGAGCAGTACAGAACAGTATTGGAACAGTATAGGAACAGTGTAGGAGAGGATTGGTATTGAAACAGGAGTAGTACAGAACAGTATTGGAACAGTATAGGAGAGGATTGGTATAGGAACAGGAGCAGTACAGAACAGTATTGGAACAGTATAGGAACAGTGTAGGAGAGGATTGGTATAGGAACAGGAGCAGTACAGAACAGTATTTGAACAGTATAGGAACAGTATAGGAGAGGATTGGTATAGGAACACGAGTAGTACAGAACAGTATTTGAACAGTATAGGAACAGTATAGGAGAGGATTGGTATTGGAACAGGAGTAGTACAGAACAGTATTTGAACAGTATAGGAACAGTATAGGAGAGGTTTGGTATAGGAACAGGAGTAGTACAGAACAGTATTGGAACATTATAGGAGAGGATTGGTATAGGAACAGGAGTAGTACAGAACAGTATTGGAACAGTATAGGAGAGGATTGGTATAGGAACAGGAACAGTACAGAACAGTATTTGAACAGTATAGGAACAGTATAGGAGAGGATTGGTATAGGAACAGGAGCAGTAGAGAACAGTATTTGAACAGTATAGGAACAGTATAGGAGAGGATTGGTATAGGAACAGGAGTAGTACAGAACAGTATTTGAACAGTATAGGAACAGTATAGGAGAGGATTGGTATAGGAACAGGAGCAGTACAGAACAGTATTGGAACAGTATAGGAGAGGATTGGTATTGGAACAGGAGTAGTACAGAACAGTATAGGAGAGGATTGGTATTGGAACAGGAGCAGTACAGAACAGTATTGGAACAGTATAGGAGAGGATTGGTATAGGAACAGGAGTAGTACAGAACAGTATTGGAACAGTATAGGAGAGGATTGGTATAGGAACAGGAGCAGTACAGAACAGTATTGGAACAGTATAGGAACAGGAACAGTATAGGAACAGTAACAGTATAAGGATAGGAACAGTAATGGAACAAGAAAAATATTGTAACAGGAACAGAAACAGAAACATTATTTGAACAGGAACAGTATAGGAATGGAAACAGTATTTGAAAAGGAACAGTATAGGAACAGGAAGAGTATAGAGGAAGTATAGGAACAGTAACAGTATTTGCACAGGAACAGTATAGGAACAGAAACAGTATTTGAACAGGAACAGTATCGGAACAAAACAGTATAGGAACAGGAACAGTATAGGAACAATAACAGTATAGGAACAGGAACAGTATAGGAACAATAACAGTATAGGAACAGGAACAGTATAGGAACAGGAACAGTATAGGAACAGGAACAGTATAGGAACAGGAACAGTATAGGAACAGGAACAGTATAGGAACAGGAACAGTATAGGAACAGGAACAGTATAGGAACAGGAACAGTATAGGAACAGGAACAGTATAGGAACAATAACAGTATAGGAACAATAACAGTATAGGAACAGGAACAGTATAGGAACAGGAACAGTATAGGAACAGGAACAGTATAGGAACAGGAACAGTATAGGAACAGGAACAGTATAGGAACAGGAACAGTATAGGAACAGGAACAGTATAGGAACAGGAACAGTATAGGAACAGGAACAGTATAGGAACAGGAACAGTATAGGAACAATAACAGTATAGGAACAGGAACAGTATAGGAACAGGAACAGTATAGGAACAGGAACAGTATAGGAACAGGAACAGTATAGGAACAGTATAGGAACATGAACAGTATAGGAACATGAACAGTATAGGAACAGGAACAGTATAGGAACAATAACAGTATAGGAACAGGAACAGTATAGGAACAATAACAGTATAGGAACAGGAACAGTATAGGAACAGGAACAGTATAGGAACAGGAACAGTATAGGAACAATAACAGTATAGGAACAGGAACAGTATAGGAACAGGAACAGTATAGGAACAGGAACAGTATAGGAACAGGAACAGTATAGGAACAGAAACAGTATAGGAACAATAACAGTATAGGAACAATAACAGTATAGGAACAATAACAGTATAGGAACAATAACAGTATAGGAACAATAACAGTATAGGAACAATAACAGTATAGGAACAGGAACAGTATAGGAACAGGAACAGTATAGGAACAGGAACAATAACAGTATAGGAACAGGGACAGTATAGGAACAGTAACAGTATAGGAACAGGAACAGTATAGGAACAGGAACAGTATAGGAACAGGAACAGTATAGGAACAATAACAGTATAGGAACAATAACAGTATAGGAACAATAACAGTATAGGAACAATAACAGTATAGGAACAATAACAGTATAGGAACAGGAACAGTATAGGAACAGGAACAGTATAGGAACAGGAACAGTATAGGAACAGGAACAGTATAGGAACAGGAACAGTATAGGAACAATAACAGTATAGGAACAATAACAGTATAGGAACAATAACAGTATAGGAACAATAACAGTATAGGAACAATAACAGTATAGGAACAATAACAGTATAGGAACAATAACAGTATAGGAACAGGAACAGTATAGGAACAGGAACAGTATAGGAACAGTAACAGTATAGGAACAGGAACAGTATAGGAACAGTAACAGTATAGGAACAGGAACAGTATAGGAACAATAACAGTATAGGAACAGGAACAGTATAGGAACAGGAACAGTATAGGAACAGGAACAGTATAGGAACAATAACAGTATAGGAACAGGAACAGTATAGGAACAGGAACAGTATAGGAACAGGAACAGTATAGGAACAGAAACAGTATAGGAACAATAACAGTATAGGAACAATAACAGTATAGGAACAATAACAGTATAGGAACAATAACAGTATAGGAACAATAACAGTATAGGAACAGGAACAGTATAGGAACAGGAACAGTATAGGAACAGGAACAGTATAGGAACAGGAACAGTATAGGAACAGTAACAGTATAGGAACAGTAACAGTATAGGAACAGTAACAGTATAGGAACAGGAACAGTATAGGAACAATAACAGTATAGGAACAGGGACAGTATAGGAACAGTAACAGTATAGGAACAGGAACAGTATAGGAACAGGAACAGTATAGGAACAAACAGTAACAGTATAGGAACAATAACAGTATAGGAACAATAACAGTATAGGAACAATAACAGTATAGGAACAATAACAGTATAGGAACAGGAACAGTATAGGAACAGGAACAGTATAGGAACAGGAACAGTATAGGAACAGGAACAGTATAGGAACAGTAACAGTATAGGAACAGGAACAGTATTGGAACAATAACAGTATAGGAACAGGAGCAGTATAGGAACAGGAACAGTATAGGAACAGTATAGGAACAGTATAGGAACAGGAACAGTATAGGAACAATAACAGTATAGGAACAGGAGCAGTATAGGAACAATAACAGTATAGGAACAGGAACAGTATAGGAACAGGAACAGTATAGGAACAATAACAGTATAGGAACAGTAACAGTATAGGAACAGGAACAGTATAGGAACAATAACAGTATAGGAACAGGAACAGTATAGGAACAATAACAGTATAGGAACAATAACAGTATAGGAACAGGAACAGTATAGGAACAATACCAGTATAGGAACAATACCAGTATAGGAACAATACCAGTATAGGAACAATACCAGTATAGGAACAATACCAGTATAGGAACAATAACAGTATAGGAACAATAACAGTATAGGAACAATAACAGTATAGGAACAGGAACAGTATAGGAACAGGAACAGTATAGGAACAGGAACAGTATAGGAAAAGGAACAGTATAGGAACAGGAACAGTAACAGTATAGGAACAGGAACAGTATAGGAACAATAACAGTATAGGAACAGGAACAGTATAGGAACAGGAACAGTATAGGAACAGGAACAGTATAGGAACAGGAACAGTATAGGAACAGGAACAGTATAGGAACAATAACAGTATAGGAACAATAACAGTATAGGAACAGTAACAGTATAGGAACAGGAACAGTATAGGAACAGGAACAGTATAGGAACAGGAACAGTATAGGAACAGGAACAGTATAGGAACAGGAACAGTATAGGAACAGGAACAGTATAGGAACAGGAACAGTATAGGAACAATAACAGTATAGGAACAGGAACAGTATAGGAACAGGAACAGTAACAGTATAGGAACAGGAACAGTATAGGAACAGGAACAGTATAGGAACAGGAACAGTATAGGAACAGGAACAGTATAGGAACAGGAACAATAACAGTATAGGAACAATAACAGTATAGGAACAGTAACAGTATAGGAACAGTAACAGTATAGGAACAGTAACAGTATAGGAACAGGAACAGTATAGGAACAATAACAGTATAGGAACAGGAACAGTATAGGAACAATAACAGTATAGGAACAGGAACAGTATAGGAACAATAACAGTATAGGAACAGGAACAGTATAGGAACAGGAACAGTATAGGAACAATAACAGTATAGGAACAATAACAGTATAGGAACAGTAACAGTATAGGAACAGGAACAGTATAGGAACAATAACAGTATAGGAACAGGAACAGTATAGGAACAGGAACAGTATAGGAACAATAACAGTATAGGAACAATAACAGTATAGGAACAGGAACAGTATAGGAACAGGAACAGTATAGGAACAATAACAGTATAGGAACAATAACAGTATAGGAACAATAACAGTATAGGAACAATAACAGTATAGGAACAGGAACAGTATAGGAACAGGAACAGTATAGGAACAATAACAGTATAGGAACAATACCAGTATAGGAACAATACCAGTATAGGAACAATAACAGTATAGGAACAATAACAGTATAGGAACAGGAACAGTATAGGAACAATAACAGTATAGGAACAGGAACAGTATAGGAACAGGAACAGTATAGGAACAATAACAGTATAGGAACAGTAACAGTATAGGAACAGGAACAGTATAGGAACAATAACAGTATAGGAACAGGAACAGTATAGGAACAATAACAGTATAGGAACAATAACAGTATAGGAACAGGAACAGTATAGGAACAGTAACAGTATAGGAACAATACAGTATAGGAACAATAACAGTATAGGAACAATACAGTATAGGAACAATAACAGTATAGGAACAGGAACAATAGGAACAGTATAGGAACAATAACAGTATAGGAACAATAACAGTATAGGAACAGGAACAGTATAGGAACAGGAACAGTATAGGAACAGGAACAGTATAGGAACAGGAACAGTATAGGAACAGGAACAGTATAGGAACAGGAACAGTAACAGTATAGGAACAGGAACAGTATAGGAACAGGAACAGTAAACAGGAACAGTATAGGAACAGGAACAGTATAGGAACAGGAACAGTATAGGAACAGGAACAGTATAGGAACAGGAACAGTATAGGAACAGGAACAGTATAGGAACAATAACAGTATAGGAACAATAACAGTATAGGAACAGTAACAGTATAGGAACAGGAACAGTATAGGAACAATAACAGTATAGGAACAGGAACAGTATAGGAACAGGAACAGTATAGGAACAGGAACAGTATAGGAACAATAACAGTATAGGAACAGGAACAGTATAGGAACAATAACAGTATAGGAACAGTAACAGTATAGGAACAGGAACAGTATAGGAACAGGAACAGTATAGGAACAGGAACAGTATAGGAACAGGAACAGTATAGGAACAGGAACAGTATAGGAACAGGAACAGTATAGGAACAGGAACAGTATAGGAACAGGAACAGTATAGGAACAATAACAGTATAGGAACAATAACAGTATAGGAACAATAACAGTATAGGAACAGTAACAGTATAGGAACAGGAACAGGAACAGTATAGGAACAATAACAGGAACAATAACAGTATAGGAACAGGAACAGTATAGGAACAGGAACAGTATAGGAACAGGAACAGTATAGGAACAATAACAGTATAGGAACAGGAACAGTATAGGAACAATAACAGTATAGGAACAGGAACAGTATAGGAACAGGAACAGTAACAGTATAGGAACAGGAACAGTATAGGAACAGGAACAGTATAGGAACAGGAACAGTATAGGAACAGGAACAGTATAGGAACAATAACAGTATAGGAACAATAACAGTATAGGAACAATAACAGTATAGGAACAATAACAGTATAGGAACAATAACAGTATAGGAACAATAACAGTATAGGAACAATAACAGTATAGGAACAATAACAGTATAGGAACAATAACAGTATAGGAACAGGAACAGTATAGGAACAGGAACAGTATAGGAACAGGAACAGTATAGGAACAGGAACAGTATAGGAACAATAACAGTATAGGAACAATAACAGTATAGGAACAATAACAGTATAGGAACAGTAACAGTATAGGAACAGTAACAGTATAGGAACAGTAACAGTATAGGAACAGGAACAGTAACAGTACAGGAACAGTAACAGTATAGGAACAGTAACAGTATAGGAACAGGAACAGTATAGGAACAGGAACAGTATAGGAACAATAACAGTATAGGAACTGGAACAGTATAGGAACTGGAACAGTATAGGAACTGGAACAGTATAGGAACTGGAACAGTATAGGAACTGGAACAGTATAGGAACAATAACAGTATAGGAACAATAACAGTATAGGAACAATAACAGTATAGGAACAATAACAGTATAGGAACAATAACAGTATAGGAACAATAACAGTATAGGAACAGTAACAGTATAGGAACAGGAACAGTATAGGAACAGGAACAGTATAGGAACAGGAACAGTATAGGAACAGGAACAGTATAGGAACAGGAACAGTATAGGAACAATAACAGTATAGGAACAGGAACAGTATAGGAACAGGAACAGTATAGGAACAGGAACAGGAACAGTATAGGAACAGGAACAGTATAGGAACAGGAACAGTATAGGAACAGGAACAGTATAGGAACAGGAACAGTATAGGAACAGGAACAGTATAGGAACAGGAAACAGTATAGGAACAATAACAACAATAACAGTATAGGAACAATAACAGTATAGGAACAATAACAGTATAGGAACAATAACAGTATAGGAACAGGAACAGTATAGGAACAATAACAGTATAGGAACAATAACAGTATAGGAACAGGAACAGTATAGGAACAATAACAGTATAGGAACAATAACAGTATAGGAACAGGAACAGTATAGGAACAGGAACAGTAACAGTATAGGAACAGGAACAGTAACAGTATAGGACCAATAACAGTATAGGAACAATAACAGTATAGGAACAATAACAGTATAGGAACAATAACAGTATAGGAACAATAACAGTATAGGAACAATAACAGTATAGGAACAGGAACAGTATAGGAACAGGAACAGTATAGGAACAGGAACACAGTATAGGAACAGGAACAGTATAGGAACAGTATAGGAACAGTATAGGAACAGGAACAATAACAGTATAGGAACAATAACAGTATAGGAACAGTAACAGTATAGGAACAGGAACAGTAACAGTATAGGAACAGTAACAGTATAGGAACAGGAACAGTATAGGAACAGGAACAGTATAGGAAGGAACAGTATAGGAACAGTACAGTAGGAACAATAACAGTATAGGAACAATAACAGTATAGGAACAGGAACAGTATAGGAACAGGAACAGTATAGGAACAGGAACAGTATAGGAACAGGAACAGTATAGGAACAGGAACAGTATAGGAACAGGAACAGTGGAACAGGAACAGTATAGGAACAATAACAGTATAGGAACAATAACAGTATAGGAACAATAACAGTATAGGAACAGGAACAGTATAGGAACAGGAACAGTATAGGAACAGGAACAGTATAGGAACAGGAACAGTATAGGAACAATAACAGTATAGGAACAGGAACAGTATAGGAACAGGAACAGTATAGGAACAGGAACAGTATAGGAACAGTATAGAACAGTATAGGAACAGGAACAGTATAGGAACAGGAACAGGAACAGTATAGGAACAATAACAGTATAGGAACAATAACAGTATAGGAACAATAACAGTATAGGAACAATAACAGTATAGGAACAATAACAGTATAGGAACAGGAACAGTATAGGAACAATAACAGTATAGGAACAATAACAGTATAGGAACAGGAACAGTATAGGAACAGTATAGGAACAGGAACAGTATAGGAACAGTAACACAGGAACAGTATAGGAACAGGAACAGTATAGGAACAGGAACAGTATAGGAACAGGAACAGTATAGGAACAATAACAGTATAGGAACAGGAACAGTATAGGAACAATAACAGTATAGGAACAAACAGGAACAGTATAGGAACAGGAACAGTATAGGAACAATAACAGTATAGGAACAATAACAGTATAGGAACAGGAACAGTATAGGAACAGGAACAGTATAGGAACAGGAACAGTATAGGAACAGGAACAGTATAGGAACAGGAACAGTATAGGAACAGGAACAGTATAGGAACAGGAACAGTATAGGAACAATAACAGTATAGGAACAATAACAGTATAGGAACAATAACAGTATAGGAACAATAACAGTATAGGAACAATAACAGTATAGGAACAGGAACAGTATAGGAACAGGAACAGTATAGGAACAGGAACAGTATAGGAACAGGAACAGTATAGGAACAGGAACAGTATAGGAACAGGAACAGTATAGGAACAATAACAGTATAGGAACAGGAACAGTATAGGAACAGGAACAGTATAGGAACAGGAACAGTATAGGAACAGGAACAGTATAGGAACAGGAACAGTATAGGAACAGGAACAGTATAGGAACAGGAACAGTATAGGAACAGGAACAGTATAGGAACAGGAACAGTATAGGAACAGGAACAGTATAGGAACAGGAACAGTATAGGAACAGGAACAGTATAGGAACAGGAACAGTATAGGAACAGGAACAGTATAGGAACAGGAACAGTATAGGAACAGGAACAGTATAGGAACAATAACAGTATAGGAACAATAACAGTATAGGAACAATAACAGTATAGGAACAGGAACAGGAACAGTATAGGAACAGGAACAGTATAGGAACAGGAACAGTACAGGAACAGGAACAGTATAGGAACAGGAACAGGAACAGTACAGGAACAGGAACAGGAACAGTATAGGAACAATAACAGTATAGGAACAATAACAGTATAGGAACAATAACAGTATAGGAACAATAACAGTATAGGAACAATAACAGTATAGGAACAATAACAGTATAGGAACAGGAACAGTATAGGAACAGGAACAGTATAGGAACAGGAACAGTATAGGAACAGGAACAGTATAGGAACAGGAACAGTATAGGAACAGGAACAGTATAGGAACAATAACAGTATAGGAACAGGAACAGTATAGGAACAGGAACAGTATAGGAACAATAACAGTATAGGAACAGGAACAGTATAGGAACAATAACAGTATAGGAACAGGAACAGTATAGGAACAGGAACAGTATAGGAACAGGAACAGTATAGGAACAGGAACAGTATAGGAACAGGAACAGTATAGGAACAGGAACAGTATAGGAACAGGAACAGTATAGGAACAGGAACAGTATAGGAACAGGAACAGTATAGGAACAGGAACAGTATAGGAACAGGAACAGTATAGGAACAGGAACAGTATAGGAACAGGAACAGTATAGGAACAGGAACAGGAACAGTATAGGAACAGGAACAGTATAGGAACAGGAACAGTATAGGAACAGGAACAGTATAGGAACAGGAACAGTATAGGAACAGGAACAGTATAGGAACAGGAACAGTATAGGAACAGTATAGGAACAATAACAGTATAGGAACAATAACAGTATAGGAACAATAACAGTATAGGAACAGGAACAGTATAGGAACAGGAACAGTATAGGAACAGGAACAGTATAGGAACAATAACAGTATAGGAACAATAACAGTATAGGAACAGGAACAGTATAGGAACAATAACAGTATAGGAACAGGAACAGTAACAGTATAGGAACAGGAACAGTATAGGAACAGGAACAGTATAGGAACAATAACAGTATAGGAACAGGAACAGTATAGGAACAGGAACAGTATAGGAACAGGAACAGTATAGGAACAGGAACAGTATAGGAACAGGAACAGTATAGGAACAGGAACAGTATAGGAACAGGAACAGTATAGGAACAATAACAGTATAGGAACAGTATAGGAACAGGAACAGTATAGGAACAATAACAGTATAGGAACAGGAACAGTATAGGAACAGGAACAGTATAGGAACAGGAACAATAACAGTATAGGAACAGGAACAGTATAGGAACAGGAACAGTATAGGAACAGGAACAGTATAGGAACAGGAACAGTATAGGAACAGGAACAGTATAGGAACAGGAACAGTATAGGAACAGGAACAGTATAGGAACAATAACAGTATAGGAACAGGAACAGTATAGGAACAGGAACAGTATAGGAACAGGAACAGTATAGGAACAGGAACAGTATAGGAACAGGAACAGTATAGGAACAGGAACAGTATAGGAACAGGAAACAGTATAGGAACAGGAACAGTATAGGAACAGGAACAGTATAGGAACAATAACAGTATAGGAACAGGAACAGTATAGGAACAGGAACAGTATAGGAACAATAACAGTATAGGAACAGGAACAGTATAGGAACAGGAACAGTATAGGAACAGGAACAGTATAGGAACAGGAACAGTATAGGAACAGGAACAGTATAGGAACAGGAACAGTATAGGAACAGGAACAGTATAGGAACAGGAAGGAACAGTATAGGAACAGGAAACAGTATAGGAACAGGAACAGTATAGGAACAGGAACAGTATAGGAACAGGAACAGTATAGGAACAGGAACAGTATAGGAACAGGAACAGTATAGGAACAGGAACAGTATAGGAACAGGAACAGTATAGGAACAGGAACAGTATAGGAACAATAACAGTATAGGAACAGGAACAGTATAGGAACAGGAACAGTATAGGAACAGGAACAGTATAGGAACAGGAACAGTATAGGAACAGGAACAGTATAGGAACAGGAACAGGAACAGTATAGGAACAATAACAGTATAGGAACAATAACAGTATAGGAACAATAACAGTATAGGAACAATAACAGTATAGGAACAATAACAGTATAGGAACAGTATAGGAACAGTATAGGAACAATAACAGTATAGGAACAGGAACAGTATAGGAACAGGAACAGTATAGGAACAGGAACAGTATAGGAACAGGAACAGTATAGGAACAGGAACAGTATAGGAACAGGAACAGTATAGGAACAATAACAGTATAGGAACAGTATAGGAACAACAGTATAGGAACAGGAACAGTATAGGAACAGGAACAGTATAGGAACAGGAACAGTATAGGAAACAATAACAGTATAGGAACAATAACAGTATAGGAACAATAACAGTATAGGAACAGGAACAGTATAGGAACAGTATAGAACAGTATAGGAACAGGAACAGTATAGGAACAATAACAGTATAGGAACAGGAACAGTATAGGAACAATAACAGTATAGGAACAGTATAGGAACAGTAACAGTATAGGAACAGGAACAGTATAGGAACAGGAACAGTATAGGAACAATAACAGTATAGGAACAATAACAGTATAGGAACAGGAACAATAACAGTATAGGAACAATAACAGTATAGGAACAGGACAGTATAGGAACAGGAACAGTATAGGAACAGGAACAGTATAGGAACAGGAACAGTATAGGAACAGGAACAGTATAGGAAACAATAGGAACAGTATAGGAACAGGAACAGTATAGGAACAGGAACAGTATAGGAACAGGAACAGTATAGGAACAGGAACAGTATAGGAACAGGAACAGTATAGGAACAGTAACAGTATAGGAACAGGAACAGTATAGGAACACAGTATAGAACAGTATAGGAACAGGAACAGTATAGGAACAGGAACAGTATAGGAACAATAACAGTATAGGAACAATAACAGTATAGGAACAATAACAGTATAGGAACAATAACAGTATAGGAACAGGAACAGTATAGGAACAGGAACAGTATAGGAACAGGAACAGTATAGGAACAGGAACAGTATAGGAACAGGAACAGTATAGGAACAGGAACAGTATAGGAACAGGAACAGTATAGGAACAGGAACAGTATAGGAGGAACAGTAACAGTATAGGAACAGGAACAGTATAGGAACAATAACAGTATAGGAACAGGAACAGTATAGGAACAGGAACAGTATAGGAACAATAACAGTATAGGAACAGGAACAGTATAGGAACAGGAACAGGAACAGTATAGGAACAGGAACAGTATAGGAACAGGAACAGTATAGGAACAGGAACAGTATAGGAACAGGAACAGTATAGGAACAGGAACAGTATAGGAACAGTATAGGAACAGTATAGGAACAGGAACAGTATAGGAACAGGAACAGTATAGGAACAGGAACAGTAACAGGAACAGTAGGAACAGGAACAGTATAGGAACAATAACAGTATAGGAACAGGAACAGTATAGGAACAGTATAGGAACAGGAACAGTATAGGAACAGGAACAGTATAGGAACAATAACAGTATAGGAACAATAACAGTATAGGAACAATAACAGTATAGGAACAGTATAGGAACAGGAACAGTATAGGAACAGGAACAGTATAGGAACAGGAACAGTATAGGAACAGGAACAGTATAGGAACAGGAACAGTATAGGAACAGGAACAGTATAGGAACAGGAACAGTATAGGAACAGGAACAGGAACAGTATAGGAACAGGGAACAGTAACAGTATAGGAACAGGAACAGTATAGGAACAGGAACAGTATAGGAACAGGAACAGTATAGGAACAGGAACAGTATAGGAACAGGAACAGTATAGGAAACAGTATAGGAACAGTATAGGAACAGGAACAGTATAGGAACAATAACAGTATAGGAACAGTATAGGAACAACAGTATAGGAACAATAACAGTATAGGAACAGGAACAGTATAGGAACAATAACAGTATAGGAACAGGAACAGTATAGGAACAGGAACAGTATAGGAACAGGAACAGTATAGGAACAATAACAGTATAGGAACAGGAACAGTATAGGAACAATAACAGTATAGGAACAGGAACAGTATAGGAACAGGAACAGTATAGGAACAGGAACAGTATAGGAACAATAACAGTATAGGAACAGGAACAGTATAGGAACAGGAACAGTATAGGAACAGGAACAGTATAGGAACAGGAACAGTATAGGAACAATAACAGTATAGGAACAGGAACAGTATAGGAACAATAACAGTATAGGAACAGGAACAGTAACAGTATAGGAACAGGAACAGTATAGGAACAGGAACAGTATAGGAACAGGAACAGTATAGGAACAGTAACAGTATAGGAACAGGAACAGTATAGGAACAGGAACAGTATAGGAACAGGAACAGTATAGGAACAGGAACAGTATAGGAACAGGAACAGTATAGGAACAGGAACAGTATAGGAACAGGAACAGTATAACAGGAACAGGAACAGTATAGGAACAGGAACAGTATAGGAACAGGAACAGTATAGGAACAATGAACAGTATAGGAACAATAACAGTATAGGAACAATAACAGTATAGGAACAATAACAGTATAGGAACAATAACAGTATAGGAACAATAACAGTATAGGAACAGGAACAGTATAGGAACAGAACAGTATAGGAACAATAACAGTATAGGAACAGGAACAGTATAGGAACAGGAACAGTATAGGAACAGGAACAGTATAGGAACAGGAACAGTATAGGAACAGGAACAGTATAGGAACAATAACAGTATAGGAACAATAACAGTATAGGAACAATAACAGTATAGGAACAGTATAACAGGAACAATAACAGTATAGGAACAGGAACAGTATAGGAACAGGAACAGTATAGGAACAGGAACAGTAAACAGGAACAGTATAGGAACAGGAACAGTATAGGAACAGGAACAGTATAGGAACAATAACAGTATAGGAACAGGAACAGTATAGGAACAGGAACAGTATAGGAACAGGAACAGTATAGGAACAGGAACAGTATAGGAACAGGAACAGTATAGGAACAGTATAGGAACAGTAACAGTATAGGAACAGGAACAGTATAGGAACAGGAACAGTATAGGAACAGTAACAGTATAGGAACAGGAACAGTATAGGAACAATAACAGTATAGGAACAGGAACAGTATAGGAACAGGAACAGTATAGGAACAGAACAGGAACAGTATAGGAACAGAACAGTATAGGAACAGTATAGGAACAGGAACAGTATAGGAACAGGAACAGTATAGGAACAGGAACAGTATAGGAACAATAACAGTATAACAGGAACAAGGAACAAACAGTAACAGGAACAGTATAGGAACAACAGTATAGGAACAGGAACAGTATAGGAACAATAACAGTATAGGAACAGGAACAGTATAGGAACAATAACAGTATAGGAACAATAACAGTATAGGAACAGGAACAGTATAGGAACAGGAACAGTATAGGAACAGGAACAGTATAGGAACAGGAACAGTATAGGAACAATAACAGTATAGGAACAATAACAGTATAGGAACAATAACAGTATAAACAGTATAGGAACAATAACAGTATAGGAACAGGAACAGTATAGGAACAGAACAGTATAGGAACAGGAACAGTATAGGAACAGGAACAGTATAGGAACAGGAACAGTATAGGAACAGGAACAGTATAGGAACAGGAACAGTATAGGAACAATAACAGTATAGGAACAGGAACAGTATAGGAACAGGAACAGTATAGGAACAGGATAACAGTATAGGAACAGGAACAGTATAGGAACAGGAACAGTATAGGAACAGGAACAGTATAGGAACAGGAACAGTATAGGAACAGGAACAGTATAGGAACAGGAACAGTATAGGAACAGGAACAGTATAGGAACAGGAACAGTATAGGAACAGGAACAGTAACAGGAACAGGGAACAGTATAGGAACAGGAACAGTATAGGAACAGGAACAGTATAGGAACAGGAACAGTATAGGAACAGGAACAGTATAGGAACAATAACAGTATAGGAACAATAACAGTATAGGAACAGGAACAGTATAGGAACAGGAACAGTATAGGAACAATAACAGTATAGGAACAGGAACAGTATAGGAACAGGAACAGTATAGGAACAGGAACAGTATAGGAACAGGAACAGTATAGGAACAATAACAGTATAGGAACAGGAACAGTATAGGAACAGGAACAGTATAGGAACAGGAACAGTATAGGAACAATAACAGTATAGGAACAATAACAGTATAGGAACAATAACAGTATAGGAACAATAACAGTATAGGAACAATAACAGTAACAGTATAGGAACAGGAACAGTATAGGAACAGGAACAGTATAGGAACAGGAACAGTATAGGAACAGGAACAGTATAGGAACAGGAACAGTATAGGAACAGGAACAGTATAGGAACAATAACAGTATAGGAACAGGAACAGTATAGGAACAGTATAGGAACAGGAACAGTATAGGAACAGGAACAGTATAGGAACAGGAACAGTAACAGTATAGGAACAACAGTATAGGAACAGGAACAGTATAGGAACAGGAACAGTATAGGAACAGGAACAGTATAGGAACAGGAACAGTATAGGAACAGGAACAGTATAGGAACAGGAACAGTATAGGAACAATAACAGTATAGGAACAGGAACAGTATAGGAACAGGAACAGTATAGGAACAGGAACAGTATAGGAACAATAACAGTATAGGAATAGGAACAGGAACAGTATGGACAATAACAGTATAGGAACAGGAACAGTATAGGAACAGGAACAGTATAGGAACAGGAACAGTATAGGAACAATAACAGTATAGGAACAGGAACAGTATAGGAACAGGAACAGTATAGGAACAATAACAGTATAGGAACAGGAACAGTATAGGAACAGGAACAGTATAGGAACAGGAACAGTATAGGAACAGGAACAGTATAGGAACAGGAACAGTATAGGAACAGGAACAGTATAGGAACAGTATAGGAACAGGAACAGTATAGGAACAGGAACAGTATAGGAACAGGAACAGTATAGGAACAGGAACAGTATAGGAACAATAACAGTATAGGAACAGGAACAGTATAGGAACAGGAACAGTATAGGAACAGGAACAGTATAGGAACAATAACAGTATAGGAACAATAACAGTATAGGAACAATAACAGTATAGGAACAATAACAGTATAGGAACAGGAACAGTATAGGAACAATAACAGTATAGGAACAGGAACAGTATAGGAACAGGAACAGTATAGGAACAGGAACAGTATAGGAACAGGAACAGTATAGGAACAGGAACAGTATAGGAACAGGAACAGTATAGGAACAATAACAGTATAGGAACAGGAACAGTATAGGAACAATAACAGTATAGGAACAGTAACAGTATAGGAACAGGAACAGTATAGGAACAGGAACAGTATAGTACAGGAACAGTAGGAACAGGAACAGTATAGGAACAGGAACAGTATAGGAACAGGAACAGTATAGGAACAGGAACAGTATAGGAACAGGAACAGTATAGGAACAGGAACAGTATAGGAACAGGAACAGTATAGGAACAGGAACAGTATAGGAACAGGAACAGTATAGGAACAGTATAGGAACAGGAACAGTATAGGAACAGGAACAGTATAGGAACAGGAACAGTATAGGAACAGGAACAGTATAGGAACAGGAACAGTATAGGAACAGGAACAGTATAGGAACAGGAACAGTATAGGAACAGGAACAGTATAGGAACAACAGTATAAACAGTATAGGAACAGGAACAGTATAGGAACAGGAACAGTATAGGAACAGGAACAGTATAGGAACAGTAACAGTATAGGAACAGGAACAGTATAGGAACAATAACAGTATAGGAACAGGAACAGTATAGGAACAATAACAGTATAGGAACAGGAACAGTATAGGAACAGGAACAGTATAGGAACAGGAACAGTAACAGTAGGAACAGGAACAGTATAGGAACAGGAACAGTATAGGAACAGGAACAGTATAGGAACAGGAACAGTATAGGAACAATAACAGTATAGGAACAGGAAACAGTATAGGAACAGGAACAGTATAGGAACAGTATAGGAACAGAACAGTATAGGAACAGTATATAACAATAACAGTATAGGAACAATAACAGTATAGGAACAGGAACAGTATAGGAACAGGAACAGTATAGGAACAGGAACAGTATAGGAACAGGAACAGTATAGGAACAGGAACAGTATAGGAACAATAACAGTATAGGAACAGGAACAGTATAGGAACAGGAACAGTATAGGAACAGGAACAGTATAGGAACAGGAACAGTATAGGAACAATAACAGTATAGGAACAGGAACAGTAACAGTATAGGAACAGGAACAGTATAGGAACAGGAACAGTATAGGAACAGGAACAGTATAGGAACAGGAACAGTATAGGAACAAACAGGAACAGTATAGGAACAATAACAGTATAGGAACAGGAACAGTATAGGAACAATAACAGTATAGGAACAGGAACAGTATAGGAACAGGAACAGTATAGGAACAGGAACAGTATAGGAACAGGAACAGTATAGGAACAATAACAGTATAGGAACAATAACAGTATAGGAACAGGAACAGGAACAGGAACAGGAACAGTATAGGAACAGGAACAGTATAGGAACAGGAACAGTATAGGAACAGGAACAGTATAGGAACAAATAACAGTATAGGAACAGGAACAGTATAGGAACAGGAACAGTATAGGAACAGGAACAGTATAGGAACAGTATAGGAACAACAGTAACAGTATAGGAACAGGAACAGTAACAGTATAGGAACAGGAACAGTATAGGAACAGTAAACAGTATAGGAACAGGAACAGTAACAGTATAGGAACAGGAACAGTATAGGAACAATAACAGTATAGGAACAATAACAGTATAGGAACAGGAACAGTATAGGAACAGGAACAGTATAGGAACAGGAACAGTATAGGAACAGGAACAGTATAACAGGAACAGGAACAGGAACAGTATAGGAACAAACAGGAACAGTATAGGAACAATAACAGTATAGGAACAATAACAGTATAGGAACAATAACAGTATAGGAACAGTATAGGAACAGGAACAGTATAGGAACAGGAACAGTAACAGTATAGGAACAGGAACAGTATAGGAACAATAACAGTAACAGTATAGGAACAATAACAGTATAGGAACAGGAACAGTATAGAACAGGAACAGTAGGAACAGGAAGGGAACAGGAACAGTATAGGAACAATAACAGTATAGGAACAGAACAGTATAAACAGTATAGGAACAATAACAGTATAGGAACAATAACAGTATAGGAACAGGAACAGTATAGGAACAGTAACAGTAGGAACAATAACAGTATAGGAACAACAACAGTATATAGGAACAATAACAGTATAGGAACAGGAACAGTATAGGAACAGGAACAGTATAGGAACAGGAACAGTATAGGAACAGGAACAGTATAGGAACAGGAACAGTATAGGAACAGGAACAGTATAGGAACAGGAACAGTATAGGAACAGGAACAGTATAGGAACAGGAACAGTATAGGAACAATAACAGTATAGGAACAATAACAGTATAGGAACAATAAGTATAGGAACAGTATAGGAACAATAACAGTATAGGAACAATAAACAGTATAGGAACAGGAACAGTATAGGAACAGGAACAGTATAGGAACAATAACAGTATAGGAACAGGAACAGTATAGGAACAGGAACAGTATAGGAACAGGAACAGTATAGGAACAGGAACAGTATAGGAACAGGAACAGTATAGGAACAGGAACAGTATAGGAACAGGAACAGTAACAGTATAGGAACAGGAACAGTATAGGAACAGGAACAGTATAGGAACAGGAACAGTATAGGAACAGGAACAGTATAGGAACAGGAACAGTATAGGAACAATAACAGTATAGGAACAGGAACAGTATAGGAACAATAACAGTATAGGAACAGGAACAGTATAGGAACAGTATAGGAACAGGGAACAGTATAGGAACAGGAACAGTATAGGAACAGGAACAGTATAGGAACAGGAACAGTATAGGAACAGGAACAGTATAGGAACAGGAACAGTAACAGTAGGAACAGGAACAGTATAGGAACAGGAACAGTATAGGAACAGGAACAGTATAGGAACAATAACAGTATAGGAACAACAGTAACAGTATAGGAACACAGTAACAGTATAGGAACAGGAACAGTATAGGAACAGGAACAGTATAGGAACAGGAACAGTATAGGAACAATAACAGTATAGGAACAATAACAGTATAGGAACAGGAACAGTATAGGAACAGGAACAGTATAGGAACAGGAACAGTATAGGAACAGTATAGGAACAGGAACAGTATAGGAACAGTAACAGTATAGGAACAGTAACAGTATAGGAACAGTAACAGTATAGGAACAGTAACAGTATAGGAACAGTAACAGTATAGGAACAGTAACAGTATAGGAACAGTAACAGTATAGGAACAGTAACAATATAGGAACAGTAACAGTATAGGAACAGGAACAGGGACAGTATAGGAACAGGGACAGTATATGAACAGGAACAGTATAGGAACAGGAACAGTATAGGAACAGGAACAGTATAGGAACAGGAACAGTATAGGAACAGGAACAGTATAGGAACAGGAACAGTATAGGAACAGGAACAGTATAGGAACAGTAACAGTATAGGAACAGTAACAGTATAGGAACAGTAACAGTATAGGAACAGTAACAGTATAGGAACAGTAACAGTATAGGAACAGTAACAGTATAGGAACAGTAACAGTATAGGAACAGTAACAGTATAGGAACAGTAACAGTATAGGAACAGGAACAGTATAGGGACAGTATAGGAACAGGAACAGTATAGGAACAGGAACAGTATAGGAACAGGAACAGTATAGGAACAGGAACAGTATAGGAACAGGAACAGTATAGGAACAGGAACAGTATAGGAACAGGAACAGTATAGGAACAGGAACAGTATAGGAACAGGAACAGTAAGGAACAGTATATAGGAACAGTAACAGTATAGGAACAGTAACAGTATAGGAACAGTAACAGTATAGGAACAGTATAGGAACAGTATAGGAACAGGAACAGTATAGGAACAATAACAGTATAGGAACAATAACAGTAACAGTAGGAACAGGAACAGTATAGGAACAATAACAGTATAGGAACAATAACAGTATAGGAACAGGAACAGTATAGGAACAGGAACAGTATAGGAACAGGAACAGTATAGGAACAGGAACAGTATAGGAACAGGAACAGTATAGGAACAGGGAACACAGTATAGGAACAGGAACAGTATAGGAACAATAACAGTATAGGAACAATAACAGTATAGGAACAATAACAGTATAGGAACAATAACAGTATAGGAACAATAACAGTATAGGAACAGGAACAGTATAGGAACAGGAACAGTATAGGAACAATAACAGTATAGGAACAGGAACAGTATAGGAACAATAACAGTATAGGAACAATAACAGTATAGGAACAGGAACAGTATAGGAACAATAACAGTATAGGAACAGGAACAGTATAGGAACAATAACAGTATAGGAACAGGAACAGTAACAGTATAGGAACAGGAACAGTATAGGAACAGGAACAGTATAGGAACAATAACAGTATAGGAACAGGAACAGTATAGGAACAATAACAGTATAGGAACAGGAACAGTATAGGAACAATAACAGTATAGGAACAGGAACAGTATAGGAACAGGAACAGTATAGGAACAGGAACAGTATAGGAACAGGAACAGTATAGGAACAGGAACAGTATAGGAACAATAACAGTATAGGAACAATAACAGTATAGGAACAGGAACAGTATAGGAACAGGAACAGTATAGGAACAGGAACAGTATAGGAACAGGAACAGTATAGGAACAATAACAGTATAGGACAAATAACAGTATAGGAACAGGAACAGTATAGGAACAGTAACAGTATAGGAACAGGAACAGTAACAGTATAGGAACAGTAACAGTAACAGTATAGGAACAGTAACAGTATAGGAACAGTAACAGTATAGGAACAGTAACAGTATAGGAACAGGAACAGTATAGGAACAATAACAGTATAGGAACAATAACAGTATAGGAACAGGGACAGTATAACAGGAACAGTATAGGAACAGGAACAGTATAGGAACAGGAACAGTATAGGAACAGGAACAGTATAGGAACAGGAACAGTATAGGAACAGGAACAGTATAGGAACAATAACAGTATAGGAACAATAACAGTATAGGAACAATAACAGTATAGGAACAGGAACAGTAACAGTATAGGAACAGGAACAGTATAGGAACAGGAACAGTATAGGAACAATAACAGTATAGGAACAATAACAGTATAGGAACAGGAACAGTATAGGAACAGGAACAGTATAGGAACAGTAACAGTATAGGAACAATAACAGTATAGGAACAATAACAGTATAGGAACAGTAACAGTATAGGAACAATAACAGTATAGGAACAATAACAGTATAGGAACAGGAACAGTATAGGAACAATAACAGTATAGGAACAATAACAGTATAGGAACAATAACAGTATAGGAACAATAACAGTATAGGAACAGGAACAGTATAGGAACAGGAACAGTATAGGAACAGGAACAGTATAGGAACAGGAACAGTATAGGAACAGGAACAGTATAGGAACAGGAACAGTATAGGAACAGGAACAGTATAGGAACAGGAACAGTATAGGAACAGGAACAGTATAGGAACAATAACAGTATAGGAACAATAGGAACAGTAACAGTATAGGAACAATAACAGTAACAGTATAGGAACAATAACAGTATAGGAACAGGAACAGTATAGGAACAGGAACAGTATAGGAACAGGAACAGTATAGGAACAGGAACAGTATAGGAACAGGAACAGTATAGGAACAGGAACAGTATAGGAACAGGAACAGTATAGGAACAGGAACAGTATAGGAACAGGAACAGTATAGGAACAATAACAGTATAGGAACAATAACAGTATAGGAACAGGAACAGTATAGGAACAGGAACAGTATAGGAACAGGAACAGTATAGGAACAGGAACAGTATAGGAACAGGAACAGTATAGGAACAATAACAGTATAGGAACAGGAACAGTATAGGAACAATAACAGTATAGGAACAGGAACAGTAACAGTATAGGAACAGGAACAGTATAGGAACAGGAACAGTATTGGAACAGGAACAGTATAGGAACAGGAACAGTATAGGAACAGGAACAGTATAGGAACAGGAACAGTATAGGAACAGGAACAGTATAGGAACAGGAACAGTATAGGAACAATAACAGTATAGGAACAGGAACAGTAACAGTATAGGAACAGGAACAGTAACAGTATAGGAACAGGAACAGTATAGGAACAGGAACAGTATAGGAACAATAACAGTATAGGAACAGGAACAGTATAGGAACAATAACAGTATAGGAACAGGAACAGTATAGGAACAGGAACAGTATAGGAACAGGAACAGTATAGGAACAGGAACAGTATAGGAACAGGAACAGTATAGGAACAGGAACAGTAACAGTATAGGAACAGTAACAGTATAGGAACAGTAACAGTATAGGAACAGTAACAGTATAGGAACAGTAACAGTATAGGAACAGTAACAGTATAGGAACAGTAACAGTATAGGAACAGTAAACAATAACAGTATAGGAACAGTAACAGTATAGGAACAGGAACAGGGACAGTATAGGAACAGGAACAGTATATGAACAGGAACAGTATAGGAACAGGAACAGTATAGGAACAGGAACAGTATAGGAACAGGAACAGTATAGGAACAGGAACAGTATAGGAACAGGAACAGTATAGGAACAGGAACAGGAACAGTATAGGAACAGTAACAGTATAGGAACAGTAACAGTATAGGAACAGGAACAGTATAACAGGAACAGGAACAGGAACAGTATAGGAACAGTAACAGTATAGGAACAGTAACAGTATAGGAACAGTAACAGTATAGGAACAGTAACAGTATAGGAACAGGAACAGTATAGGAACAGTATAGGAACAGGGAACAGTATAGGAACAGGAACAGTATAGGAACAGGAACAGTATAGGAACAGTATAGGAACAGGAACAGTATAGGAACAGGAACAGTATAGGAACAGGAACAGTATAGGAACAGGAACAGTATAGGAACAGGAACAGTATAGGAACAGGAACAGTAACAGTATAGGAACAGTAACAGTATAGGAACAGTAACAGTATAGGAACAGTAACAGTATAGGAACAGTAACAGTATAGGAACAGTAACAGTATAGGAACAGTAACAGTATAGGAACAGTAACAGTATAGGAACAGTAACAGTATAGGAACAGTAACAGTATAGGAACAGTAACAGTATAGGAACAGTAACAGTATAGGAACAGTAACAGTATAGGAACAGTAACAGTATAGGAACAGTAACAGTATAGGAACAGTAACAGTATAGGAACAGTAACAGTATAGGAACAGTAACAGTATAGGAACAGTAACAGGAACAGTATAGGAACAGGAACAGTATAGGAACAGGAACAGTATAGGAACAGGAACAGTATAGGAACAGGAACAGTATAGGAACAGGAACAGTATAGGAACAGGAACAGTATAGGAACAATAACAGTATAGGAACAGGAACAGTATAGGAACAATCACAGTATAGGAACAATCACAGTATAGGAACAATAACAGTATAGGACCAGTAACAGTATAGGACCAGTAACAGTATAGGAACAGGAACAGTATAGGAACAGGAACAGTATAGGAACAATAACAGTATAGGAACAATAACAGTATAGGAACAGTATAGGAACAGGAACAGTATAGGAACAAGAACAGTATAGGAACAGGAACAGTATAGGAACAGTAACAGTATAGGAACAGTAACAGTATAGGAACAGTAACAGTATAGGAACAATAACAGTATAGGAACAGGAACAGTATAGGAACAATAACAGTATAGGAACAGGAACAGTATAGGAACAATAACAGTATAGGAACAGGAACAGTATAGGAACAGGAACAGTATAGGAACAATAACAGTATAGGAACAGTAGTATAGGAACACAGTATAGGAACAGGAACAGTATAGGAACAAAACAGTATAGGAACAGGAACAGTATAGGAACAATAACAGTATAGGAACAGGAACAGTATAGGAACAATAACAGTATAGGAACAGGAACAGTATAGGAACAGGAACAGTATAGGAACAATAACAGTATAGGAACAAACAAACAGGAACAGTAGGAACAATAACAGTATAGGAACAGGAACAGTATAGGAACAGGAACAGTATAGGAACAATAACAGTATAGGAACAGGAACAGTATAGGAACAGTAACAGTATAGGAACAATAACAGTATAGGAACAGGAACAGTATAGGAACAGGAACAGTATAGGAACAATAACAGTATAGGAACAGGATAACAGTATAGGAACAGGAACAGTATAGGAACAATAACAGTATAGGAACAGGAACAGTAACAGTATAGGAACAGTAACAGTATAGGAACAGTAACAGTATAGGAACAGTAACAGTATAGGAACAGTAACTGTATAGTAACTGTATAGGAACAGTAACAGTATAGGACCAGTAACAGTATAGGAACAGGAACAGTATAGGAACAGTATAGGAACAGTAACAGTATAGGAACAGGAACAGTATAGGAACAGGGACAGTATAGGAACAGGAACAGTATATGAACAGGAACAGTATAGGAACTGGAACAGTATAGGAACAGGAACAGAATAGGAACAGGAACAGTATAGGAACAATAACAGTATAGGAACAGGAACAGAATAGGAACAGGAACAGTATAGGAACAGGAACAGTATAGGAACAGTAACAGTATAGGAACAATAACAGTATAGGAACAGTATAGGAACAGTAACAGTATAGGAACAATAACAGTATAGGAACAGTATAGGAACAGTAACAGGAACAGGAACAGTATAGGAACAATAACAGTATAGGAACAATAACAGTATAGGAACAGTAACAGTATAGGAACAGTAACAGTAACAGTATAGGAACAATAACAGTATAGGAACAAGAACAGTATAGGAACAGGAACAGTATAGGAACAGTAACAGTATAGGAACAGTAACAGTATAGGAACAGGGAACAGGAACAGTATAGGAACAGGAACAGTATAGGAACAATAACAGTATAGGAACAATAACAGTATAGGAACAATAACAGTATAGGAACAGGAACAGTATAGGAACAGTATAGGAACAGTATAGGAACAGGAACAGTATAGGAACAATAACAGTATAGGAACAGGAACAGTATAGGAACAGTAACAGTATAGGAACAGTATAGAACAGTATAGGAACAGAACAGTATAGGAACAGTAACAGTATAGGAACAGGAACAGTATAGGAGGACAGTATAGGAACAGGAACAGTATAGGAACAGGAACAGTATAGGAACAATAACAGTATAGGAACAGGAACAGTATAGGAACAATAACAGTATAGGAACAGTATAGAACAGTATAGGAACAATAACAGTATAGGAACAGGAACAGTATAGGAACAGGAACAGTATAGGAACAGTAACAGTATAGGAACAGTAACAGTATAGGAACAGGATAACAGTATAGGAACAGGAACAGTATAGGAACAGGAACAGTATAGGAACAGGAACAGTATAGGAACAGGAACAGTATAGGAACAGGAACAGTAGGAACAATAACAGTATAGGAACAGGAACAGTATAGGAACAGTATAGGAACAGGAACAGTATAGGAACAGGAACAGTATAGGAACAGGAACAGTATAGGAACAGGAACAGTATAGGAACAGGAACAGTATAGGAACAGGAACAGTAGGAACAGTATAGGAACAGGAACAGTATAGGAACAGGAACAGTATAGGAACAATAACAGTATAGGAACAATAACAGTATAGGAACAATAACAGTAACAGTATAGGAACAGGAACAGTATAGGAACAGGAACAGTATAGGAACAGTATAGGAACAGGAACAGTATAGGAACAGGAACAGTATAGGAACAGGAACAGTATAGGAACAGGAACAGTATAGGAACAATAACAGTATAGGAACAATAACAGTATAGGAACAATAACAGTATAGGAACAATAACAGTAACAGTAGGAACAATAACAGTATAGGAACAGGAACAGTATAGGAACAATAACAGTATAGGAACAGTATAGGAACAGTATAGGAACAGGAACAGTATAGGAACAGGAACAGTATAGGAACAGGAACAGTATAGAACAATAACAGTATAGGAACAATAACAGTATAGGAACAGGAACAGTATAGGAACAGGAACAGGAACAGGAACAGTATAGGAACAGGAACAGTATAGGAACAGTATAGAACAGTAACAGTAGGAACAGTAACAGTATAGGAACAGGAACAGTATAGGAACAGGAACAGTATAGGAACAGGAACAGTATAGGAACAGGAACAGTATAGGAACAGGAACAGTATAGGAACAGGAACAGTATAGGAACAGGAACAGTATAGGAACAGGAACAGTATAGGAACAATAACAGTATAGGAACAGGAACAGTATAGGAACAGTAACAGTATAGGAACAATAACAGTATAGGAACAGGAACAGTATAGGAACAGGAACAGTATAGGAACAGGAACAGTATAGGAACAGGAACAGTATAGGAACAGGAACAGTATAGGAACAATAACAGTATAGGAACAGTATAGGAACAGTAACAGTATAGGAACAGGAACAGTATAGGAACAGGAACAGTATAGGAACAGGAACAGTATAGGAACAATAACAGTATAGGAACAATAACAGTATAGGAACAGGAACAGTATAGGAACAGGAACAGTATAGGAACAGGAACAGTAACAGTATAGGAACAGTAACAGTATAGGAACAGTAACAGTATAGGAACAGTAACAGTATAGGAACAGTAACAGTATAGGAACAGTAACAGTATAGGAACAGTAACTGTATAGGAACAGTAACAGTATAGGAACAGTAACAGTATAGGAACAGTAACAGTATAGGAACAGTAACAGTATAGGAACAGTAACAGTATAGGAACAGGAACAGGAACAGTATAGGAACAGGGACAGTATATGAACAGGAACAGTATAGGAACAGGAACAGTATAGGAACAGGAACAGTATAGGAACAGGAACAGTATAGGAACAGGAACAGTATAGGAACAGTAAACAGGAACAGTATAGGAACAGGAACAGTATAGGAACAATAACAGTATAGGAACAGTAACAGTATAGGAACAGTAACAGTATAGGAACAATAACAGTATAGGAACAATAACAGTATAGGAACAGTATAGGAACAGTAACAGTATAGGAACAAGAACAGTATAGGAACAAGAACAGTATAGGAACAGGAACAGTATAGGAACAGGAACAGTATAGGAACAGGAACAGTATAGGAACAGTAACAGTATAGGAACAGGAACAGTATAGGAACAGGAACAGTATAGGAACAATAACAGTATAGGAACAATAACAGTATAGGAACAATAACAGTATAGGAACAATAACAGTATAGGAACAGGAACAGTATAGGAACAGGAACAGTATAGGAACAGGAACAGTATAGGAACAGGAACAGTATAGGACCAGGAACAGTATAGGACCAGGAACAGTATAGGACCAATAACAGTATAGGACCAGTAACAGTATAGGACCAGTAACAGTATAGGACCAGTAACAGTATAGGACCAGTAACAGTATAGGACCAGTAACAGTATAGGAACAGGAACAGTATAGGAACAGTAACAGTATAGGAACAGGAACAGTATAGGAACAATAACAGTATAGGAACAGGAACAGTATAGGAACAATCACAGTATAGGAACAATCACAGTATAGGAACAATCACAGTATAGGACCAGTAACAGTATAGGACCAGTAACAGTATAGGACCAGGAACAGTATAGGAACAGTAACAGTATAGGAACAGGAACAGTATAGGAACAATAACAGTATAGGAACAATAACAGTATAGGAACAGTATAGGAACAGTAACAGTATAGGAACAAGAACAGTATAGGAACAGGAACAGTATAGGAACAGTAACAGTATAGGAACAGTAACAGTATAGGAACAGTAACAGTATAGGAACAGGAACAGTATAGGAACAGTAACAGTATAGGAACAGTAACAGTATAGGAACAGTAACAGTATAGGAACAGTAACAGTATAGGAACAGTAACAGTATAGGAACAGTAACAGTATAGGAACAGTAACAGTATAGGAACAGGAACAGTATAGGAACAGGAACAGTATAGGAACAGGGACAGTATAGGAACAGGAACAGTATAGGAACAGGAACAGTATAGGAACAGGAACAGTATAGGAACAGGAACAGTATAGGAACAGGAACAGTATAGGAACAGGAACAGTATAGGAACAATAACAGTATAGGAACAGGAACAGTATAGGAACAGGAACAGTATAGGAACAGTAACAGTATAGGAACAATAACAGTATAGGAACAATAACAGTATAGGAACAGTATAGGAACAGTATAGGAAACAGTATAGGAACAATAACAGTATAGGAACAGTAACAGTATAGGAACAGGAACAGTATAGGAACAGTAACAGTATAGGAACAGTAACAGTATAGGAACAGTAACAGTATAGGAACAGTAACAGTATAGGAACAGGAACAGGAACAGTATAGGAACAGTATAGGAACAGTAACAGTATAGGAACAGGAACAGTATAGGAACAGGAACAGTATAGGAACAGGAACAGTATAGGAACAGGAACAGTATAGGAACAGGAACAGTATAGGAACAGGAACAGTATAGGAACAGTAACAGTATAGGAACAGGAACAGTATAGGAACAATAACAGTATAGGAACAGGAACAGTATAGGAACAATAACAGTATAGGAACAGGAACAGTATAGGAACAGTAACAGTATAGGAACAATAACAGTATAGGAACAATAACAGTATAGGAACAGGAACAGTATAGGAACAGGAACAGTATAGGAACAGGAACAGTATAGGAACAATAACAGTATAGGAACAATAACAGTATAGGAACAATAACAGTATAGGAACAATAACAGTATAGGAACAATAACAGTATAGGAACAATAACAGTATAGGAACAGGAACAGTATAGGAACAGTATAGGAACAGGAACAGTAAGGAACAGTATAGGAACAGTATAGGAACAGTATAGGAACAGTATAGGAACAGTAACAGTATAGGAACAAGGAACAGTATAGGAACAAGAACAGTATAGGAACAAGAACAGTATAGGAACAGTAACAGTATAGGAACAGTATAGGAACAATAACAGTATAGGAACAATAGGACAGTAACAGTATAGGAACAGGAACAGTATAGGAACAGGAACAGTATAGGACAGGAACAGTATAGGAACAGTAACAGTATAGGAACAGTAACAGTATAGGAACAGTAACAGTATAGGAACAGTAACAGTATAGGAACAGTAACAGTATAGGAACAGGAACAGTATAGGAACAGTAACAGTATAGGAACAGTAACAGTATAGGAACAGGAACAGTATAGGAACAGGAACAGTATAGGAACAGGAACAGTATAGGAACAGGAACAGTATAGGAACAGGGACAGTATAGGAACAGGGACAGTATAGGAACAGGAACAGTATAGGAACAGGGACAGTATATGAACTGGAACAGTATAGGAACAGTATAGGAACAGTAACAGTATAGGAACAATAACAGTATAGGAACAGTAACAGTATAGGAACAATAACAGTATAGGAACAGTATAGGAACAGTAACAGTATAGGAACAAGAACAGTATAGGAACAGGAACAGTATAGGAACAGTAACAGTATAGGAACAGGAACAGTATAGGAACAGGAACAGTATAGGAACAATAACAGTATAGGAACAATAACAGTATAGGAACAGTATAGGAACAGTAACAGTATAGGAACAAGAACAGTATAGGAACAAGAACAGTATAGGAACAAGAACAGTATAGGAACAGTAACAGTATAGGAACAGGAACAGTATAGGACCAGTAACAGTATAGGACCAGGAACAGTATAGGACCAGTAACAGTATAGGACCAGTAACAGTATAGGACCAGTAACAGTATAGGAACAGGAACAGTATAGGAACAATAACAGTATAGGAACAATAACAGTATAGGAACAGTATAGGAACAGTAACAGTATAGGAACAGGAACAGTATAGGAACAGGAACAGTATAGGAACAGTAACAGTATAGGAACAGTAACAGTATAGGAACAATAACAGTATAGGAACAATAACAGTATAGGAACAATAACAGTATAGGAACAGGAACAGTATAGGAACAGGAACAGTATAGGAACAATAACAGTATAGGAACAATAACAGTATAGGAACAATAACAGTATAGGAACAGGAACAGTATAGGAACAGGAACAGTATAGGAACAGGAACAGTATAGGAACAATAACAGTATAGGAACAATAACAGTATAGGAACAGGAACAGTATAGGAACAATAACAGTATAGGAACAGGAACAGTATAGGAACAATAACAGTATAGGAACAATAACAGTATAGGAACAGGAACAGTATAGGAACAGGAACAGTATAGGAACAGGAACAGTATAGGAACAGGAACAGTATAGGAACAGGAACAGTATAGGAACAGGAACAGTATAGGAACAATAACAGTATAGGAACAATAACAGTATAGGAACAATAACAGTATAGGAACAATAACAGTATAGGAACAATAACAGTATAGGAACAATAACAGTATAGGAACAATAACAGTATAGGAACAGTAACAGTATAGGAACAGGAACAGTATAGGAACAGGAACAGTATAGGAACAATAACAGTATAGGAACAGGAACAGTATAGGAACAGTAACAGTATAGGAACAGTAACAGTATAGGAACAGTAACAGTATAGGAACAATAACAGTATAGGAACAATAACAGTATAGGAACAATAACAGTATAGGAACAGGAACAGTATAGGAACAGGAACAGTATAGGAACAGGAACAGTATAGGAACAGGAACAGTATAGGAACAGTATAGGAACAGGAACAGTATAGGAACAGGAACAGTATAGGAACAGTATAGGAACAGGAACAGTATAGGAACAGGAACAGTATAGGAACAGGAACAGTATAGGAACAGGAACAGTATAGGAACAGGAACAGTATAGGAACAATAACAGTATAGGAACAGGAACAGTATAGGAACAATAACAGTATAGGAACAGGAACAGTATAGGAACAGGAACAGTATAGGAACAGGAACAGTATAGGAACAGGAACAGTATAGGAACAGGAACAGTATAGGAACAGGAACAGTATAGGAACAGGAACAGTATAGGAACAGGAACAGTATAGGAACAGGAACAGTATAGGAACAATAACAGTATAGGAACAATAACAGTATAGGAACAATAACAGTATAGGAACAGGAACAGTATAGGAACAGGAACAGTATAGGAACAGGAACAGTATAGGAACAGGAACAGTATAGGAACAGGAACAGTATAGGAACAGGAACAGTATAGGAACAGGAACAGTATAGGAACAGGAACAGTATAACAGGAACAGTATAGGAACAGGAACAGTATAGGAACAGGAACAGTATAGGAACAGGAACAGTATAGGAACAGGAACAGTACAGGAACAGGAACAGTACAGGAACAGTATAGGAACAGGAACAGTATAGGAACAGGAACAGTATAGGAACAGGAACAGTATAGGAACAGTAACAGTATAGGAACAGTAACAGTATAGGAACAGTAACAGTATAGGAACAATAACAGTATAGGAACAATAACAGTATAGGAACAATAACAGTATAGGAACAATAACAGTATAGGAACAATAACAGTATAGGAACAATAACAGTATAGGAACAATAACAGTATAGGAACAATAACAGTATAGGAACAATAACAGTATAGGAACAGTAACAGTATAGGAACAGTAACAGTATAGGAACAGTAACAGTATAGGAACAGTAACAGTATAGGAACAATAACAGTATAGGAACAATAACAGTATAGGAACAATAACAGTATAGGAACAATAACAGTATAGGAACAATAACAGTATAGGAACAGTATAGGAACAGTAACAGTATAGGAACAAGAACAGTATAGGAACAGGAACAGTATAGGAACAATAACAGTATAGGAACAAGAACAGTATAGGAACAGGAACAGTATAGGAACAATAACAGTATAGGAACAGGAACAGTATAGGAACAATAACAGTATAGGAACAATAACAGTATAGGAACAATAACAGTATAGGAACAGTAACAGTATAGGAACAAGAACAGTATAGGAACAATAACAGTATAGGAACAATAACAGTATAGGAACAATAACAGTATAGGAACAATAACAGTATAGGAACAATAACAGTATAGGAACAATAACAGTATAGGAACAATAACAGTATAGGAACAGTAACAGTATAGGAACAGTAACAGTATAGGAACAAGAACAGTATAGGAACAATAACAGTATAGGAACAATAACAGTATAGGAACAATAACAGTATAGGAACAATAACAGTATAGGAACAATAACAGTATAGGAACAATAACAGTATAGGAACAATAACAGTATAGGAACAGGAACAGTATAGGAACAGGAACAGTATAGGAACAGGAACAGTATAGGAACAGGAACAGTATAGGAACAGGAACAGTATAGGAACAGGAACAGTATAGGAACAGGAACAGAATAGGAACAGGAACAGTATAGGAACAGGAACAGAATAGGAACAGGAACAGAATAGGAACAGGAACAGAATAGGAACAGGAACAGTATAGGAACTGGAACAGTATAGGAACAATAACAGTGTAGGAACTGGAACAGTATAGGAACAGGAACAGAATAGGAACAGGAACAGTATAGGAACAGGAACAGAATAGGAACTGGAACAGTATAGGAACAGGAACAGTATAGGAACAATAACAGAATAGGAACAGGAACAGAATAGGAACAGGAACAGTATAGGAACAGGAACTGTATAGGCATGGAAGTATGCAAAGACAGATCCTCATCTCAGATATCCTGAGTCATTCTGTACCTTAACCTTCTATCACCAGAGTTAACAGGCTGTGTTTATACTTACTGCGTGCGTTTGTGCTTGCTTGCCTGCTTGAATCCTTGAACTAGTGCATGCCATGACACACACTCCTTTCTCTCACACAGGCGGTCACTTCCACACGCTGGCTGAACTTGGTGTGTGCGACCCAGCGCCTGTTCACCCTGCAGCCCCAACCTACTGTCCTGAGATGGGCCTGCTCCAGAGGGGCTACTCCCTCAGCGCGGGGTCAGACCCTGATGCAGACTCTGACCCAGAGGGGCACCTGTCCCCAGAGAGAGCCATCCAGCTGTGGGGAGGAGGAACACTAGGAGGACCAGGAGGAGGGGGGAAGAGCAGACACAGCTCAGGAATGTCCAGCAGAGAAAACTCAGTGCTCACACTCACTGACTCAGACAATGACTACAAGTCTGACCATGAATCAGGTAGGAGAGATATTGACTGATTTGAATTGTTGGTTGGTTGGTTGACTGGGAGAGTTCGGGATAGGGTGAGGTTGGGATAGGGTGAGGTCGGGATAGCGTGAGGTTGGGATAGGGTGAGGTCGGGATAGCGTGAGGTCGGGATAGCGTGAGGTCGGGATAGGTTGTGAGGTCGGGATAGCGTGAGGTCGGGATAGGTTGATAGAGTGAGGTCGGGATAGGGTGAGGTCGGGATAGAGTGAGGTCGGGATAGGGTGAGGTCGGGATAGGGTGAGGTCGGGATAGGGTGAGGTCGGGATAGGGTGAGGTCGGGATAGGGTGAGGTGATAGGGTCGGGATAGGGTGAGGTCGGGATAGGGTGAGGTCGGGATAGGGTGAGGTCGGGATAGGGTGAGGTCGGGATAGGGTGAGGTCGGGATAGGGTGAGGTCGGGATAGGGTGAGGTCGGGATAGGGTGAGGTCGGGATAGGGTGAGGTCGGGATAGGGTGAGGTCGGGATAGGGTGGTCGATAGGGTGAGTCGGGATAGGGTGAGGTCGGGATAGGGTGAGGTCGGGATAGGGTGAGGTCGGGATAGGGTGAGGTCGGGATAGGGTGAGGTCGGGATAGGGTGAGGTCGGGATAGGGTGAGGTCGGGATAGGATGAGGTCGGGATAGGATGAGGTTGGGATAGGGTGAGGTCGGGATAG
The DNA here is from genome assembly GCF_021184085.1 of Oncorhynchus gorbuscha. Lineage (NCBI taxonomy): Eukaryota > Metazoa > Chordata > Actinopteri > Salmoniformes > Salmonidae > Oncorhynchus > Oncorhynchus gorbuscha. The sequence goes on from NC_060185.1 coordinate 85,800,085, forward strand.
GGTGAGGTCGGGATAAGGTGAAGTTGGGATAGGGTGAAGTCAGGGGATAGGGTTAGGTTGGGATTGGGGGATGTCGGGATGAAAAGAGTGTGAGAAAGTGTGAGATCGAATTAAGAACTGTGCAGTTTGGAAGAGGAAGTTGAGTGAAGGACTGTGCGGTTAGTAAAAGGAAGTTGAGTGAAGGACTGTGCGCTTAGTAAGAGGAAGTTGAGTGAAGGACTGTGCGGGTGGGAAGAGGAAGTTGAGTGAAGGACGGTGCAGTTAGTAAGAGGAAGTTGAGTGAAGGACTGTGCGGTTAGTAAGAGGAAGTTGAGTGAAGGACTGTGTGGGTGGGAAGGTGAAGTTGAGTGAGCGACTGTGCGGGTGGGAAGAGGAAGTTGTGTCAAGGACTGTGCGGTTAGTAAGAGGAAGTTGAGTGAAGGAATGTGCGGGTGGGAAGAGGAAGTTGAGTGAAGGACTGTTTGGAAGGGAAGAGGAAGTTGAGTGAAGGAACTGTGCGGGTGGTAAGACGAAGTTGTGTGAAGGACTGTGCGGGTGGGAAGGTGAAGTTGAGTGAAGGACTGTGCGGTTAGTAAGAGGAAGTTGAGTGAAGGACTGTGCGGGTGGTAAGAGGAAGTTGTGTGAAGGACTGTGCGGGTGGGAAGGTGAAGTTGAGTGAGCGACTGTGCGGGTGGGAAGAGGAAGTTGTGTGAAGGACTATGCGGTTAGTAAGAGGAAGTTGTGTGAAGGACTGTGCAGTTAGTAAGAGGAAGTTGAGTGAAGGACTGTTTGGTTGGGAAGAGGAAGTTGAGTGAAGGACTGTGTGGGTGGGAAGAGGAAGTTGAGTGAAGGACTGTGCGGGTGGGAAGAGGAAGTTGAGTGAAGGACTGTGCGGGTGGGAAGATGAAGTTGAGTGAAGGACTGTGCAGTTAGTAAGAGGAAGTTGAGTGAAGGACTGTGTGGGTGGGAAGGTGAAGTTGAGTGAGCGACTGTGCGGGTGGGAAGAGGAAGTTGTGTCAAGGACTGTGCGGTTAGTAAGAGGAAGTTGAGTGAAGGAATGTGCGGGTGGGAAGAGGAAGTTGAGTGAAGGACTGTTTGGTTGGGAAGAGGAAGTTGACTGAAGGACTGTGTGGGTGGGAAGAGGAAGTTGAGTGAAGGACTGTGTGGGTGGGAATATGAAGTTGAGTGAAGGACTGTGCGGTTAGTAAGAGGAAGTTGAGTGAAGGACTGTGCGGTTAGTAAGAGGAAGTTGAGTGAAGGACTGTGCGGGTGGGAAGAGGAAGTTGAGTGAAGGACTGTGCAGTTAGTAAGAGGAAGTTGAGTGAAGGACTGTGCGGTTAGTAAGAGGAAGTTGAGTGAAGGACTGTTTGGAAGGGAAGAGGAAGTTGAGTGAAGGACTGTGCGGGTGGTAAGACGAAGTTGTGTGAAGGACTGTGCGGGTGGGAAGGTGAAGTTGAGTGAAGGACTGTGCGGTTAGTAAGAGGAAGTTGAGTGAAGGACTGTGCGGGTGGTAAGAGGAAGTTGTGTGAAGGACTGTGCGGGTGGGAAGGTGAAGTTGAGTGAGCGACTGTGCGGGTGGGAAGAGGAAGTTGTGTGAAGGACTATGCGGTTAGTAAGAGGAAGTTGTGTGAAGGACTGTGCGGTTAGTAAGAGGAAGTTGAGTGAAGGACTGTTTGGTTGGGAAGAGGAAGTTGAGTGAAGGACTGTGTGGGTGGGAAGAGGAAGTTGAGTGAAGGACTGTGCGGGTGGGAAGATGAAGTTGAGTGAAGGACTGTGCAGTTAGTAAGAGGAAGTTGAGTGAAGGACTGTGTGGGTGGGAAGGTGAAGTTGAGTGAGCGACTGTGCGGGTGGGAAGAGGAAGTTGTGTCAAGGACTGTGCGGTTAGTAAGAGGAAGTTAGTAAGGAATGGAAGAGGAAGTTGAGTGAAGGACTGTTTGGGTGGGAAGAGGAAGTTGACTGAAGGACTGTGTGGGTGGGAAGAGGACGTTGAGTGAAGGACTGTTTGGTTGGGAAGAGGAAGTTGAGTGAAGGACTGTGTGGGTGGGAATATGAAGTTGAGTGAAGGACTGTGCGGTTAGTAAGAGGAAGTTGAGTGAAGGACTGTGCGGTTAGTAAGAGGAAGTTGAGTGAAGGACTGTGCGGGTGGGAAGAGGAAGTTGAGTGAAGGACTGTGCAGTTAGTAAGAGGAAGTTGAGTGAAGGACTGTGCGGTTAGTAAGAGGAAGTTGAGTGAAGGACTGTGCGGGTGGGAAGAGGAAGTTGAGTGAAGGACTGTTTGGAAGGGAAGAGGAAGTTGAGTGAAGGACTGTGCGGGTGGTAAGACGAAGTTGTGTGAAGGAATGTGCGGGTGGGAAGAGGAAGTTGTGTGAAGGACTGTGCGGTTAGTAAGAGGAAGTTGAGTGAAGGACTGTGCGGTTAGTAAGAGGAAGTTGAGTGAAGGACTGTTTGGAAGGGAAGAGGAAGTTGAGTGAAGGACTGTGCGGGTGGTAAGACGAAGTTGTGTGAAGGACTGTGCGGGTGGGAAGGTGAAGTTGAGTGAAGGACTGTGCGGTTAGTAAGAGGAAGTTGAGTGAACCCCTGTGCGGTTAGTGTCACGAACTGGCTCAAAGCCCGTAACAAAGGGAGACAAC